>NC_136755.1:18066767-18569267 GCF_936440315.1 Barbus barbus | reverse complement strand
ATCAGTTTGTAATCCTTAAATAAACCAGTGCTGAATTTCAAAATTAAATAAAGCGTGTCCCTTAATATTTAGACTACTATATTTTTTTTTTATATTGATATTTTCAATAATAATTAAGCATATCAACTTTCCCCAATTACTTATACTATATTATTATTATATTAGTCCAGAGAGGATATTATTTTTTATTACTGTAATTAGAATGAGATTATTTTGCAATTGGGGGATTGCCTTTGGAATCTGACTAGTGCTACAATGCATAAAATTGCTAATGCTTCTAAAAAATATGCTTCATTTTCTTTATGCAAAAATACACAATGGTGCTAAAGACATTGTTAAAACAAGAGATAGCTTTCTTTAAAGAAAGGATTGTGTGATTCCCAATCAGGCATGTCCCTGCATCCCTCTCTTACAGCGAGCTCTTTCATCTCCTCTCAGACTGTCAGGGGTTTACTGCATCTGGCTCCAATGAGCGCTTCCCAGGCAGCATAAAAGAGAGATGAGCAATAGAAATCTTTCAGGGAAAGTGTAGCAGTAATTCCATTTTAAAGCCTAAAGTGAGAAAGATGTAATTTTAGCCTCTCCGCTCTTATGGGAGTAAAGGGAAAACTCTGGATTTGGCTGAGAAGACAAAAAGGGTTCGTTTTGAAACTGAATCACATTCCCTCATGGGTAGTAGGCCAAGAAAAGTACAAATACAAGACAAATCAGAGGAGTGTCAGTTTATATTTGAGCACTGATTTATGGAGGGTGAATGTATATAATCTGATCAACTGAAAGGGATCTCTAAATTTCTAAATAACTTAAATATGGGCCTGTTTCTCACACAAAGCTATTAAATGGTGTCTTGAAGACTAAATGAGGGTGAGTAAAGGATGTCTTTGTAAGTGAAATGTCTCTGAAGAAGATTCATTATAATCTTTTCCTTTTTTTGTTGTTTGGGTTTAAACCAAAATTACACTGTGAAACCTTCCAGATCTCGAGTGGCTTTAATTTGTTGTTTAAATGTTATCACAACCATCGGATGAAAAAAAACGAATTATTCGTACAGTAGTACAAAGTAATAATAGGAAAACAAACAGTAATTGCTCAACCTGAAGCGCAATGAAGCGCTGCAAAATGTTTTCTATTTTCAGCGTGTCCCTTTTTTTCCATGCCCTAAGCATGCTGGGCCTTCCTCCCTGACCCTGTGTGCACCAATTAAAAGGCCTCTAGCCGGTAAACCTGTTCTAATGGATGACATGTGAACTGACTAATCATGTGGAGAATTGAGTGCCTCCTGCGAGCATGTGTGTGTGTGTGTACGGGGAGGACTGTCTCCTCTGAACCGCCTCATTATGGTTCCGGCGTGTTTGTTTATCAGAGCACAGCTCCACCACGGCCCCTCAGCCCCAGCCCTGCTCCGGAGATAACGGAAAACGCCCGTGCCGCCACCTCCACCACAGCCTCTGCCGTTGTTGATTACGCTCACGGTATCTGCCTTCTGAGAGGCCTATTTGAAATTACAAACATTCTCCTCTCACATTTCTCACTTTCTCATTTAAATAAAGAGGACAGACGGGGTAATTAACATGGTATTAAAAAAAAACATTGAGAAGGGGGGCGAGTGAGGAAGAAAGAGTGCAAAAGAGGGGGAGAAAAAAAAGAGGAGAGTGGTGGAGAATAAATGAGAGCAGCCGTCTCTCTATGGCCTTCTTAATGGGCTGTGACAGGAATTTATTAACAGTTAGAGCAGTGTTCAATCAAAGCGCTTGCCCAGATGAGTTGCCAATGCCTCGACTACAGTGGACCTTTGGATGGCCTCACACATCTGTGGGGCCCTAAGGGGAGGGATGACAGACTTGCATTAAATTATCCTCTTGAGTCAGATGATGCATATTTCGGACCTGAGTTTGTATACACTGATGGCTTTTCTTGTGCTCGTTTCCAAAATTTCTGTGTGATTAAAATACGATTACACCTCTGAGATTTTGGCGATAGAAAAGCAAAGCCAAAATCGTTCTGTTACGCCACTAATGAAAGGTACAATAAAACTCTGGGGAACACAAACAAGATGTGTGAAGACAGATCAGTCTGGTGATGAAGGCCACTGTAGATTGCAGGAGCATTATTCAGCCTGGGCCCGGACAAACAGCAATTACCCCAATCGACAGATAACGAGAGCAGGGTGATCATTCAGTGACGGGACATCCCATAAAGCAGCAGGGCATTACCATACCCATGCTATACATCTCTCCACCACTTCACCAACTTGTTGGAGCTCCAACAGTGATGAAGGATTCAGTAAATCAAGCCTGAGCTCCATTGGCATGGCAAACGGCGGCACTCAATCAACAAGACAATGGCATGACTCTATTAAAATGTGTAACCTAGCCTGCAAATGGGATGAGTCAGACAGACTATTATGTTTCAACAAACTGACCTGAGTGCTAATTTTCAATCATCCATGGCCTCATTACTTTCATGCATGCGTCCATTTGCTCATTCAAGCTGATGTCTATCTGCCGGTTCATCCATCAGTCCATTCATTACTATACCATTCTCTGCATTCATCTGTCCTTCCATCATCCTTCATACAGATAGATAGATAGATAGATAGATAGATAGATAGATAGATAGATAGATAGATAGATAGATAGATAGATAGATAGATAGATAGATAGATAGATAGATAGATAGATAGATAGATAGATAGATAGATAGATAGATAGATAGATAGATAAAAAAAATCCTATAAAAACATGAAATATTTTATTTGTTCACTTGCATGTCATGTGATTATTAGCCAACATCAGAGATCCTTGAACATGCAAATGCTGCACAGGCAGATGATGGAGAGCTGTAACACATCTGCTCTCCACATTCTGACGCAACCTTGACCTCCCCTGAGTATGACATCCTTCATTCCCCCAACATGCTCACCTCATTCAGCATGTTATTTGCAGCTGGCTCTTTGGCCAGCGAAAAGCTCCAGGGCCCTTGTCGCATGAGCATTTCCACACCGACTGCCTTTCATGAGCATGCTGCAGTTTTTAATAAGGCGGACTCAATGGCAGAGAGGGGCACAGAAAAAAATCTGATCATTTTGCTTTTACTGCAAAAAAGTTATGAAATCCTCGGGAGAGAGCCATCAGGTCGGTTTTCAAATACTATGGCTTCATTATGCGAGTGAATATGGCAGATATCTCATTGCTTGCCAAGTTAAAGGGCACTGTAAACAGATACTGAATAAGATCTCTGCAGGCAGTGAAGTGGCCTGTTTTGGGTTCATATATATATTGTACATTGCACCACATTTTGGGGTCGGAAATATTTTGGAAAATGTTTTTCAAAGATATCGCTCAGGCTGCATTTATTTAATAAAAAATACTGTAAAAACAGTGACATTGTAAAATTTTATTCGAAATTTTAAATAACTGTTTCCTATTTGAACATTTTTAAACATAATTTATTCCTTTGATGGCAAAGCTGAATTTTCAGGACTCAACCATTAGTCCAGTCTTTAAAGCCGCATGGTCCTTCAGAAATCATTCTTATATGCTGATTTAGTGTTCACGTGCTCATTTAGTTTTCATGTTTTCATAGCTATTATCATTGTTCAAAACAGTGGCTTAATATTTTTGTGGAAAACATATGGTTTTTTTAGGTTTCTTTGATGAATAGAAAGTTCTACAACATTTTAACAACGTTTATTTGAAATCATGTTTGGTAATAATGTAAAAGTGTTTACTTTCAATAGACTTGTGATCAACTTGATGCATCCCTGCTGAATACAAGTATTAATGTATATATGTAGTTATACGAGTAGTTGCAGTGTGTATACACTGCCAACAATTTAGTAAAAAATTTATTATTTTACCATTTGATTTAGGAGTGTTCCTTTGTCAATGGGTTTGATTCACAGAGAATGCGTGACCTCACAAATGTATACCTTAAATACAAAGTAAGTTGCTTTGGATAAAAGCATCTGTCAAATGTAAAATGTCCAAAAAAATACGGTTCTAACCTTATTAACTTCCAGTACTTCTCTTCTCTCTTCGCTGGCTGCACGCATTTGATTGGCCATTCTGTCATCCAGTTTAGAACTGTCATCCTCTACATAGGGGATAAGTTGCTGAAAAACAAAGACAGAATAAAATGACCACATGGTGACTTCAATTACTGTTATGCACTCCTTTTTGTTTGGCACTGATGGCACCACAGGAACATACTCCGTTCCAAGCCCTTCACTACCAAATATCCCGAGGTGTGGCGTCAAAAACAGCAGCCAGGAAAAATACAGAGCCCATTTCACACTTTAAAAAAAGAATCAGGCTCTGGTAATTTAAAGCCTTTAAAGCAACTGCATTTAAAGCAATTGTATGTTAGAGTATTTACCTTGAAACATCAGTTTCATAATCATTCTGATGGTACACTGACTTCTAATAAGTCGAAAGCCTTCTGTTTCTTTCCCACACTCCTCCCCAAAAAGCTGTTGTGGGAGTATGAAAGTTTGGTGAGTGGGTACAAAATTCAGCGAAAAGTGCAGATTGCTTTATGGCAGCAACAAATGTATAGTACAGCTATACACTGTAATTACCAAAGTGATATACATTCATCGGCCACGTTTTTAAGTACACCCGTTCAACTGCTCGTTCTCAGCAATCACACGGCAGCAACTCAATGTACTTAGGCACACAGATATGGCCAAGACAAGCTGAAGTCCAAAAATTGAGCATCAGAACCAAGCATGTTGGTTCCAGATAGGCTCATCTTGAGTATTTCAGAAAATGCTGATCTCCTGGGATTTTTTACATACAACTCTACATCTCACAGGTTTAATGGGGATGCTCCAAAAAAAGAGAAAATTCCAGAGGTCAGAAGAGAATGGCCAGACTGGTTTGAGATGATAGAAAGGCAACAGTAACTCAACAAACCACTCATTACAATTGCACAGAGCATCTCTGAACACACAACAAATTGAACCTTGAAGTAGACGGGCTACACCAGCAGAAGACCACTCTGGGTGCCACTCCTGTCAGCTAAGAACAGAAAACTGAGGCTACAATTCAAGGCAACAAAAAAGATTGCCTGGTCTGATAAGTCTTGAATTATACTGCAGGTTGAAGCAAAATCTCTGAGGAATGTTTCCAGCACCTTGTTGATTTATGCCGCTTAGAATTAAGACCATTCTAAAGTGAAAAGGGGGGTCCAATTCGGTACTAGCAAGGTATAACTAATAAATTGGCCGACGAGTGTATTTACGACAGTGAATTGCACTCATTTACCTAGGGGGCTTCAAAATCTAAAAACTACATAAAACCACCAACTCCTGATCTCTTTTAACAAAATCTTTAGCATTCATTCATTCATTTTCTTATTTTTCATTTTTTCTATCCAAAGGGTCTTACAATCCTATTATTACAGGGACAGTCCCTCTGGAAAAACCTAAAGTTAAGTACCCCCCTTATGAGTTTTAAACCTGCAACCTTCAGAACTGAGCTACCACAAATCACAAGTCATTGCTGCAAAGGTTCAACAATGATACTATTTATTTTTAATGCTCGACAGTAGATGAATGAAGCACCTTTCGAATCTCACCTGTATAAATCAGGGTCACTACACACAAGACTCAAGTATTTATTTGATTATTTACTTGCCACGAGAAACCTGATGCCTTCCTGAAGAAACATCTTGGATTAAAAATGAATGAAAAAGATATGCTGGTATTTGTGAAAACTAACAAGAATTTTGATAGTTGGGTTATCTCTAGGCAGCTTAAAAGATGAGCGCCCTGAACTAGGGTTAAACTGGGCCATTATCCAAAGCTGCATTTGAAAGCCTGAAAAATAATCACAAAAAGTATCCGAGGACAAAAACTACCACAGTTTGAATACAATTTTATGTAAACACTCACTGTGATGACCTATTGTCTAAACAACACAAGTGCTTAAGAGATGAGATTGTGAAGTTAAACAACCTGGTGAAGCCCCAGTAATGGATTGTTGCATAATTCAAAAGGCTTTCATCGCAAGCTTTAACAGAGACATCAACACCACCAGATCTTAGGTTTTAAATTTTGTAACATAACAGTCATCTCTGCTATTTTGCCTCAATAAATCACTCCAAAGGCACTGCCTTTTGGCTTTAAAATGAAGTGGTTTGAATAATTACAAATTGTCTGAGACCTCTCAACAGCCTTGGACGAGGTTACAGTAAAAGCAGACCATCAGATCTGCCCTCAAATAAATATCATTCACCTTTGGTACGAATTTGTTTCCCTCAATTTACTGCAGGACAATGGTGTAAATAGTTCTCCCCACATATGCTTTCTGAGATCCATAATGTGACTCATTCTTTTCATGAGGTTCCATCGTTCTGTGACCTTGCCAAACAGACAGCAGTCTGGCTGCTCTGCTGGCACTGGATCATCATCTCCTCGCTTTAACATCACAGTGACACCTGCTGGTGTTCTGGATGAGCAATCAGCCCATGCGAGTAAAGAAAAACACACTCATAGACAGCTAGTTTTATCATAACGGGCATAAAACCACTTTATAATTCTCTCATCAAAAATAGCTGCATTTAAATGTTGTTATTTTTATTAATAAAGCTCAGATTAAAGCGCAGATACTTCTACACTATATTCTTTTATTCTGTAAACATCCAAGAACTTTGAGTTCAAGAAATACTTTCACAATAAACATTTTCAATGGGAAATGACAGGAAAAACTTTCGTCAAGATTTTAATGTTATTTGTGTCACTGACTATTTTTGAGCTATGTGACAGCATATCATTAAAATGAAACATAAACTAGAGGTAAATGGCACATGAATAGGTGACAAGAAGTTGACATGTCCTGCGGTGTGATGTGCTATACTTCTTTTGAAACTATTTTAAATAGCATTTTGCTATTTTTTTTATTATGCATGCAGCTCATATTAGGAGGCTTATTAGGAATATATTGAGGAAAATTAGTATTTTAAGGCCATTTAAACAGTGAAGGCTAGTGATGCCTAAAAGGCAAAAGGTGCAATTAAATTCCCTTATTCGTATACATTTTAAAACATGTTATGCATTAACTACTCAATACAACTGAATATATTTTATAAATCTAAAGGTCTTTACTACCGATAAAAAAGTCTGGGATCTGTAAAAGTTTTAAACGTTTGTCGAAAATCTCTTATGCTTACCAAGTCTGCATTTATTTGATCAAAAATACAGTAAAGCTGCAATACTATAAATTATGGTTAGGATTCAAATAAAATGTGGTACTCAAGAAACTTTTAATTATTATTATAAATGCAGCGTAAAATTTTGGAAACTCTGGTACATTTTTTTCCTCAGAATTATTTATTTAAGGAAGGGAAAGTAAAAGAAAAAGCATTTATTTGAGAGAGAAATCTTTTGTAACAATGTAAAATCTTCACTGTTATACAAAATATTACTGATCCCAAACTTTTAAACAGTAGTGTAAGTCTGCCTTTCTCCGTTTTTATTATTTTTTTAGTCAAACTGTAACAAAAACAGCAGTGCAAAGGTTAACCAATGAACAGCTTAAAAGATCTATAATTTCAGCAGCAACAGAAAAATCAAGTCCCACATTCTGAATCACTCATATTTCATGGGTCTGCGGTTTACAGAACAGACCTTACAGGGTTTAGGCTGTCACATGCCAGCAGAAAAGCAAGAAGGAAAAATCTGATCATATGAGATGCAAAGAAGGGAGGGAGAAAAGCCCCTGGCAGGTTTGTCAAGGAAGTAAATGCAGCAAACCACAGGCGGGTGACTGGCCCAGCAGAGAGAGAAAAGACACAAGCCGTAGCTCGAGGACTGATTTAATTAGCTTTGCGCACTTTAGGTCCGCCGAATTTTAGAAAAGAACAAAAACAAAAACAATCTCTGAACCAAACTCACATTGAGTTTCAAAGGAAGTACCCACCTGTCGGCATCAAGTGGAGTAAGAAAGAGCCAACTAGTTAATATAACGTGGACAACACATTACTCAAGGTCCAGACACTGAAAGATGGATGTGTTTTCTGCCAGCTGGCTGAAAACAATGATTCAGTGAGGTTCACTCGGGTTGATTACTTTGAGGGGACTGAAGTGGATGGAAAAAGTGAGGTGGTAAACGAAATGACATGGCTATTTTGTTTGTGTTGTGCAGGAAATTCCACCGTTGGGAGCCGGTGATTGCCTGGGTTGGAAAATGCTGACATGAGGGACTTCGCCAGCTGTTCATTACAGAACGCCGCAGCTAATTAGCGAGGTGATGAGGTAATGCCGCTGACTCCATTATAGCACTTCCTGTTTGGAGAGAAAGTGCAACAGGAGCTAAAGAGAACACCTGAAATCCAAACAGACAAGGCCGAGCCAAAATAAATATCCTGTGAGCACAGGGGCACTTCTGTTAATGAGAAGAAAGAACCTGAATTTCCAACTCTCAGGGATGTTGTTCATACCCTCCAGTTAAAGCTACTGCAGATCTAATGACTTTATTCCACCGCTCTCTCTGATAAAAGAAAATGATTGGCTTAAGTGACTCAACAGACCAGCTGTGCATTCGATCCAACTCTAAAGGGCTTAATTAGCTCTCATACACATTTGAGTCTTAATTCGTGAAGGCCAAATTATGTGTAAATCACAGAAACACTTCATGTGTTTCATGTGTACCTGTGATTCATGAGTTCTTTGGCCTTTAATATCCTTTTTTCTCAATTTTATTCCAGATGTTTCCAGAAGTCATTACAGCAGCACTTCAGAAGATCTGAAAAACATGCAAGCTCTTGCAGAGCTTGCTCTTTACAAGTCCAGACATGACGTCAATGAGCTCTTAGGGTGACCAAACTGAGTCAGTGGGAATCTCAGTTGGACTCAATCACTAAATCACTTCAATGCTAACAGGAATCCAAGGTGACAATGTGATCCAAGGTTGTTTCCTCTGCAGGAAATTGAAAGCTAGCGCTCACAAGGTGCACCAATTAAAACATTCGCAGGCAGACGAGTATATGTTAGGGATGGACAGAATTTGCTGAAGTACAAGATCAAATGAATCCACCCTTAAATATTCACTCAAACTCCACTCTTTCAAGTTATAAAGCCCTCGTAATATTTTTGAGAAATGTGTTTAAAATGATGCACACACATATGATATGTTTCAACCAAGTCAGTGGCCTAGAAAAAGCTGTTTTATTCTATATAGACCAGTGTTTATCAACCTTTGTGATTCGAAGACCCCCCCATTGTCCAAAAAAATATTCAAAGGCCCCATGATGTCTTTTCCAGTTGTGCGTGATTTACTGGATAAGAAATAAAGTCAAGGATTTTTAAAAAATATTTTTACATTTTACACAATACAATTTTTTTTTACTAAAAAAAAAAAAAGTATATTCATCGCTCATACAGTTTACTTATTTTATTTATTTACATGACCAGGTCTGGAAATCACTTTTAAAATGAGGCTACAGCATATATCCAGGTTTTTGGAAATCCTTGTTATTCAAAGAGAAAAAAAAGTTGGGTGCGAGATTTCACAAGATTGGCAAGATTTGACGAGAAGTCAGCTTGTACCACATATGCAAAGTGTGTGGCTCAGTGCTTAGCAAAGACAAGTTTTTGATGCAAACAGCAAGTTTACTCAAATACTGTACTTGAATCTTGTTTTTAATACAAATAACTGTATTCTACAAGTTTACATGGGATATATTGTTACTACCTGGTTCTTCAAACGAAAATAAAAGTTGTCAAGGGGGTGAAATATAAATAAATGTAAATAAAATAACTGCAGATGTAATGACTTTATTCCAATGCTCTCTTCGGTAAAAGAAAAGAGAAGGCATGAATGGCTTGCTTAAACAACTCAACACACCTGCTTAAATAAAGTAAATATCTTAATTTTTAAACCTACTTGTTTAAAAACAAAACAAAACAAAAACTCAACCCACCTAAAAGGTGTAGCAAGTTAATTTCTTTTTTACTGTACACATTGTCATTTGCTCTGAATTACAGAAAAAAAAACTTCAGCACCCAAGATCAATTTCTAATGGGAAACATTTCACTCAGGTAAATGTTACAGGCAAATAATCATTTTTAATGGCATCTGGTGACTGACAAATGTTAATTTTGATATTGGTCAAAGAGGCAAAGACCAATACTATACTGGCCATTAAACTTAAAAGTTGTGCATTTCAGTAGTTAAAATTGCATCAAACTACTGAAAATATTCAAGATCGATTTCATATTCAGAACCAAATGACTTAATATCATGAAAGAAGTGAAATGCAAGTCAGTTTAATTAAAACTAGACTAGAATGTGATAGAGAAAGCATAATCTCACCTCAGGAGGGATGGGGTCCAGACCAGCACAATTTTCATTGCATTTGTCATAGACAAGACGGAGCTTTCGGAAAAGAACAGAGAGCATCCGCAAGTGCTCCTGCAGTTTCCCCAACCGGTCCTGATGAGTGTTAGGATGATAGGTGACTCCATTCGGCAGCTGAGTGAGAAGACAGGGAGAATGAGAGTCAGCAGGGTAAAGTCTTCACCTGTGGATGGATGCCTGAGGGGATGAACACACCTGCATGTTTCTCAGCAGCTGAAAGATCTCCATGGTTCGTAAGACGATGTCCTGCACCGTCTCCTGTCCGATCCGACATAGCGAGGCTGTGTTCACATCCCGAGCTGCCTGAGCCTGTTGCCCAGGGAACTGGGCCAGAGGAGGGGTTGTCATGGGGACAGCGGGATGTGGGCACTGATGGCTGGGTGGCTATTCAGTGGGACTTTGTGGCATGTCTGTTAACAATATATATTCACGTTTGTATAAGAGAGAGACAGACAGATAGATAGATAGAGAGAGCGAGAGAGAGAGAGAGAGAGAGAGAGAGAGAGAGAGAGAGTATTATCATGTTATACCTAAAACATATTAAACATAAAAACCATACATCACATTTTAGCATTATCTAATCAATCTATAAACATTAAATAACAATAACCTGCAAAAGCAAGTGAAAACACATAATCATAGTCGTAACAGCATAAACATTGTTTAGATTCAACAAAACATATTATTTAGCTCTACATTTAGCTAATATCATCAAAGCTTGAATGTATTAGGAATGCAAGACACTGAACGAACACTAACCTAACGTGCCATAATCATAACGTGGTATGAGACAAAAACACAGAAAATGTTATTCGTCTAAATATATGCAACATTAACAGCGTTTAAATACCTTTTCAGTTTGTTAGTGTTGTTGGCAAGACGTAATTTTTTCCCGTGCTGTGTTCTCGTCTGAGTCAGCCATCGCGAGATTTCACGAGAAGTCAGTCACCGTGTAGGCTACCACAAATGCAAAGTGTGTGGCTCACTGCTTAGCAAAGAAAGATTTTTGATGGAAACAGTAGGTTTATTCAATCAAATATCATACTTAAATTTTGTTTTTAATACAAATAACTATTCTACGAGCTTACATGTGATATAAATACGAATACGATTTTTAGATGAAGGTGCAGGGCGCCATCTAGAGTTCACTCATATTTTATAGCCTAAACATTATTGTATATTTTACATATGGCCATCTGCTATCTACAGTCCTGCAATAACATTAGCATTAAATAAAACTGTGAAGCTATATGTGTCTGTTTGCATCTAAAGAAACTGTCAGTGCATTATTGGAAATTAAAATACTAAAGTTGCATAATGATCTCAGATCATTGGTTCAGCACAAAAAAAACAAACAAAAAAAAAACCTTCATACAGAATCAATATGTGTGATTTTAAACAACAACTGACAAAAAGAATCAATGAGAACTTTTAACATCAGACTCCCTGTGATCAGTAACATTGATTTCCCCTGAGTTCAAGTCTGTTTTGTAGACCTGCTCTTTTGCTTACAACTATTCATATGCCTAATAATCCTACATATCCTTTTTCAATATCAAAGAAGATGATTACATATAATTTAAGGTAACTCAGGGTCTGGGGCTTTCAGAGATGCAGGTCTTTCATTGTAAACCTGAGTAATCTTGTTCCACTCAGCTGAGAATATGCACTTACACACAACAGTCTGCTGTTTACTCTTCTTATTCATAGTGTGTAAAGCCACGCAGGGACTCCCACTTCAAAAGGGCTCTGTATATTTTTTTATTATTAGCTTGGCTTGATTTTCTATCCTCATCCAGTGGACTATAAAAGGATTAGACCATGGACGAGCAGGAGGAACAAAGAGATACAGAAATAGAGATAGCGATGGCTCAAATTAAGCTGCCTGTTCTTTTGATGGGCATTCCTTTGAATAATATATTTAACAATTAAAAGACAGACATTTGTGTAGAAACCTGTTCTAGATTTGTTGTAAATGGTCTATTAAAGGTATCTGGGATATAAGAATAAGGAAGTTTGTTTGTTTGTTATATAATTAAAAATGAAATGTCTCATCCATCAAGTTAAAGATCACCCAAAAAGTTTTTTGACTGTTGTAGACAAAGTTGGATTCAAACGCTACATTCATCAGTTTAATTATGAGTAATACAAACAGACCAAACATGCTTCTGTAAGGCTTCAATAACCAAATAAGCCAAACTGTACAGTAGATATAAACATACTTTTCAATTTTATTATTCACTTTTGAATAGAAAATCTTTAATTGAATATGAATACAAATATGCATTACACTTTACAATAAGTCTCATTTGATAAACATGAACTAAAAATGAAAAGCATTTGTTAATTTCAACATTTCCTAATACATTATTCAAATTAATGGTTTTATCTGTTAATACTATTTAATAGACTTGATCTAACATGAATGAACAGTTGTGCTTTTTTATTAACTAATGTTAACAAATATTAATAAACACTTAACTGTACTGCTTATTGTTAGTAACTCTTGTGACTAATGGAATCTTATTGTAAAGTGTTACCGTGATATGAATTTTCAGTCTTTGCTTCAGGAATGAAAACGTAACATAGGAAATGGGACAAAATACTTGATCAGTCCTGTAGTGATCAAAGAAATAAAAAGTGCTCTCAGCATTACAGAAATAAGAACAAAAGTAAACAAACACAACCTAAGATCAACAATAAGATGGGCGTACTGTTGATTAGTAGTAGTTATCCATTTAAATAAGGGATAGTTCAAAAAGTAAAGTACAATACACCATCACAGTCGTCTTGTTTGCAGACGACGAAAAATAAACACATGAAAGAACAAATGGAAAATGACAGAACCAATAATGTTATTGTATGCATATTCAAAATGATTTTCATTGCTAAAGTACCTTCTTGCCTGGCTCTGTGAATTAGATTTGGCACATATCAACAAGTCACTTTCCTGACAGATTTATCACAACAAATTCTTCTTAAAGGGTTAGTCCAACCAACCAAAAAAAAAAAAGAGAATGTATTTAAACTCACCTTCACAACATTCCAAATCTATATGACTTACTTTCTTTTACAGAACACAAAATGAGAACAATGGAATCCAAACAACTTTCATGAACAGACAAAAAACAGAAGAAAAGCAATGCTGGTTTGGAACAACATACAGGTGAGTAAATGGCAGACTTTTCATCCCTTTGGACCAGGGCCGATCTTTAATGTAAAGTCTCTGTGTGTTTCACTTTGTGGGGTCTTGACAGAGGCTGCAGTCAGCCCTCTGGTCTGCCTGATGCTCCAGTTGAATGGTTACCGAATGGAAACTGTATGCTATGAAACAGGCCTGGGTCATTTCTCTCAACACCATTTGTGGCTCTACGGTATCATCTGAGGAATTAAAAATGAACAGATGGTTATAAATGCATACCTAGGGTGAATATTTCAGAAATAAGTTTTTGCTATAGGCTATATGCTAATGAATGCCACAAAGATTCCATATGGAGTTAAAAGTTACCTATAGCCACATGAGCGGAAAGCAAAGCCTGGTTCATTGTCAGGGCCCAGATGTGAAGGTTGTGCACAGCTTTGACACCTTTTACTCTGAGCATTCGTTCCCTCATCTCATTATAGTTCACACCAGCTGGCGTACCTGTGGAGGAGAAACACTGAGGCTGAGGAGCTCCATGTTCCAATAAATGTTTTAAGGAGAATATGAAATTCAGAGGACATGAAAAATTAAACAACCTTCCATAGAATCCCTAGTGGCCAATAAAACAGCTATTTATTTGTAGATACTTATATTTAAGATTTTCCTTCAATTAATTTACCAGTCAAAAGTCAAAGACAGACCTACTTATTCATTATTATTCTATATTTAAGAATAATAAGTAACTCATCAAAACTACACTGAACAAAAGTATAAACGCAACACTTTTGTTTTTGCCCCCATTTTTCATGAGCTGAACTCAAAGATCTAAGACTTTTTCTATGTACACAAAAGGCCTATTTCTCTCAAATATTGTTCACAAATCTGTCTAAATCTGTGTTAGTGAGCACTTCTCCTTTGCTGAGATAATACATCCATCTCACAGGTGTGGCATATCAAGATGCTGATTAGACACCATGATTATTGCACAGGTGTGCCTTAGGCTGGCCACAATAAAAGGCCACTCTAAAATGTGCAGTTTTATCACACAGCACAATGCCACAGATGTCTCAAGTTTTGAGGGAGCATGCAATTGGCATGCTGACTGCAGGAATGTCCACCAGAGCTGTTGCCCGTGAATTTAATGTTCATTTCTCTAACATAAGCCGTCTCCAAAGGCGTTTCAGAGAATTTGGCAGTACATCCAACCGGCCTCACAACTGTAGACCACACCAGCCCAGGACCTCCACATCCAGCATCTTCACCTCCAAGATCGTCTGAGACCAGCCACCCGGACAGCTGCTGCAACGATTGGTTAACCAAAGAATTTCTGCACAAACTGTCAGAAACTGGTGAGTGTGTATGTAGATAGATAGATGGATAGATAGATATTGTAGAGACTCAAACATCCACCAGCTTCAGTTATTTTGAGGGGACAGCAAATTTACACTGTTATACAAGCTGTACACTCACTTTACATTGAAGAAATGACACTTTGCTACAGTGTTGACACATGAAAAAATATAATAAAATATTATATAATCTATTTTCAAATGTGGTTCCAATTATTCCAAATACAACATCAGACATTTAACAAACACAGTGAGAACATGGATTAAAATCTGTAAACAAAAGTATAGTTTGGGCAAACATAAATGCTATTTTCACTTTCTTCACAATCATAAGTAAACAGACTTTTATTCTTTGCCTTCAGCTTTATTTGGCTCAGACCAACACATTACTTACAAAGGCTGATGTTAAAATGTACACTTGTAACTAAATAAGTTAAAAGTTGTGGTTTCACAGACAATGAACAGCCCCTTCGGATCGTACAAAGGAAACGGTTATAACTAGTAGTGACTCTTTTCATCACAGATGACCCATGAGAGAGAGACCATACAGTAAAACGCACATAGACGCTAATGCTTCAACCAACAAACCCATATGGACAATGAAAAATGTAGTTTTTACCAAAGCACTGTCTCTAGATGAAAAGGGGATAAGATGACAGCTAACATATTTGAATTTGTTTGATCAATGGTGCAAACGACCATTGACCTTTTGAGGCATGTGAAATTGTGTTTCACGTCTCGGTCATAATTTCAAAATTACAATGAAATAAACCTAAAGAGATTAAAATCTGGATATTATAAGGTATACTCTACTATTGGAGCAATGTATGCTGGTAAGCACAAACCCAAAAGGAAATAAAGGTGACTTGACATGTAACCTTCAGTTTGCAAAAACGGTTCGTTGATATGACTGCCGCACTAAAATACTGCAGCTGATTATAAGATACTGCACTGAAATGAATATTCACTGCAAAAATAACATCACCACAAATCTGGAGATCTTAAGTATGAAATGTGTAAAAGAGGAGCTGGAGAGAAACCTACAGACTGAAGAACAGATGGGTATTATCAAACCAAACCACCATATAATGTCTATTTGTAAAGTAATTTATCTTTGCAGATGTTTATTTGTTGAGTAGGAGGTCTGTTTTAACTTTCGGTGGAAGCTTCCAAAACAAAGCAATAAAAAAAGGAAAAATCTAAAAAAGTAGTTGTTCTTATTCAAGAACAACTACTGACATTTAAATGTCTGCAATGATTCCAATGCACTTGAACTTGGGTGATCAGATGTCCTCTTTTTCCTCAAATATGTCCAGGCTCGGATGTCTAAATGACCTTAATGTCCACATTTTGGCTTTGTTTTCCTATTAACGTGCTCTTTATAGTCCTCATACATTATATATACACACGTTTATTTGCATTGCTTTGACAGTTCTCTGTCGATTCCACCTTCTTGCACGTTACAACTGGTCAATTATGTGCAATGCCAGCACAATGACAGCAAGTCAACAGCAAACGAAATCCAAAACCCAGACATTTTAGGCAATTTAGAAATCCCAGCTAGGACCTGTCCAAGAAAAAGATGATGTATTGTCACTCTACTTGAACAATACTTCTTCATTACAAAGGAGGACGATGAATTCAAGTGATTGTGCTCATCATTGAAACACTCAGGCAGCCATGGACTGCATATTGGACACATCCACTAGTACAGTGGCCAGGTAGAGTCAACTGTTAGAAAATGAAGCAAGAAAGACTGACAGCGAGAGGAGCAGGAGAGCGGGTGAGAGTCCAGCTCAATCAGAGGGGCTGTAAAGATCACCGGAGGAGGGAAGGCGGACATGGCCACCGGTAACATTAGGGAGCCGAGAGAAGTCTGGGAGACTGCTAAGACGAGACCGCAGCTCCTTCCGTACCTGGGACACCCGGGCCAGTTTGCGCTTATATTCCTAAAATAAAAACATGCAAACAAACTTGTTAGTGAAAAAATATAACGAAGTATATTACTAAAATAAATATGTACAATGAAAAAAATATATAGAATTAAACATTTACATTTTTAGGTTAAAATAACTAAAATAGTTTTGTTTTGTAAATGTACTCTAATATTCTTTGTTTTATTTACAACTTTGAAAAACGGTTTCCATTGTTTTGCACTGCTACAGAAAGCATTCGCTTTTTGCGAATATTTTAAAGATAAGAACCGCAACAAGTCTAACTCTTTTTGGAATTTACCAAATCTAATGAACTTTTTAGTTCAAATACGCAAACTGTTATTACATCACTTTGTTACAGTTCTCAGTATCTCATTCATAAACACATAGCAGCGGTTACGGTTTACAATGAGTACAGACACATTGAAACAATGTAATCTGCTGTTATATGAAGCATTTTAAACTACATTGTGTATTGATTCCAGTGAGACGTGATTGTATCAAAGGCTTAAGTTCTTGACATTTGTGTTTCCTAACAACTGATAAACTATTTGTGTTTAATTGACATCAGTTACAAAGTTTAGGAACGTTACTCTGTTCCAGCATGTAAAATAAAGCACATCAAAGTTTTAAATCTATTTAACATGCCTATAAGTCTAATTAAACACTAGAAGTTTTACTTTGTAAAGAATCAGAAAAGCATCTCAGAAATAAAGTTTTAAATCGTGATTTAAATTTAATAAACATTTACACCAGAATATTTTTCAATAAACATTGTCAGGTAGATGATCATTGTCAATGTTTGTACCTTTGTATATGGTTAATGTTTGTTCTACTACCATGTAAATTAAACTTTACATGGCAAATATTTGAATGAATGAAATATGGACTACACTGATGTGATAACTATAACAATTGTTTAATCCTTAAGAGTTTGAAGTTTGAAATCAGGCTTTAAGGGGTTCAAATGAAAACTTAAATTAAAACCAATATATAAATACTTATAAATGCCATGCTTATAATGAACCGTTTAAAAGATTTAATTTAAATACAAATTCTGCGCATTTGGCATTATAAACCAACAATGAACAATCTTTTACAAGTATTTGTTAATCATTTTGTAAACAGGCTATTGTTCATTAGTTAATACATTTTGAACTAACAATCTTAATATCAACCAAGAATAATAGATGCTGAAAAGGTGTTCATTGTTTAAGTCATGTTAACTACAGTAGAACTCATTTTAAGGCATATAACTTTAGTAAAGTGTTACAGAATAAGTTTCAGCCAGTTTCTTAAGTTATTTCACTCAAGGATGTATTTGTGAAAGCCAGTGCATAAGCAAAAAAGATGCACACTCAAGAGATTGGTGTTTTTTTCTTTTATTTTTATTTATTCTGTAAAGGCGACATCAGGTGGAACACAGGAACCTGCTCACTACCTGTTGGCAAAAGGCTGGAAAATGAAGCAGTTAATGCTCATATAACTTAGTGTATACATTTATATGTATACACCAGACCAGTAATATATATATATATATATATATATATATATATATATATATATATATATATATATATGCTGCATTTGCTGAAATTATTTGATATAGGAGCATCACTGCCCTCTATGGGCAAAACAAACCCAAATATGGAGCAACCACATGCAGCTATAAATCACACGAACATAAGTTTTTATAAAAAATAAAAAAAAGGAAGAAACTGACATGTAGAGACAGCAACTGAGGATAAAAAGAAAAGGGAAGAAACTGAAGTCAGCGAGTTTACCCACTTCTAGTTTCTGCTCGTTCTGGGCCAGGCCGTCTCTCTGACTCTGCAAAAAGACGGCAAGTGTGCGTGTGAGCTGCCGCCGATCATCAATCTCTGCTGCCAGCCGCCCACTGTAATCAGCTAGAAGCATGCAGGCCTCTTCCACCAACCGAGAAAGACGCTCCCCTGACTCTTTATCTGAAAAGACACAATCGGACATATACAGACAGTCAAAATGGTTAACTAGGATTTTTTAAAGCTTTCTATATAATGCTGCAGGGATGAGGAGTTTTTTTTTTTTTTTTTCCTCGAGGGAACCAGGATGCAGTGTTGCCGTCATTAAGCTCAAATTGTAGGCGTTTTCTTTGAGAACTGTGGTCACTTGTGCGATAAAAGTTTTGTAATGTACACATGCAGACAGACACATTTTGCGGTTACGTCACATTTCATGCTATGAATGTTGCGTTTGCTAAGACAGTTTGTGAAGTTAGAGATGATTAAAGTTTTGAAAATCTGGGGACCCCAGTGTTCTGTTCCAATTGAGTGATAATCTGTGCTCTAGATGTGCTGACACCACAAATTATCAATTAAAATAAAATTATTGAATTGTGTTTCTGCTGCGTTTACTTAGTCCTAACAAGAAGGGTTGCATGGGTGTTCTCACCTGTAACTTTTTGCAATAAAGAGGTGTCCTGCACCTCTGGGGGTAGTGAAGAGATCCTCTGGCGGAGAGCTGCATCGCTGGAGGCTGCATTCTCAAGCTCCTGTAGTGCTCGGATCAGATCTGCAGTCTGAGACATACAAAAAGTCATAACATGGAAGACTAAACTGACATGAGGTCAGTTTATAAGAAAATAGGCATTACATAAGGCCGTTCTTTATACCTGTGGAGGTTCAGCAGGGGAGCTTTGGGAGGCAAAGTCATCATCGTTCACCTTAATCTCCTCATAAGGCCTTTTCTTGGCCTTTTCTACCTCTGTAAATCATGAGACATTCTACATGTCATACTTTAACAAAAGCATTCTCACTCTTAAAGACTTCACATGACACTTATAAAAACAAACTACTGAGTCTCTGAGTGACTACACTGGATTCGCAATTACCTTTGAAAACAGTGTGACCTTGTGGTGGTTTACTTACGCAGGACATCAGAGAGTTTGTTCAGTATGTCATTCTCATAGACAACTCTTTCCTGCCAGATGGACAGAACTCTACCTAACTGTTTCTTACAGCTCTCGTCTCCGTCACTGGACAGGATAGATAAAAACATGATAAATATAATTTTAGGACAGGAACAAATCATAGCAACAAAAATACAAGATGCCAATGCTTGGGTTCAAGGTAAGACCCAATTATACTTGCCTAAGAAACATTTAAAGCATTTAATATATGGAACTCACTTAAAGGTTAAAATAAAATACTGTACTATAGGTGTTTATTTATTCAATAACAGAATGAAGTACATTTTACCATAAAAAAAAAAAAAATACAATCCATAATACAATATGTGGTGGTTGAAGAGTCCCCCCCCCACCCACATGATTGTAAAGCGCTTTGGGTGGACAGCAATACACAAAGCGCTATATAAATGCATCATTCATTCATTCACAATATATTTTCTTATTTAGTATAACAATTACAATTTACATAATAGCTAAACAGCCCAAATATACGGGTCTAATTCACCTGGAGACATGTTTGAAAGCATCAACAATGACAGGGGAAAAATCTTGTGTGAACTCTGGTCCTTTCCTCTTGCTATTCTGTATGACATCATTTGCAAGATACAGGAAAGTCAACTTACGGGACACCTGGGCTGCACAGAGAGAAAGAAAAACATTTCTTATTCTTTAAATATTTGTGATCTAAAAGAAAAGGGCATGTGTTGCTTAATCAAACCATTTCAACTATTGGTTTTGAATGTTGAAAGGAAAATGTATTTGAAGCAACTGAATAGCAGTTAAAATATGTACCAAGCAACAAAAATACTATTGTTAGTGTGTGAATACAGGTCAACCATGCTCGGCATGTAGGTTCTTCTCAGGCAAGAAGTGCTTATGGATTCCTCCTGAACACAAAAACCTGCTATGGAAACTACACCTTCACTATCCACACAATGAGATCTCAGGAGAGATGATCTAAAGATAGCTCTGTTTATTTATTACCAACACTCAAGCAATGCACCCATTATCCAATCCCACCTGCAAGCAAATACACAGTATTCAGAAATGAAGGCCATGTAATACCTTTAAAATGATGAATACTCATGAAAACAAACCCAATTCAAAAAGCACAACACTGGGGTCTGCACTTGATGTTATTCTGAAGCTGTAATATTATCCCATTAGCCTAAAGGGAGCTCATTCCCAAGCAACTAGGTTAAATCATAAAACCAAGAATGCATGGTAATCACTCGGAGACGGCATGAAATCCTTTGAATTAATCTTAGCGCTGCTATCCCACACAGTAATCCAAAACCATCATTGTTGTCCTAAACACTAACTAGGTCTAAATAAAAATGACTCAACATTTGTTAAGAAATTAACAACATTTGTTGTTTCTATAATTTCATATAGAAAGATGGCGCCATCTCTAAAGAGCAGATTAAAATCACTTCAACTACACAGCGGCTTTATAAATTGCATTTATTACGTCAATCAAGTATTGCATCTACTCTGAGGCAAACTGAGGTCAACTAAACTGCAGTGTTAAGTACTTGCCATGTCATCACTGTGCAACAAGTCAAACACATGACAATTACTAGAGACCAGTTTTCCAAACACAAAATGAATCATTGTAATATAAACTAGATTGAGCCTATAATATAACCTAGATTGAGCCTATAATATAAACTAAATTGAGCCTAAGGTCAATAAGTTTATTGTACACTTTAACGTGATGTTCGCATGCACTCTGTTGGAGATAAATACAAGAGAGCTGATCAAAGAATCTAGACTCTTACAGCTCATTGTGTCATTATCACAAAGGTGCAACATTATAATAATTCTTCAGAGGCACCAGCGGTTATGCAGGATCTGACTAAGTGAATGTTTATCATGTCTGTGAGAAGATAAAAGAGGACTGTGCAGACCCGTCATAATACTAGCAACAGACAGTCTTAAATTGTTCCTATGCAACTTCTGTTAAGTATCTCTATATACACAAATAGATGCAAAAAGCGGTGGCAAAATAATATTTGAATAGGAAATGATCAAGCAATGAAATCTAAAGGCACTGTGATATTGCATTCTAACTGGTAAATACTGATGCATAGAAATTAATTTAACAAAAAAAAAAAACTCTGAGAAAAAAAGCTTAAATGTAGGCAATTGGGTTACTCAGGTGCACCGTTTAGGGTGTTGTGTTAAGTGATAAATTAAACCAGTACCAAACCAGTAAGTTCAGCTGCGGGCCAAACAAATTTTACATATGGCTAATCTAGCATCATTTTATGTCACATTAAATTGTCCATATTATCCATGTATGCATGAAATGGATCGTAGCACATGTGAAACGCCTCAGAGAAGCGCCAATTAAACATCACTATTGCGGTTCAAAGATTTTGGCCACCCAAATCTACAAAACTTTTTTAGCTTAATATTTCAGTGCATCACTACTAGCAATAGTATTGTGAAAATCTGTAGTTATGGAACTAAAGGATATTTTAGCCATCAAACTTGGGTGTTCAAACAAAGCAAGTGTGTGTTTGGAGGAGAGAAAAAAAAAAAAAAAAAAAAAAAAAAAAAAAAAAAAAAAAAACAGTACTTGCCATCCAAAGAGGGGGATCTAGCTGATCCTAAACTAGACTTTGGGATCAACTACATTTTTTTTAAAGCACACCCCATGTTAGATCCGACAGGTCTGATCTCATCCCAACACAGAACATGTGTCAGACAGGAAAGTAAAGGGGTCTGGGTACATGAATAATCATGGTGTCTTGCCATTTTTACTGCAAAAAAATAAAAAAAATTAAAAATAATACTTTGGGTTATGGCCTAAACCCCCCAAAATATGGCCTAAAACTGAATCTAGTATGGAAACAGTTGGAGTATATATGCTTCAAAATGGCTGCCAGGCTCAGTGGGAGCATCAACAACTGTGGAAAATTGATCATAACATATCTAATGTAGATATCATATTGAATATCTCTTCTGGGATTCACGAAAATCACATATGCAGGAGTGAAACTTTAAGGCGAGTTGACCAAACACATGATGCGGAGCGTCTCAATATCTGACATTTTCATACAGACTGGTATGGTTTATTAATAAAGAAAATAAAGGATAATAAAGAAAAATATTAATTGAGGATTCGTCTCAATAATAACCTGCAAAGTAAGCTGCAGAATAAGTAAGCTAAAGGAATCAAAACATGTAACTGCTAGAGGAGTTAAGATGCTAACTTATAAGGGAACATATGATTAGCTTGTTTGGTACATGTGCTGTTTAATTGAATTTCAAAGCGACAAAACATAACCTCGCATTGTAAAGCTATTCTAGGTACATCTCCTTACCTTTCTTCAGCTCGTTATACCAGACTTTGACGATGGTTTTGGAGTGTTTTCTGTGGTGGATGAGCCACAGTGAAAGGGTCTGCACGCTCTGCTGGGAGTTACTCAGTTCTGATAATTTCTTCTCCAAAGCAGGCTCCGAGAACACGGACATTTTCAACTACAATTAGGAATTGGGTAGAATAGGCTCTTTGCCTATACCAGGCACCCGAAGGTCGAGGATATTAAAGCTGATAACTCCAAGCTAGCAATACATTACCTGGTTTACCACAGAGCGCACAGTGAGCATGCGCAGTCTCACCGCACATGTGTGAGGCTGTTACAAATCTTAAGCGATGACCACACAGACAGCAGTTTAGGGCATGCAGCCTAGCGGTTTCTTCTTCTGATGCTTTTTGGCAAACCAACTTAAAGGTGCATTACCGCCACCTACTGATCTGGAGTGTGGGTGAACTTAGATTTGGTAGAGAGAAGGATATATACACACTGACTGGCCACTTTATTAGGTACACCTTGCTAGTACCGAGTTGGACCCACTTTTGCCTTCAGAACTGCCTTAATTCTTCGTGGCATAGATTCAACAAGGTGTTGGAAACATTCCTCAGAGATTTTGGTTCATATTGTGATGTGATGTGATGTGAAGTGACATACGGCCAAGTATGGTGACCCATACTCGGAATTCGTGCTCTGCATTTAACCCATCCAACGTGCACACACACACAGCAGTGAACACACACACACCGTGAACACACACTCGGAGCAGTGGGCATCCATTTATGCTGCGGCGCCCGGGGAGCAGTTGGGGGTTCGGTGTCTTGCTCAAGGGCACCTCAGTCGTGGTATTGAGGGTGGAGAGAGCGCTGGACATTCACTCCCCCCCACCTACAATCCCTGCCGGCCCGAGACTGGAACCCGCAACCTTTGATTACGAGTCCGACTCTCTAACCATTAGGCCACGACTTCCCCCCCATATTGACATGATAGCATCAATCAGTTGCTGCAGATTTATCGGCTGCACATCCATGATGCGAATCTTCCGTTCCACCTCATCCCAAAGGTGCTCTATTGGATTGAGATCTGGTGACTGTGGAGGCCATTTGAGTAAAGTGAACTCATTGTCATGTTCAAGAAACCAGTCTGAGATGATTTGAGCTTTGTGACATGGTGCATTATCCTGCTGGAAGTAGCCATCAGAAGATGGGTACACTGTAGTCATAGAGGGAAGGACATGGTCAGCAACATTACTCAGGTAGGCTGTGGCGTTTAATTAAACGATGCTCAATTGGTACTAAGGGGCCCAAAGTGTGCCAAGAAAATATCCCCCACACCATTACACCACCACCAGCAGCCTGAACCGTTGAGAAAAGGCAGGATGGATCCTTGCTTTCATGTTCTTTACGCCAAATTCTGACCCTACCATCTGAATGTTACAGCAGAAATCGAGACTCGTCAGACCAGTCAACGTTTTTACAATCTTCTATTGTCCAATTTTGGTGTAGCCTCCGTTTCCTGTTCTTAGCTGAGAGGAGCGGCACCCGGTGTGGTCTTCTGCTGCTGTAGCCCATCTGCTTCAGGGTTCGACGTGTTGTGCGTTCAGAGATGGTATTCTGCATACCCTGCTTGTAACGAGTGGTTATTTGAGTTACTGTTGTCTTTCTATCATAACCAGTTTGCCCAATCTCCTCTGACCTCTGACATCAACAAGGCATTTTCGTCCACACAACTGCCGATCACTGGATATTTTATCTTTTTTAGACCATTCTCTGTAAACCCTAGAGATGGTTGTGCGTGCGTGACTTGCTCAGTTTGAACTTCAGCAAGTCGTCTTCACCACATCTAGATGTCTAAATGCATCAAGTTGCTTCCATGTGATTGGCTGATTAGCAATTTGTGTTACCAAGCAATTGAACAGGTGTACCTAATAAAGTGGCCGGTGAGTGTATGTAGACACATTGTATATATACGCATATTAAAAAAATAAAAATTAACTTAATTACTACAAAAAAATTATATTCTTTCCATATTTCCTGTCTTTTTTTTTAGATAATTGAACTTCTTTAATTATTGATTGCATTTATCTATTTCCTAGTAATATCTTGAGTGACACTTTATCATATCCCATCAAACCTAATTTGTGATTAAGTTGATTTCTTTCTCTTTCATACGCATCACATTCTAGAAGAATGTGCTTTACTGTTTCTGTATTCCCACATTTATCATATCTGCCAGTTTCATGCTTCCCTATTTTGTGTAACGTTAAATTGAAATTTAAAGCTGATGAATGTCCAATCCTCATTCTTGTTATAATCTAGCTCTGTTTCAAACTGCAATCATGTATCTACATGTATCTACAGCCGTCACATTCTTACTGTCCTCAACTAAAGTTTGGATGCGTGTCTCTAATTCTGAAATCTTCTCTTGTCAGCCAAACTATTTCCCTGCATTTATCACATGTGAATCCCTCGTCGCAGACAGAGAGAGATGAACTGTACATGTGGCAAACAACAATAGCAGTGATTGAAGAATGATTCGCTTACCACTGTTTATTGATGAACTCGTGAAAAACAGATCGGGAAAAAGAAAACAATAATAGGCGCGAATAGAAATGCGAATGGAACGCGAGTGACAAGCTAACCGGCTAACGCGCTGCACGCGCGGTTTTAAAAAGCGAACGATCAAATTAGTTTGATAGATAATACCGAAATATGGTGGGAATTAAGTTATATATTATCACTTTAAGCAACAGAGAGTGGAGGTAAGATAGAGATTCCTCCCAACACCTACCCGATACTCTTATTTTCAACTTTTTGATTATTTCCTTAATTTTTATTTAAAATAAATGCCTTTCTGATGCAATATGAGATTTGAAAGGGAGAAAAAAGTTCGGGTCGATCGCGTGAAAAAGAATGCGATTTACTATCTACCCCACTGAAACTGATGCTAAATCAGTAAGTTACCTTTTATTTTTAGTGTTGACCAACTCAATCACATATTAGTGGGCAGAGTTAGTGTAAATAGACACTCCGTTATTTATTTATAATGTTTCTTTCAGAGGCAAAGACTTTTGCAGATTCATGTTAACAGACATATAATGCAATATATGGAAGTAAACAGCTTTACTAAACAAAGTTTTGGTAGTGAGGATTATTAAAACTTTTTTTTACATGATCATAATTATGATGAGAAAAACAGTTACTCTACCTTCATGACACTTTATTTCTTATCTTATTATGTTAGGTCATGACTGAACAACAAATACTAATAAATCACAAATACTAGAGTCAACTTTACATATTTTGCCATACACAAGACTCAGAAAAAAAGGTACAAAAGCTGTCACTTAAGTACCTCTTTAAAAGGTACACATTTGTACATAAAGAGTCCATACATATTAGTACCCAGAAGGTTTTGTGTAGCTTTTGAACCTTTTTCTGAGTGAAGACTAATTGTATAAACAGACATGGAATGAAACAAGCAGCTGTCTTTGAGTGATTCACTCATATGATCAAGATACTGATTCATTTAAAATTGGTCTCATAACCATTTTTAACAATTCACGTCATGATACATTTCATGTATGATTTGCAATCTACTCCAGTCACTAAATGTACAACAAATGACCATTTCAAGCTGTTTTCCTCCAATTTTATTTTTGTAATGAAAAGCAAACAGGCTGCAGAGGAACTTCAGTTTAATGCAAATGTACAGTGCAAAGAGATCTACAAAGCCCAAACACACTCTACACACCTCAATCCACTAGCTTTACTTATGCAGAACTTAGTAATAAAGACAAATATTTTATTAAAATAGACAAAAGAAGGTTTATGCCACCAAGTCAATATTTTCTTAACTCATGACTTTCACAATCAGTTCAGCGTTCAATAGCTCTACATACAAGGTGGGAGATTTCAGCTGGGTACACATTTCAGTGAATGTTACAAGTTTACTAATTAGCAGTGAAACCATTTTACATTCACATCTGAAACCATCTGGAGTGAATATTCTTTAGTATACTATTTTGATAAACAGAAATCTGTCTTTATATACTGCAATTATCCCTAATATGCTTAAATAAATGCTCGTCAATGTTTAGTGTTTTTAAATTCTTACATTTATAGGACAATTTAAAAAGAACTATATTACCATGTCCATGACAATTGGTCCATTACCCAGCAGACTTCCTCTGGCATTTTAATAAATAACTTATAAATAACCACAAAAACATCAAATGCAAGAATTATCCTAGAAATGTCCTGTTATTTTCCAGCACATGGAACATTTTTGCAAGGTAGCATGCAACCTTGCAAATAATCCAATATTCCATTCACATTCGTTAAAATAAGGGAATAACATCTCTTTCCCTCGATCACACACACATATACACAAACAAAACAACAAAATGATCTATTTAATGAAAAAAAAAAGTGAAGTAGTCAGCATGAAAGAGAAAAGAATCATGTAATGTAGTGTTTGAGCCTCAAATATTGATCTTTGGAACCATTTAATAGTCAGGACAACCTCACTTTCCTCTCAAAAAATAAAAAAAGGAAAAGAAATTATACACAGGCTTTATTTTACTTCTCATAGTTTTTCTGTAGTCAACTGAACAAACGTTTGTCATCTTGGAATGTATATATTGGTGGCATTATGTTGCAAAGCAGTAATGTTATAGAAACGCACACATTAGTGAGCAGCACAACCAGATATTCATGCCTAGAACTAGAGGGTTTTGAGCTTTATTTGAATATTTACAGCTACTGTAGATATGCAAATCAAATGTTTGGAGAAGTATCTATAGCTGTCTGACATTCTTCGCTGTGTTAAACTATCATGCAGAGACTTTATATTGACTAGTGGAGCACATTAGTATCAGTAATGTTCATTACTCTGACAAACAAATCTCCGCTCATTGATATCTGCTCTTTCTTTCTCCCTCTCGGTCAACCAGGCCACGTGCAAAGGTTAGTCGAGTGAAATTTCTGCCATGCCGTTTGGATGCAACTGTTGAGACATAATCACGTTATACATCTCCAAAACCACAGAAGCGGTTGTTACAAGAAGGACAGAGCGAGCAATTTAGAGGAACTGCATTCAAACGGGTTCTTAAAATTTTTTTGATTTCTGATTTTGCCCAGGAAAGGACAAAGAGCTTATGGCCTGATCAGCCTGTACATGTTGACATACAGGGAATGTGAAAGACAAATAAATTAAGAATATGAGGAAAGGTGATGAGATGTGAGGTGGTAGATCATTCCGTGTTAAGTGGACTCCACTTTCGTCTTCTTGCAGGAAGGGGGCACACTCATTCCCTGGTGCGACCCACGATGGCCAGGATGTAAAGGAAGATGTTGATGATGTCGGTGTAGAGGTTAAGAGCTGCATAGACGTACTCCTCTGGGCTAATGACCAACTTCTTGTTGCCCAGGAGAAGCTGGGTGTCCACAGCCAGGAACTGAGAAAGAACAAACAAGCACTGAGTGTTGCATTCATGTTGTGCTTGGGGAAATAAAGCAAGCTGAACTGTTACACTGACTGAAAATGATATTAACCTCTTTCATCATTTTTGAAGATGTGTGCTATTATATACAATTTTCACCTTGTGGGTGATTAAAAAACAAAATCTCAGCCTTACATCGAAGGAGTGATTCAAATAATATTTAGGGACTAGAATATCATAAAGACTTGGTGAGGGGCTCTTTTAACACTTTAAACTTTTAAGCAACCATCTAGCACAATGCACTGGGCCTAGCACCACCGCTTGTGTTTTATTCAGAAACTACCAATCATGTGGTCTCAAAGCATCAGCAAATACTACATGAAGTTCACTGGGTTTGTATCCTGTTTAACTGCAATAGTTATACTGTTCTATTTAAAAGTTTGCAGTCAGTAAGATTTTTTATTTTTAAATAACTGCTGTTCTTTGGCGCTTTCTCTTCATCAAAGAATCCTGAAAAAAAAACGCATCAATGTCTGAAAAGCACCACAGCTGGTTTTAAGATTGATTATAATAAGAGATCACTTAATCAGCATATTAGAATGACTTCTGAAGGATCATGTGGCACTGAAAACTGGAGTAATTGCTGCTGAATTCAGCTTTGCAATCACAGCAATAACTAACCTTTTAAAATATATTCAAATAGAAAAGGGTTATTTTAAATTACAATAATATTTCACAATATTACTGTCCTTACTGTATTTTTGATCAAATAAATGCAGTCAGTCTTGGTGAGCATAAGAGATTTCTTTCAAAAAATGTTGAAGGCTTTATCCAAGAACTCTACAGTAACTTCCTGATGTTCCAACAATTTCAGTTCCAAATGCTTAATCTCACTGCTCCAAAAGACATGATTTTGTACAGCCAGTCAGACTGGAAAATTGGAAAATTTCGAAAGGGCCCAAATTTGGTGATCCAGTTTCAGACAGATGTTAAAACATAATTCTTACACTGTTTTAACAAAGGATGATGACTTTAATAGCAAACAATCAAACTATAATAGCAAAGTGCAGGTTTCCACTTTTGAAAGATATATGTGCACCAAAGCAGCATGCTATTGATCAATCAATTATTAATCTTATTTATCTATTTTTAATTTTTCTTAATCTAATGGTTATTTAATCTTAAAGTGCAATAGCAAAGCACTACTCCAGCCATTGGTCCAGACTTCTGTTTTATTATCTTGTTGAAAACAGCAGTGTAACTTCATGAAGTGTGAAAGTCACAATACAAGCTCTTTTCTTAAGTCTAAGAAGTGTTTTGTTTCTAAAGTGAGTAAGCTGAAATATATGAAGAGATGAAAGACGAAAAAAAAAGAAGTAAACTAAATCTAACCAGAGAGAGAAGCTCATATGCACAACAACTTAACATTTCTTTTCAATAAATTGACAGGTAGAATGCAAGGTTTTAAAGGTTTAAGTAAAGAATAGATTGAAGAACAAAAGGTCTGACAAATTTAATAGTCTTAGTTACATAGAAGTATACATTTACGTTAAAAACATTTTTTAAAAGGATATGAAGGTATTGATGGTGGTACTTACACAAGTGAACAGCAGGGCCCCGAGAGAGGCGTAGACAATGTGAAGAATTTTGTTTTGGATGAAGATGCAGAGGAAAGAGGCCAGGAGCAGGACAATCAGACAGACAAAAAGAACACCCCAGCAGGAAGTGAAGTCATATTTGCTCTATTTTTGAAAAAAGAGAAGGATGATGACAATCAGTGGTGGTTACCGCATTCAAAGGATGCATGGAAGACACTTGATAAAACCTCCTAGTTCAAACGTTCAGAAAGTAATTCTGCCATAGTTGAATGGGAAGGTCCACAACCGTGAACTACACTTTGAAATCTTGACATGCCGTCATTATATACATGAGATATTGTTTGGTAACAAAGTATGAATACAATACAATAAAAGGAAGAAAAACTATGAGACTGCTACAGTGAGCAAACAAACCTGCAGTGAGAAAAGCACAACTGTGAAGCAGACCACCGCAGTGATGCCCACTGCCATGATAACTGCATCTGTATCATAGTAGCTGGCGACCATTCCTACCATATAGGACAGACTCAGGGTCAGGATGGACTGAGAAAGAGAAAGAAATGCAAACATCCATTTTTTCCAGTTTGCAAATCTTATTAAATCATAAAAAAACCTTATTGCATATATTTTTTGCACAGTGTAGAATAAAAACACGAGTAAATATAGGCAGTTGTACCAGTGCCACCAGGTTCCATGGGTGTTTGCGGCGAAACTCTCCACAGCAGCTGAGAACGATCAGTGAAACAAAGAAGACCGCATAGGACACATAGTATGTCCACCGATTTCTCCGTACAAACACTTTGACGTCAGTTGAAAAGGTGAAAACGGCAACAAAAGAGAAGGTGACCAACAGCTGCACAGTCAAGACCATAAACACCTGAGAAGACAGTAAAGAAAGTGTTTTTCTTTGACACATTGTACTGCTACATACACTATTTACACACACATTTGATAAGACCATTTGTAGTAACTATGTTTAATAAACATATTGCTCATTTATCTGTGTGTGTACTGTACACTCTGTAATAAATGGATGCTAAATGTGACACATTTTTAGAGATTTTATATTTATTTATTTCCTAATATTTTACCATTTTGAGACTACTATAATTGACCATTAACGGTGCCTGGCTGATAAACTAAAGTGGTAGTCCCTTGTATTAATTTTTAAGAAATTTAATTCACATTTATAACATTTGTTATATTACCTTTCCTCAATTGCAAAAAAAATAGTTAACTCTGCAGTGAGGGTTTTTTCTATTTTTGAATACAGCATATTATATATTTTTTCTTTTGATATTTAAGCAAAGGGGAATGCAAAAAATAAAAACTGGTTTTATTTATATATATATATATATATATATATATATATATATATATATATATATATATATATATATATATATATATATATATATATATATATATATATATATATATATATATTTCAACACTATAAAAGTTTACCCAAGTAACCCAACTATGACAACTTCTGTTTCTGAAATGTGACAAGGTTCCATTCTCGCTCATTTTACCTGGAACACTGGACTCTTTCTTCAAATTTATTTCAAATCAAATTAGAAAAGTAAATAAAAGTAAATAAATAAAGACCCCACCTGAAACTGTCTCTTACTGCTTACCTTTCTAATGAAGGCCTGTCGGATACTCTTATCTTCCCAGCCAGAGTTCGCAAACTCATCATTGCCATAGTAAGAAGGGGGTACATCTCCACCGTGGTATTCAGGGCTGTCCATAGAAGCTGTCAAAAAATATGAAATGATGGTTGAAATCTAAAGTATGTTAGAACCATCATCTAATGTATTTAAATCCATCCAGTATGCTCATTCAATAAAACGCAGACAGAAATGGAAAACTGAAGTACAGGACAGATTTAAACAGCTTTATAGGTTTGGAAAGGAAAGCACATTTTATAGCATCTACACCAACAGCACTAGGAAGACCTCGTTAAATAATACAGTTGAAAAGACATCCTAATTGTTACAGAATGGACTAGGGATGAGGTAAGGAAGGAACAAATTATACATTTTCAGCCCTCATAGAGCTAGTAACCTTTTGTTGAATCGCTCAGGCAAAGCACTTTACCTTGAATAACCCTCAGGAGGATAGAGTACACACTGACTAAACAAGCTTATTCAACATAACTGTGTACAACATTTTATAGCAAAATCCTAAGTATAATTAGCGAGTCCTGAGTTTTTCTTTTCTGGAACTTTTCTAACGTTATTTACCATTAGGATCTACACCAAAGGCAGGCTGGCCGGGGCCCTGCTGGTATGGCCCCTGAGCATAGGGCCCTTGAGCGTAGGGCATCTGTGGATATGGCATCTGTGGGTACAGACCAGGGTCGAACCCTGGTGCTGGAGGTTGGCCGTAACCAGGTTGGCCGTAACCAGGTTGGCCGTAACCAGGCTGGCCATACGGTCCTGGTGCCACATACGGAGGAGCTCCTGGACCCTGGCTATAGTTGGGCGGAGACATTCCAAAGGCATCAGTTTTGGGTGGCCCATAGACGCTGTTGTGAAGAGGATTGTTTTCCCCCATTATAGGGTAGGCTGGCTTGTCCTGGGACATGTCTCCTTCCCTCACTGGAATCCTGATATTGACAGAAAAACAGAACGGTTAAAATATACAGAAAAAGAAAGCAATAGTAAAGTAAATAATTACATCAGTGCAGTTTAACAAATTAACTAAAGCAGCATCCTAAACATTATGGAAAATCATAAGTAACCAATTTGGAACACAGTAGCACAGTAGAATTGAAATAGTTGATTTCAATAGAGTATGATGTTAGCATTGTGCTAAGCTAACAGCCTGATACCAATAAGCATATAAAGACACAAATTACACAAACGGTGGATAAAAGAATCTATTCAATTTATATGATTTTAAATGGATAAAACAATCTGATATTATTCTGATATAAAATAATACCATAACTCTAATAAAAAAATATGTTTTTATAATATAATAGTAGAATTGACTAGTTTCAATATGCAGCGCAACTGCTTTTGTTAAGTAAAATGATAGCTACGTTAAATTCATGATGAAATGGAAGTACCAACAACCTTTTTTCCCATATTGTAATGTACAGATTCATAAATAAGTGGTTTTATGCTGACTAAATGATTAGAGAAGTCCACCATGCCCAATCAGAGAGAAGCCCGTTAACTACATTTTTATTAAAAGTTTAGATAAAAGAAAAATTATTATAATTTTATAGGGCGAGTTTTTATTTCTTGCCAACCTTCAAATTTAAATACTTTATATTTTAAAGTAGTTTGTGTAGGAGTTACACATCCTAAAAATAAAAATGGACAAACCAACAGTGTGCTGAGATGATCTGATCAAAACAACTCTAACTGGACCAACCACAAGTGAACAATCCAGATCTGTTTACTCAAAGATTCAGTTCAGTCCACTTTATAATGGTGCATTTTAACACAAAAGGGGCCGCAGAAGGCAAAAGGGCATGATTCTGTGGGAATTACGACTGAATACAGAAAACAAACAACACCTTCAAGAACCTACACCAAACCATACACTATCCAAACATTTATCCAACGGCAGAGGACATATGATTACAGGTTCTCAAACAGCTTCTCGGTTGTGTAGCTGAGACAGAGGAACTGCTATGGACACTGACCTGAATGCATGAGTTGGTGGGGAAACCCCTTCATTTAAACGTGTGAAAGTGAGACTATAAAAAGAAGCTAAGATTCAAGGCCCCCATATACTTCAAACGAAGTTCATTTTCGTTCTTCGTTTGGGCGCAGAAAGGAGTTTGAAAAGGTTGAGCGACGGTATACTGTTTTCGAACATTCCAATACCCCCGCACTGCTGGTGGCGGGGTGTAGATTGATGTAAACGTGTCGTGACGCTCGCGCATATGCCCTAAACACAACAACGATGCAACAATTGTGTATCTAGGTCTTTTATTAAACTGGATAAATTATTACACGTTTTTATATTTTATGTGTTGTCAAAAACAAAGGTTTATTATTGTATGTTCTTTTGACATTTCATTTATAGTATACCTTTTAAACTCGCTTATTGAAAGAACAACAACAGCAGCAGCAGTATGGTGTAACATTTATTTGAAACATGTATTTGGTACTTGCTACCTTATATCTTTACTCTCTCATTTCATTCTGTTCATGGCTTTGGAAAACTTGCATCTGATGTTTCTCTACGTCGCTTTTCGTATATCTACGGGTCATCGACACCAAGCTTTGTTGTAATTTCTTTTTAGGAATTAAATACTTTCTCTGAATCTTTAAAGTCTCCCCGCGAGCGATTGTACAGGTGCGAATATATTTGTGGAGGCTCAGCTATTGGACACAGTGTATTTATGTTGCTAGTGACTTGGATATGTTTTTCTCTTGCCTGACCTTTGTTGAGCAAGAAACGAATCAAAAGAACACACCTACCGATTGCTTAATGGCCACGGACCAATGGTAGCTCAAACGTGTTTAGGAGCCAAAACGAACTCCCCCAGCAAGTTCGCTTTGGTGAGCTGTTTCGAACTGTCGAAACGAACTCAAAACGAACTTCGTTTCGGCCTGATTTTGCTCGAAATGATGTCATATCAGTTTGTTCTTCGATTTCGTTTGAAGTATATCAGGGCCTTTAGTCTGTGAATGACCTGCTTCTTGTTTCTGAGGAGTCGTCCACACACAGTGTATTTTTGTGTATAAAAAGCTAAATGGAGCATAATGTAATTGAATAAAAAGTTTGTATCTCAAAACTACACATCACGACTGAGAAGCTGGGAAAAAAACTGCAACACAATTTAGAAAAAGATGTCCATATAGTATGTTTATCTACAAAAAAATTATATTAGAGAATTGTAGAATATTATAGATTTGTATTATATAAAATAAAACACTAAATACTAAAAGCAATCATTTGAAATGCTACAAATTAATTTAGGCACCTAAACATTATAATGTACAAATATATACGTTAAAATGATTCATTTAGAGATTTGTTAAAAGATTACACTTAGCAGTGTTTTTAAATTATTAGTTTTTTCACTTATGCCCTTGTGGCTTGATGATTTATTAAAAATATATGAAATGTCAAAACATTTACTCTCAAAGCAAACACATTTAAAATGAAGAATTCGATGTATAAATAAAGTCTGATTTAATGGTAAATTTGTGATTAGTCTTATGCCACATGCTCGTCAGCTGACTACTCATTCCCTGATGATGACACATTTGTAAGCTTTCACTCTTAAAAATAAAGGTTTCAAAATGAGTTTCACAGTGACCGTGAAAAACCCTGTGACTTTCGGTTTTGCAAAGAACCTTTCAGTGAACAGTTCTTAAAAGAATCTTTTTTTTTCTCTTAGTTTCAAGAATATTTAGGACTTAAGAAACTTTTTCCACTATAAAGAACCTTTTGTGGAATGGAAAAGTTCCATGGATGTTCATCAGGTTCTTCTGATGCATTCAGAATCAGAAGACAGCCTCAACATAAACACTAAAATTTAACATGTATCTTCTTGACCATGGTAATATATCTACAAATGAAGGAAATTTGCTAAAAATATCAAGTTAGCTTTTTATTTTATTCCTGCAGAGACTTTGTTTATATTTATATTTATACATCTTATTTTTAATGTGAGAGCAGGTGAAGACATTTTTAACTTGAATGTGTGATGCTTCCGGTGTCAGTCACTTCCAGTTATTTTAGCTGTACAAAAACAGTCCGTCATGTTGCCTGATCTTGCAAACTGGTATTTCTTTTAAATTATTTTAATTAATTACCATTGATTTACAGTGCAAATAGCTTTATTGTTTACATCACTTTGTTATTCTTCTAGTTACAAACTATAGCAGCTAATGAAGCCAAATTCTCAATTCACATTAAAAGAAACTTGCTTGCTAATACTCATATTTTAATCATTAAGGTAATGAACCTGGAACATGGGTGTGTGCTGATGATGATATAAGGAAAAATATAAGATTCAAGATTTAGTAAAATATCCAAATTTGAAGAAACCAAACCAACAGATGAAAAATTATTTTCAACAATGGCTAAACGTAATAGCAATGGATGTGAACAATTCACAAAAATGTGTAAGAGAAATCACAAAAATGTGTAAGAGAAATCACATGTAAAAGAGCAACAGCTAGAGAGTTCTCTGAGGACTCTTGTCCAAACTGGTGATTCAATTCAGTCTAGGAAGGGTTACAAAAGCAGAAAAATCCTCTTAGGTGACATGTGGTGGATAAATGAAACAGGCACTTCACTTGGCTACTGCTGAAGTGGTTCACGGAGGGAATTATATGGAGGGAACACTGTTTCAGCCAAACCCCTCACAGTTTGCACAAATCACTAAGCATTAGTGAACAGGGTTACAGACCTAAACCTAAATCTGTTTACATATTTAAGTTCTTTCACATAAAAACTGGGCTTGTGCTTTGAAGCCACAGAACTGAAAACAACAAACCTGGCTATTTTAAGAAACAATGACAAATAAGCAATTCAAGTTAGACAAAAACTAAAACTATTAATCATTTATACTGTAAGTGAAGCTTAAAATTAGTACTAACTGTTTTTTCTTATTTCACAGCCTTCTAATGCATGTGGCTCTTAAAAATACAAAACTCAACATACACCACCTTCAAAAGTTTAGGGACAGTAAGATTTTTTTTAAGAAATGAATGCTATTATTCAGCGCATTAACCGGATCAAAAGTGACAGTAAATACTTTTACGACGTTACAGAGAAATATATTTATATCAAATTAATAAATGCTGTTATTTTTAACTTGTGTCATTAAAAAAAACAGAAAAAACTACAACACAGTTTCCACAAAAATATTAAGCAGCACGTCTGTTTTCAACATTGGTAATAATACATGACACAGAGGGTCAAATCAGCATATTATAATTCAGCTTTGCCATTAAAGGAATGGAATGGATCGTTTAAAAATATATCCAAAAACAAATATTAAATTGTAACAGAGCACAATATTACTGTTTTTACTGTATTATGGTCAAATAAATGCAGCCTTAATAAATGTAAGAGAACAGTAGTGTATATTTAATGATTAAATATACTATTTAATGACTTTTCCCCCTAAAAACCTCAAAGTTCCAGAGCAGATGTGGGTCTCGATTATTTCCATGGATATTTATTCCATTCTGTAATCTATGGACCTATGACAAATTCATTCATATTTCTCCAAAGCATTTTCCAAATGTGCATGGAAGATGCAGATTCAAGCTTTAAACCACCATCTCAGCATTTTATTTCCATGTGGACGAAGACTTGTGAAGGTAAACATCATCTTCTTGCTGCCATATAATATGGAGAATGTGCTTTTACACTACACTGAATGGCATAGATTAAATAACATTATGCGTAATAAACTGATGCAGTTCATGGCTGCATAAACAGGAGCTTTATACGTGACTCTGTTTGCATTGGTTACAGGATGCCTTTGCATGCATGCATGAGCATATTAAGGCAGCTAACCAATGCACAGGAACCAAGCTAAATCTGATGAGGTTGAAGACTTCGAAGAGTTCAGCAGACATTTGCAATTGTCCATCAACTTTTCGTCATTTGGTCAGCTGAAAAGCACCAAGCACTGTGCCCAACAGAAAACAGCCACAAGACCTACTCCTCAACTACAAGACAAAAGGACATTTTGCCAACACGTATTGTTTGAAAAACTGTATAAAAATTTACAGAACAGCAATGCACAATGTACAATGTCAAGAAATAAATAATAATAGTTTAAGCAAGCCTGGGGAAATGGATGTGGGTATTGAGCTGTATAATTTGCTGAGAGGGGTAGAAAGGGATGATGAGTAGGCCTGAATGTTATCCAGGAAAGCGAGTAGGTGGTGACTTGGCAAATGAGAAGAGAGAACATCAATTTTAGTGAAAATAAAACAAATAAAATATTACAAGGATTCCCTATAATAAAGCTCATTGGGCTTAATGCATAATATGCTCCAGTAAGCGCGAGCACATGATCAATGTCAATAAAATGCAACGTCACACTGAAAGGAAAAGGCTGTGGTTATCAAGGTCTTGCACATCAGATGTGGTTTTTCCAGTTTTTTTGTTTTGTCTGCATGTTTCCAAACATGGATTTGAATATCACCTGTCCTTTTGCTTAGCAAAAAGAAACCATTACAGACTTTGTATGGCAAGATGTTTAAGCAATTATTCCTTTGCAACAAATAGTATCTATACTAGCACTTAAAAATTAAACCAATAGTGACATTTTTCCCAATCCCACTATAATTATTTAAATATTCATTAGATATTAGTAGTTGTTTATTAGATACCTACATACTAGCACTTATCCCAGTAGTGAATATTATCTACTAGGCCTATTTATTCCAGTTACTGGTACCTAGACCAGTTTTACTAATACGTATTCAACCAAAATACTAGTAAGTACTAGTATTATCACCAATAGTTATTAGTATCTATTCCAGCTTCACTAATTTTTATTTATTGGATACTAGTCTCAGCATTATTTTCCATTGTTACCTAGTAAAATTTACTAGTATCTAAATAATGAGTACTAGTATTTAATGAATTTTGAAACTGAAAATCATATTTGTCACTATTGGATTAACTACTAGTAATTAAAAATGAGTAACAGTAACATAGAAACAGACACTAGTTAAAACGGCTTGCCATGAATTATGCGATGACCAATCCATTCAAACTGAACTACTGGCACTATTATTATATAAGGGGTAACGTAACTAGTATCAATAACAAAGGCTTTGCGTCTCCAATTACTTTAGATTTAACACAAACTGAAGGGAAACCGTTTTAATGAGCCATAGCGGCCACTGAATATTACATTTTGAAATACTATACTATCCTCCATTCATCTACAAATGTATGACAGGTAAACACACAAGTAAGTCGTTTTATTTGGTCAATCAAAACTAGAGTAGGTTAACCTAACAATTAATCTGTGTTAATCTGCCGCTGGTATAACGGGGTGGCCCGCTGCGTCTTCAATATATGAACCAACCGACCAGCTAACGTACATTTGCTGTAACAATGTCAATCGTAGCAGGTTACAGCACAAAAAAGCGATCCCTCTAAAACGACAGAAATCTGATTTGACAGAGCTGGCTTTAAACATGTATTCGCGTGACATAAACCGTAATCTGGCGCACCAAACAACACGAGCGCCATGTCCATCCACCTGCGTTATTCCACAATATTTGCTTTGAAACCAGCAAAGACAAAACGAAAAAAATTAAGACGGACTTACCCTTCAGTTTAGGAGACGTTTGTGTATTAAAAACAGCAGAAATAGAGTCCGTGTTTGCTGGTTTGTGTTGACGTTGGCTGCAGTAAATCTTGTCTGATCTGAATCCGTTAGCCACGCCCACCGCGACTCCATCAGCCTGATAGTGTGATGTTCACGAGAAGTCACGTGATTCGGGAGAAACATCTTCGCGCTGTATAGATGGGACGTAAATGCAGAGACTTTCCCGTTGCGTAATTGCTAGAATGTTATACAAATATCTACACGAGTCGAATATATATTTAAAAGATAGAAGAGCCATATGGAGCAGAAAGACAATGTCAGTTTCCAGCGTTCAGGGATTCTCAGAGTGTTGATAGTGAGAAATGGTCTTAAAAATGACATTAAGTTAAATGCTTTTCTAGGCAACTCATTTAGTGTTAAACAATGTCCTCTCAATGTCCTGTAGTAACTCAATGTATTGAAGAAATATTCAAATGACGCAACAAACAGGCAAAAGATGTGTGGAAATGAGAGACTCTTGCTCAGCATGTATTCTTTTGAAATATTATTAAATTTGGTTCATTTGGGGAAAAATAAATATGTCCCCTTAAAATAATAAAAGTTTTTTAAAAATAACACTAACATGTCATAAAAATGCTTTAGAACCACTTCCCTAAAGTCTTAATGATTGTTTAAGTTTCTTAAGCCAAGAACATGGACACATACAAATTGCAAAGATATTCTCTACGCATTTAATAAATGTTTTCACCACATATTTACAAACAAGAGGTTGACACCTGAATTTAAACTGATCAGAAAAAACGTTATTGGCAGCACTAATCTGGGATTCCCACAATGGCGATAATCTTCAGAGCATTTGTAATTATCTTGTCATGTGAAATCCACTATTTCTATTTGATCTGGGAGATTCCAATGGCTGTTTGCCTGCCTCTTTATTCCTCCACTAATCTTACACTTCACACCTTAGTGGCAATTCCTACGTAGATTGTCCAGTCCGCTTTTGCTGATAGTCCCATACGCCTGAGAATAACTGCCTAGTTTGGCGCGAGGATCGCCGGCTGCAGAAACATTCGAATTGCTCTGGAAAACCTTCTTGCTGAACCTTGGAGGAAGCTTGGCATCACATGAATGCGAATTAGACCGCTCGTTCTGTACAGTTGGATATTAAGATATCATAATGAGGAAAAACATAAAACATATCAGACATATAATTTATTAAAAACTTAAGTAATGAAGGTGATCTAAGGTACAAAAAGACTCTAGCATAAAAAAGGAAGAATGCACACACTAGAACAGATGGCAGTAAGACCTCCTGATATGTGTCAAAACTGTGGGGGATTCTCAACATTGCACTGCTTTCTATCAAACACAGCCTCAACCAATAGATTGTGTTGGCAGACTGATGTTCCCATGTCATAGTAAACAAGAGTCACATGGGTTTTATGCAAACTGGAAACATTAATGGTTAAATAGATGGTAGCTGTGATTTTCTGAAACATTTTTGCACCCCCCAAAAAACAAAAGGCCACTCACCAAGCGAGCAGAGGTGACACATAACCCAGGGGAAACAATGGGTTCATCCTTGCGAAGCAGGGGATTATTTTGGGGCTGTGCTAGTGTGAGAGAGAAAGAGTTTGTGCGTGCCACAGAGGCAGAGCGACCTCGCTGGTCTATACCCTGATTGGAAGGAATGAACAGATGACACATTTTAAATGGACATTGAAGATGTTAGCAAAAAAACTGCACCAAATTACCACTTAAAATGTCTTTAAATGTTGAATAGACAACAGCTCTTATATAAAATGAAACAGTAGGACATACCACAGGCCCATTAGCACCATCTGCAGGCAGTACACCTCCAGTATCTTGATTCCTCATCCCAATCCGCTCAGAATGAGCTGGGTAGTGGTGCAGTTTTACTAAACCATCTGGAAAAGAAATGGATAATACCGTTTATGGCTATCTAAAGAGTAATATACTGGCATTTCAAAGTTTGGGGTCTGCAAGATTTTTAAAAATGTTTTTTAAAGAAGTCTCTTCTGTTCACCAAGGCTGCATTTATTTTATTACAAATACAGTAAAACAGTAATGTTGTTAAATATTATTATAATTTAAAATAACTGTTTCTAAGTATTCAGTGTTAACATGATCCTTCAAAAATAATTTGAATATGCTGATTTGGTGCAAAAAAAAAACAATTTAAAGAAAAAAAAACATTTCTTTTTATTTTCAATGTTAAATATCATTGTGCTGCTTATATTTTTAAATGAAAAAGTAATTTTTTCCCCTCGGAATGTCACTTTTGATCCATTTAATGCACCTTGCTGAATAAATATATTATTTTCTTTCACAAAAAGTACCAAACAGGTGTATAAGTAGTATAGTTGCAGTCTATTCTATGGTAGTGTATATTCTATCATAAACGTTGAAACCAGGACCTTCAGTGACCAAAGCCATATGTACATTGCACATAATTGAATGTATAAGTGTGGTAATTGAATGTTATTGTACAACCACTATAAAACAGAACTCACTAGGCATGTGTGTGATGGGGTTATAAGAGGTTTTGACCGCACTGGGGCTCACTGCTGGGCTGGTGCTTTCAGGAGCTGAGTGTGTTTGCTCAGGCCTACTGAGACGTTTCGCAACAGCTGCTCCAGTTCCATTCGAGCTCTTCTTGTCATTAGTAGACTTCCTGTCATGATCTCTATCCACACCACGCGTGCCTTCTCTTTGAGAGCCAGCACCTGTTTCATTGCTTTTGTCCATTCCACCGTCCCCATTCACTTCTGCAGTCTTCTCCTCTGATTTCTGTGTGAAGTAAGGTTGTTTGTGCATCTGTCGACTGGCCCTTTTTTCCAGGATCATCTTTTCCAGGAGAAATTGGAAAGATGAAGAGGAAAGTTGTTTTTAAGCATTTGCTGTAAAATACTACCTTTCAAAAGCTTATTTAATCAAAAATACAATAAAACAGTAATATTGCAAAATATTATTACAATGTAAAATAACTCTCTCTATCCACCGTTTATTTTATCAAAAATAAAAATCATACTGAAGCCAAACTTTTAAACTTCAGTGAACGATTATTTATGCTCAGTTTGTGTGATAAGTTTTCCGGAGGAAAGATTTCTGTCACTGTGACACAGCATTTGTTACCATAACACAGAAATCATATGACTGTGTACTCACATTATGACTGTTCAAAGCAAAGCACGAGTCAAATGTCAAAATAAATCTGTATAAAATGGGAAAATAATGAATGGAAAGTTTCCACTCACCTCGTAGAGTTTGTTTCTGTACTGAGTAACAGAGAGTTGGACGTCATCATCCACTGGCAAAATGACATCATAGACCAAACTAGGCTCTCTGGCTGGGTTGTGAAATCTTGCATGACAAATAGAAAAAAGAGGGATATTTTTGAATGTTATTATTCATTTATATATTTAGTAATTTATGTATTCATATAACAACAATGTAATAATTCCAGAAAAGCCATTTATCATTATGACTTATAAAAGTATTCTCATAGCTTCATAACGTTACAGTTGAATCACTGATGTCACATGGAATATTTTAACCATGTCCATACTTTGTTTCTAGGCCTGGGAACATTTCAGTTGTGTTGTTGTCTATGCAGGGTCAGAGAGCTCTTGGATTTCATCAAAAATATCTTAATTTGTGTTGTGAAGATGCATGAAGGTCTTATATGTTTGGAACGACATAAGAGTAAGTAATTAATGACAGAATTTTCATTATGGAGTGAACTATAGTGCACTGATGATCACATACACTGAGTCAAGTGCAGTGTATTAGGAAAGTAGACAAGGTCTAATTTTGATTTCATGTTGACTTCCATTATTGTTTAAAAACATTAAATAACTAAAAGCAAAACTCACTTGGACACATAAGGGTGCTGCAGAGCTTCCTCTGCACTGAGTCTCTTGTCTGGATTGAAAACCAGCAGGCGCTGCACTAAATCAAGGGCATCAGGTGGCACTGATGCCGGCAGAATTTCATCTAATGGCACCTGCGGTCTAAACACACGTTCACATCAAACATAGTTATTATGTCAGGAGAGTCATCATTCAAGATCAACTAAACAACTACAGAGTGAACAATCAACACAAACTGTTAAATATTAACATCACATACCTAAGCAGCATTCCCTGAAAAACAGAAGCCCCATACTCTGATCTGATAGCTAAAACATCTACAAAAAAATGATACACAGTCCTATTAGCAAAAGTTGGTTTGTGTTTTTAATAAATTAATAATTGATGAAACAATCCATAATTCTTTGTGGCTGGTTTATTTAGTTGTTGCCTGAAAGAACAAGTCTCATGTAAAATACAAACTCACCCTCTGTAGAAGGATGTGGAATGGCACTCATGATTTTTTCAATTTGGTTAATGGTAGACGTCCCGGGGAAGAGAGGCTTGCCCAGGAGCATCTCTCCCAGAATGCAACCTATGCTCCACATGTCCACACCTTTTGTGTACCTGCAGGAAATATAGGACCCATTATCATAACATACTATCTATCATGATTAATACATAATAAAATGTTTAAAACAATCTATTTTGGGGGCCACGCACCTACTGGATCCCAAGAGAATTTCAGGGGCTCTGTACCATCGTGTTGCCACATACTCTGTCAAGGCAGGATTCACAGCATCCTCTTGGATCTGGTATAGGGATCTTGCCAAGCCAAAGTCACACAGCTTCACAAAGCAGTCCGAGTCTAGTAAGATGTTGGATGGCTTTGGGAAATAAAAATAAAGGAATTACTTAAACCAGAAATGGTTTAAATTAATTCTGTAAGCATGAAGTGATGTTAAAAGGTGTGACATACCTTTTGGTCCCTATGAATGACATTGCCTGAATGAAGGTATTTTGTCGCTTTAAGAAGCTGGTACATAACATAACGCTTATGAATGTCTTTTAATAGACTTCCTTTCTTTATTACTGCATGTAGGTCTGTGTCTGAAAACAAAAAAGTCGGTGTGAATATAGTATAGACATTGTGAACAAAATCACATCATGTCAATAACAGTAACTTGGAATTATAAATATTGCCACAGAGTACACTTAACTGGAATATAATGGTGTGAGGAGTACTGACTAATAAGTGCAAAAGGCTCCAGGAAAGATAACACAAATGGTCTCTTACCCATGAATTCAAACACAAGGTAAATGTCTTTGTCGTTTTGGGCTCTGATGACATTCAGTAATTTAATTATGTTAGGATGATGCCCAAACTCCTGCAAAAGGAAAAAAAGAAGGAAGTTTGATACCTTAACAAACACAGAATTAAGTTTTTAATGTAAGTGATTGTGTGCAGTTTTTTTCTCAAAATTAAAGAAATTAATACTTTTATTCAGCAAGGATGCATTAAATTGACTAAAAGTGACAGCAAAGGAATTCATAATGTTACAAAAGATTTCTATTTCGCATAAGCAGAACAAAATGTGAGCATAAAAACTGCTTTTAACACAGAGAATAATATATTTTATTGAGCACCAAATTAGCATATTAGAAACATTTCTGAAGGGCACAGGAATAAATACCATTTTAGTATATTAAAATAGAAAACAATTATTTTTAAATTGTAATAGCCTAATATTTCAGTCATTCTTGAGAAGTGGGACAAAACAGGGTGCAAAATTGAAAAAATAAAACCTTGTACTCAGACAAATGAAACTACATTTATGTATCTTATATGTACTAAGCTACTGAGCTAAGCTTTGATACAACCTCCCAACTTGGACTGTGTAATATAATTTAAACTTTATCTTTAACAGCATTCAAAATGTTTTTAAAATTTCAAAACACATTCTCATGTTAGCAGACAGATTACACTTTCACATGTGACCAACAATTCCTCAACAAATATAAAATATCATAATGGAATATTATCAAAATATCCCTCTGATGGAGGTGACAAAAATCTGAATTTGTAGTCTTTTTAACTATCAAATACATTGAATCAATCAATTACTGTATTAAAACAAACACAACAAACAGTGGGTATGTTATTGTTTATAATGCTTTTAATCAAGAGTCACATTTAAGTATTTTGATATATTATTGGAACACAAAATCTGGTGGTGGTGACATCTGACGGTGTTGACAAATTTGTCATTTCTTTCACACAAAAAATGGAGTTCATGTAGTAGCCATTTTGTTTTTTTCTGTTGATGCTAGATGCTAATGGAACCTGCTTCAGGAGAATAAAATTATCTAAATATTTTAAATAATTTCCTCAGAAATTGGAAGATGGTATTGACATATCATGGTTGTGACCAGGAAATATTAACATTAGGATTTAAAATATTCTAAAACTATAAAACTGAACAGAGCCTGTCTGACAGTGATGTACTCTGCAGAGGAGGACTGTGGCAAGGGGGTCCTTTAGAGTGACAGCTGCCCCTGATATTAACTGATTTTATTACATTTTAATGAATGTCTGACGGTGTTGACAAAAAGTGGGGACACAACTTTGAAACCTTATGAAACATGCACATCACTGAAAAACAACCTTGAATTGATATGAGACAAGTGTTACTTTTGATAAAACAATGAATTTTTTAATTCATCATAAAAAAATAAAAAAAAAGAATTTGTCCATGTTGTACCATACGAATGATTGAACCCTTCTCTGTGAACACACTGTTTTAGATGTAGTGAGAAGACAATATTAATCACATAATAATGATCAAATTAAATTGAAGGGGATAATTGTGTTAAACACATTCTATTATTAATCCACATAACATTTACAATTGAAAATATTTTTATTTTTTAAACCTGATAGCAGTTACAATTGCTGGACATGTTTTGTCCCATGTCTCAAGAATGACTAATTTAACAATATTACTGTTTTACTGCATCTATGATCAAATAAATTCAGCTTGGTGAGCATAAGAAAATTCTTTCAAAACATTTTAAAATCTTACCAACAACAAACTTATGAGCAGTAGTGTAAATATGGTTAGAAACATGAATATTCCGAGGTTGGATACGAAGGTTTGGTCAAAGAGCAATATTCTTACCTGGAGGAACATAATTTCTCTGAAGGTTCTCTATGGGAAAATGCAGAAAAGCAGATAAGTATGCATTTGATACAGTTTAAAAAATAATGAATAACTGATATGAATCTGTATAACTGGTTTACCTGTTCATACATACTGTAGAAGAGTACGATAATAATATAGTGAAATTTTACATGTCTCTATTTTACTTGTCTCTAACCTGAGCATCCGTTCGATTCCTAAAGGCATCAAAGATTTTCTTCACAGCAACAGTCTCTCCTGTTTTTCTGTCCACAGCCTTCCAAACAATTCCATATGCCTGTGAAACGGATTAGAAAGTACACCGTAATAAAAAATTATAGTTGATTGAAGGAAAACATACAGTGTATGTCTTAATGACTAGTTGTCAGGGAAGGGTTGCCATGAAACCCTCATTTAAGTCATTAAATTGTGCTCACTGCAGTTTCCATTTATTTACTGGCGTGAGAGTCATGCAGTCCACAGAACCTCTGTATACTGACTGCCACTATTAGCAGTTCAAGCAGTTTCCCTGTGATGTTTACTGCCATTAATAATTATATTTTATGTTAGATTTTCCATTTTGTAGATTATATTTTTACTCAAAAGTGACTTTTTGTCTCATTTACATTTGAAGGATTAAACAGAAACAACAGACCTTCATTGCACCCAGTTAAACTGCGTAAATCACAAGGTTAGTACCCGGCAACTACAGTACAGCAGTTCTTTCAAGCATATATGATCACTATTGTGCAAAACAATGAATGATATTAACAACAGGCCCGCTTTAGGTGGGATTTCATCCAAATTATTCCTAAAATTTTATTTAGGATAGTCCAAATGAGGCAAAATCAACATAGAGGCAAATACATTACCCTGGCTGGTTATTATATAACTCTGTAAGATTATATAAGGTTTATCTTGGCATTTTTGGTTATTAACACATAATGAGAGTAAATGAACAGCTTACCCCTTTCCCAAGTCTTCTCTTGATTTCATACTTCAAGGTAATGTGTTCTTCCACCTCTGTGATGTTCATTCCGTCTATTTACTGTTTTACCACTTAAAACGAATCTGAATGTGTTTTGATCATGGCAGGAATAAAATCCTGGCTGCTTGAGGAATGCAGGATTGCAACAAAACAGATTTAATAAACTAAAACTACAAACACGATCTTACGAATTCACTCCACTAACTAGGAGTGAAATTTTCCTAAGCGATACATATATGCCGAATAATAAATCTAAACACGAATTTATCACGCGTTGATCTTAATCCCTATTGATCCCTATTCCAAACATTTAAACGGAGTTCTATAAATTCTAATCCCGACCTGCTGAAAGCAAATGTTTGTGTCGTTTGGATTTCACCATTGATATCTGTGGTGCTCATAGAGAATCGATGGCCTGGTACAAAGTTACGCATCGCTTGGGTTTGTAATCGTTTGTCGCCATGGAGACGATACATAGGACGCAATCTCTTAAAGGAGCCGCATGTTGGCTAAAAGTGCGGTGGACATCCATAATTCACGCAAATCCACAAGGGTTCTGTGATCAGTGTCATTAAAAATATTATGTGTGTGGGTATAGGTAAATACACTGAACCAAATTATAAACGCAACACTTTTGTTTTTGCCCCCATTTTTCATGAGCTGAACTCAAAGTTCTAAGACTTTTTCATTGTACACAAAAGGCCTATTTCTCTCAAATATTGTTCACAAATCTGTCTAAATCTGTGTTAGTGAGCACTTCTCCTTTGCTCAGATAATCCATCCACCTCACAGGTGTGGCATATCAAGATGCTGATTAGACAGCATGATTATTGCACAGGTGTGCCTTAGGCTGGCCACAATAAAAGGCCACTATAAAATGTGCAGTTTTATCACACAGCACAATGTCACAGATGTCGCGAGTTTTGAGGGAGCGTGCAATTGGCATGCTGACTGCAGGAATGTCCACCAGAGCTGTTGCCCGTGAATTGAATGTTCATTTCTCTACCATAAACCGTCTCCAAAGGCGTTTCAGAGAATTTGGCAGTATATCCAACCGGCCTCACAACCGCAGACCACGTGTAACCACACCAGCCCAGGACCTCCACATCCAGCATCTTCACCTCCAAGATCGTCTGAGACCAGCCACCCGGACAGCTGCTGCAACAATCGGTTTGCATAACCAAAGAATTTCTGCACAAACTGTCAGAAACCGTCTAAGGGAAGCTCATCTGCATGCTCGTCGTCCTCATCGGGGTCTCGACCTGGCTGCAGTTCGTCGTCGTAACCGACTTGAGTGGGCAAATGCTCACATTCGATGGCATCTGGCACTTTGGAGAGATGTTCTCTTCACGGATGAATCCCGGTTTTCACTGTACAGGGCAGATGGCAGACAGCGTGTATGGCGTTGTGTGAGTGAGCGGTTTGCTGATGTCAACGTTGTGGATCGAGTGGCCCATGGTGGCGGTGGGGTTATGGTATGGGCAGGCATATGTTATGGACAACGAACACAGGTGCATTTTATTGATGGCATTTTGAATGCACAGAGATACCGTGACGAGATCCTGAGGCCCATTGTTGTGCCATTCATCCACGACCATCACCTCATGTTGCAGCATGATAATGCACGGCCCCATGTTGCAAGGATCTGTACACAATTCCTGGAAGCTGAAAACATCCCAGTTCTTGCATGGCCAGCATACTCACTGGCAGTGTTGGGGGTAACGCATTACAAGTAACGCGAGTTACGTAATAATATTACTTTTTTCAAGTAACTAGTAAAGTAACGCATTACTTTTTAATTTACAAGAAAATATCTGAGTTACTTTTTCAGTAACGCCAGTTACTTTTTCCCCATTTATTGACTGACAGTGCGCTGTCATTCTGTTACTGTAGTTCTAGACTAAATGTGAATGTGCATTAATTCATCCCACTCGCAAAAAAATGATTTAGTATTCATCAGAATGAATTAAAACAGTGAAATGCAAACTCAGAATATGACGCAAAAAGAATATGCATCAGAATATGATCCAGTTCAACCATACTAAGCAGCAAAAATGACTTTAGATAAACTAACAATTGTGCTTCATTGTTTTTTTATTGCTGAAGAGTGTTGAACCTTCTTCTCCTGCGTTCTACTGCACGGACGTGAATTTACTCTTCCTTCAGCCTGAGGTTTATTCATTACACTTTTTGGTGTGAAAGGGCTTTTACATTTGCTATGATTAGAACTTTCTTGTATTAAAAACAAGCCCTGCTCATATTTAAAAAGTAACGCAAAAGTAACGTAACGCATTACTTTCCATAAAAAGTAACTAAGTAACGTAATTAGTTACTTTTTTAGGGAGTAACGCAATATTGTAATGCATTACTTTTAAAAGTAACTTTCTCCAACACTGCTCACTGGACATGTCACCCATTGAGCATGTTTGGGATGCTCTGGATCGGCGTATACAACAGCGTGTTCCAGTTGCCACGCTGCCAATATCCAGCAACTTCGCACAGCCATTGAAGAGGAGTGGACAACCTGATCAACTTTATGCGAAGGAAATGTGTTGTACTGTGTGAGGAAAATGGTGGTCACACCAGATACTGACTGGTTTTCGGACCCCCCAATACAGTAAAACTGCACATTTTAGAGTGGCCTTTTATTGTGGCCAGCCTAAGGCACACCTGTGCAATAATCATGCTGTCTAATCAGCATCTTGATATGCCACACCTGTGAGGTGGATGGATTATCTCGGCAAAGGAGAAGTGCTCACTAACACAGATTTAGACAGATTTGTGAACAATATTTGAGAGAAATAGGCCTTTTGTGTACAATGAAAATAGTCTTCGATCTTTGAGTTCAGCTCATGAAAAATGGGGGCAAAAACAAAAGTGTTGCGTTTATAATTTTGTTCAGTGTACATATGTGAGAGGGATAGAGTGTGTATAGGTAATAGTCTTATGTATTATAAAAAAGGGTTATTAAAAAAAATTGCACATTCAGTTAGAGTTAATTTTATGTCATTAAAATCATTCTTACAACATAAAATGAATGTTGACTGAATGTGCAATTTTTTATTACACACACACACACACACAAAAAAAAACACTCACTCACACACATATGATATTTTTAATGATATACACTGATCACAGAACCCTTGCACAGTAACTTGGTTAAGCAACCACATCATTTCACTATGAATTGTTGGATGACTGTGTTTGTGACAAATTATCTTATATTATATTATATTATTCTATATTAATGGAAATATCACATAATGATTGTCAATGTTTGTTTTTCGTGTTTTACAGCATTCTACACATTTTTGGTCCTGGCCTGATAAAGAGCAGTTCTGCTGGGATGAGGGGTTCCTGCTGCAGTTTCAACAGTAAAGAAAGGTATGGTGGGAGCATTTCTCTAGATACTGTAGTGATTGATTTTTGTGGTTAAAAAAATCATACACATTCTTGTATGCAAAATGATGAGGTAAATACTATTTAGCATGACAAATATTTAGTGGACCAACACACACGTATTCTGTATTTTTAACAGGAGTGCCAAGAGGCGAAAAGGGTCCATTGTGTATTGTCAATTACATACTTATGTATGAAGCATTAAAGTAACTCTCAAAACAAGCAGATTTTGCTTGGTCAACACCGCAAATAACCAACCTACATCCGCTGCGAAATCTGCATGAGGAAATCTTTCGCCAACAAAAAGTCACCGGAAACACCCCCCCCCCCCCCCCCCGATAAAAATGTCCCTTAATTCCCTCAGTCCAATATGCTTCATTTTGAATGGAATTAACATGGAACAGAAATGGATTATGCATTACTGTGTGCTGTTGGATGGCAGACATTATATTGAGGCATTCAACCAAATGAAAGGGTTTAATATAATTATTTATACATAATCACACAGAAACGGGCAAAATATTTTTCAAAGTATTATGTGGTTTATTTCAAAACTATTTTATTTACATAGGTCATTTAATAAATATGCCTTATTACATAAAGTGAGCTAGACCAACACCATGCCAAGGAAAGAGTAAGTTCTTAATCAAGCTTTTATAAAAGTCAAGTTATCAACCAAAAAATGTTTAAGTACTGTAAATGAATGAGAGCATTTAACATTGTCTCATTTAAATACTGGGAAAACATCTACTTAAAAAATTAAGGAAAGTGTGTAGATTTAAATACTGGGAAAACATCTACTTAAAAAATTAAGGAAAGTGTGTAGCTAGGGAAAACATCCATTTAAAATAAAATGCAGTACTGATAATTCAGTATAAGACCTTGTTCTAGAAGATATTATGAGATCCACAAACTATCAATTCATATGTTTATCCAACATGTATTTATAGACGCAAGCATCTTTTGCCTATAATATTCTCTTCCCTATAACGCCCTCATTGCATCTCAGTTGGCTATTGAATTCGCTATTGCCATTCTAGAGAACACCTTCAGACTACCATGTGATAGAAAAATCTCTTTACTTTATATATAAAAAAAAAAAAAAATCTACTTCTCTTAATTTTCAAATCTGTGAATGATATAATCCTGATTGTATTACTGGACAACATAAGCCTTAGTAAGCAGTACTCTAATTGGACTTAACATTCCTACATTCCTACAAGAGGCATGGGCAAAATAGGGAAAATGAAACGAAGGTTTGATAAAAAATAAAAAAAATAGCTCAGAGAGGGAAGTAACATTTAAGAAGAGTGTAAGAAACGATTAAAGGCGTTGTAGGCAGACTCCAGGTCAAACAGCATCTGGCGAACCTGGGAGTCATCCAGCTCATCAGATGCAGACATGCTGCTTAGTGTGGTTAACCTGTGAGCAAGAACAACACAGTGAGCATTGCTTTTAAAGTGCAGGGAAACTGAATTTGTTTTTTCAGGGCAGACAGTTTAATTTAGTTTTGATTTTAGATTTTGGCAGATGAGCTATTTTATTTAATGAATTCTAAATGTGACTTACAAAAATTACTCCAGTTTTCGATGTCACATAATTCTTCAGGAATCATTCTAATATGCTTATTTGGTGCTTAAACATTTCTTATAATTATTAATGTTAAACATTTGCACTGCTTAACTGTGATATTTTTTTCTAGGATTTTTCGATGAATAGAAAAAAAAAAAAAAACAGCATTTATTTTAAATAGAAATCTTTTCCAATATTATAAATGTCTTTACTGTCACTGTTTTTTTTTTTTTTTTTTAATCTTTTTGAATGGTACTGTATTTCTAAAGTAAAACTTGGCATACCAGAGGCTGACTTTGTCTTTGGCCTCTGAATCTGGAGGCATGTTGCTCATTCTATTCATGGTCTCCATGAGCTCTCTCAGGTCAGGCTGGATCTATAAAACAATATTCACATTTAATCAGTAATTCAAATCAAGAGGACTTAAACTGTCTCTAAATAACATTATGTTAATCTAATTAAGCTGATGTATTCTGTGAAATGAGTACCTCATCCATGGCACGAATCTCAAGTCGAAGTTTGTCCATCACTGTGATAAAGAGCTGCATAAGAAAAAACAAAGATTAAAAAGGATAAAGGAACAGATTTTGCCAGTTATTATGATTGCTAAATGCACCACACACTCTACTGCGGAGCCCTGTGACAAATTGCATATGGTATTATTTCTTCTAGTCTGATTAAATAAATCTACTTAATGGAACTGTTGGAACAAGAAGGTATCCTCTGTGCTCAGTCAATAAACACTGGGGCGTTCTGGCATTAACTCAAGAAGTTATTCATTCTAGGCTGCATAAAATCACTATACAAAGTATTCAAGATACATACAGAAACTATGTCTGCAATGCAGCGATTCAGGTTGCCCTTGTCATCCTTAATGGTGATTGGTCGATCCTCTTTGATCCTTTCCATAGCCAGTGGACAGTCCAGCTGTCAGAAACACACAGGGGAATAAATATTTTAAAAAGTGAACCGCGTACAATGCACTGGACTAATAAATTACTAACCAAAGATACAAAATAACATTAAATAGAATAACTTAGAGTTACATCTAAAGAAGTCGTGAAAGTTGGGAATTTGTGACCTAATGGTTAGAGAGTCGGACTCGTAACCTAAGGGTTACGGGTTCGAGTCTCGGGCCGGCAGGGATTGTAGGTGGGGGGAGTGAATGTCCAGCGCTCTCTCCACCCTCAATACCACGACAGAGGTGCCCTTGAGCAAGGCACCGAACCCCCAATGCTCCCCGGGCTGCCCACTGCTTCGGGTGTGTGTTCACGGTGTTTGTGTGTTCACTGCTGTGTGTGTGCACTTTGGATGTGTTAAATGCAGAGCACAAATTCAGAGTATGGGTAACCATACTTGGCCACATGTCACATCACGTCACTTTCTTTTTCATGTAAGCAAAATAAGCTATACCCTGTATCTCCGACAAAAGTCATCAATGGAGCCCACATCTGAACCCTGGACTTGTTTGAAAGCAGCCTTGTACTGGACAAGCAATCTTGAGCAAGCTCCTGTGTATCTGCAAAAACAATGCAAATATTTACTATATGAATAGATGTAAATAAGGGTGTGGTCACATTAGCAACAGTTTATGGACAAAAAAGGTCCATTGACTATTGTTATAGACCAGTGATGTTTGAAGCATAACTCACACAAAAGTCACTTTAAAAGAAAGCAGCTTCTGGCTGGTCAACACAGAAAATTTGAGCAATGTTGGGAAAACTCTGTGCAAAAATATTTCATATCACATAAAATTTCCAAACATGTGAACTTAAAATGAATGGATTTTACTCAGAAACTGTAACTGTGATAATAACCTTAATTCACAATATTTTGCACAAACAAATGAAGCAACTAACTCGTTTGGAGTCACACAGTCCTTAATGTAGGCTTTTTCCAGGGCCTGAAGTGTTTTGACCACAGCAAACAACTCTGCCATGTTGTCATACCTTTCAAAACAAAATAAAAGGACATTAATTGCAACCCAATCACATAATCACTATTTGCCATCATCTTTATTATGAAATCAATTGCCAATATGATGTTGGTTAACTTACTTTTCTCTTTCTCTGGCATTTTTGTACAATTTCACTTCCTGTAAGACAAAAAAATATATAAAAAAAACTTAATTTAAACAGACGAATGATGACAGATGAGTCCATTATTACAAATTATGTGAACAATATTATTACCTCATACAGTTCTGGCTTGTTGGCAGGTGCTGGTTAAGTTAAAGCAGAAAGGCAAAACATATAAAATCAGACATGAGACTAATGAAAATATGTGCAGGAGTAAAATAAGAATGAGATGCTCATGATTAAGCAGGTTCTCTCACTCACCTCCTCCCATCACTCCAGAGGCAGGTATTCCATGAAACATGATCAACTACAAAACAATTGAAGCGAGAATCAGATCATTATGCTTGGTTTAGTCACGGGTCAGCGCTATTCTCAGTGGAATAAATTATATACACAGTGGTTGCATATCAAATTCGACTGATCTGATCTCAGTAGGTTTACAGACACATTGTGGACAAGGAAATACAATTGAAATTTATAAACAGACATCCAAATGTGTGTAACTCATTATATTTTACACATTTAACGAACTGACTGATGCAAGGTATTGTGAATGCCAAGAGAAGTATATAATACAACCGCTAATTTTGTTTTGTTTATGTCCTGACAATACACAGCGGTGTTAGCATAGCTAGCTAGCTAAGATATTGCTTTGAATCCGCTGTGAGAGTACAAGAGACGTTGATGTCTCTCGTTAATTCACACCTTATATACGTCTATAACGTTAATATGGTTATGACATGACATATTATTAAAACACTAAAGGCGTTTTTAGCAAAAACACACGAGGAAGAAGAGAATTCACTCACCCTTATATTGACGCCACCCACTGTGTCAAGCTGACGTGACGTCGTGGTGACGGGTTGCCAAGTCCCTTTAATATTTCTACACTAATAAATATATCGCACTTTATTCACTCACTTATGTAATTCATAACTACATTATAGTATAATAACTGTTTGATATAGTATATTATATATAATCGTAAGGCGACCACCTTCATTATTAACCAGTGCCATTTATTTAACGAAACTGATTTGTCGGTCATTCATAAGAATACTTGGCAACCCGAGAGTGTCTTTGAATACGCGCGCGGGAATGATTAGACAGCTACAGTGAACAGAGGTACTCGAGAAACTGTATCTAAATAACTAAAGTATAACTTTGTAAATGTTAAAATGCATATTTTTGTTTGTTATGAGACTGTGAGCGTTCCAGGGAATTGTTTGTCCCGTATATAAAGAGAGGCTGGTTATTCGAGTGTGTGAGATTTGTAAACAATGAAATCCACAAAGAACACTAAAGTGAAACCTGCAGCTTCAGCTAAAGAAGAAGAGTGTGGAATATGGCTCGACACAAACGAGTTCAAAGAAAAGGAACAACAGGTAACAACAACTTAATTCTAATTAAATATATTTAGACCATGACTAAACTTTTAAGTGAATTGAAAATATTTTTTTCTTTTATCTTCGAAAGAAAAAAATCCATGATATATGAAGGGATCTCAGATAGCTTTTTAAATTTTTTCAGATAAGCTGACCCGTCCAATATCCAAATTACTGAACCCAGTTGTGAGATCAGGGGGAGACAGTGTGGTACTCAGCTTCACTCAGACCAAACTCAACATGCCTGTCTCTATACAAAGCACTATATCAACCTTCTTTTCACCCAAATCCATAGGTAAGACATTCCAGAGTTGTTTCATACTGTAACTGTTTCAGATTATGTGATATTTTAAAATATATATACCTTTAATGTGCTAAACTGTTAAAGCTAAATAATAATTAACAATAATTACCTTTTGTCCTTTTCTGACGGGCATTTGTTTGCCCAGACCCTAACTCAAGTGTGGCTCATTCTGGGTTGTTCAGTTCCATGCACACAGGGCCAGACGGAAACATGATGGGACTTTGGAGCCATCTACAGGGTCAACCAGTCAAATATCTGAGGTGTACTGTGATGAAGATTTTGAAAGATTGTCAGCCAAGGACAAAAAAGAACAGTCTTTTCTCCAATTAATGAGCCAGAGGAAGAAGAACCGCCTGAAAAAAGGAGACAAGTTGTCCATTATACAGAAAATGTGTTAGAGACACAAGAATATTGGAATAAAGAAGCTTCAAATGAATATCCAAATCAGACAATTCCTGAAAGTGATCCTTTCTTTCACGAGGAGTCCCCAGAGCACTATGATCTGATGGTCTGGAAACCTTCTGAAGATGCACATAAGCATTTCCTTAAATCTCCAAGTCCTAAACACACGGACAAACATGATTTAAGAGATCAGAAGGCCTCAGTTAAGGGGTCTATCTTAACTTCTAGGCCTGTCAATGAAAACCACAAAAGATTGAGTACTTCTGTGAATACCAATAAAAATCAGGAGCAGTCTTGGCACAAAAATAAGGCATCACCCATGAAACGGATGGGGAAAGAGAATAGCTGGCTTGCATCACCTATTGAAAATGCTCCAACATCGCCTTTTAAACGCCATCTAATTTCAAGTCCAGCTAAGTGCAGGTTAAAGGAGAAATACACTTTTTCCCCAAAAAAATCAGGTAAGGAACTTGCAAACACAGAGACGGTTGGAGAAACTTTTGCTACACTGTTTACTCAGGACTCAGAGGGTTTCTGTGTGATTGCTCATCGTGACCAGCACTTAAGGAGCCCACTAAGAGACCAGAGCAATTTATCTGTGGGCAAAGATTACGGGAAAAGTCCATCTGCTGCTTCTTTAGAAAAAGAGGAGCAGGAATCAGATCTAGAGCCAGAAATGCTTTTCACCCAAGGTCATCAAGCATTAGCCAGAAACAGATGCTAAATACCACAAGAACACAGAATTTTAAGTGTTTCTAATTGATTTTCTTTCTTAAAATTTTGAAGCTCTTGATTTAAAAAAAAGTTGTAATTAAAATATTTAAATTTAAATGAACATTCAATTAAAAAAAATAAACATTTGTACAATTACAAATAAACACAAAAAATGATGTTTGTTGTGTAATATTTTAAAGATTCACTGCTTGCCAGCAGATGGCACCATGAAGCTTTTGCTGTCTCTGTTTGGTAAATTACTTAAGCTGTGCTTGTAGAATATGTATATTTTAAAGTAGGACATATGTCACATTAAACATAGTGGCGTACATTTGAGTTTAAAAGCTCTATCGTTTTAAATTAATTTATGTTTTGTATTGCTTTAAATTACCAGCGTGGAGCAAGGTGAATACTTCACATTCTGTTCTCATTTACCAAGTTGATGATTCCCCATCGCTGCTCTGTTTAAACTTGTCAGGGACAGAATCTATGGGTTTCATTAAAGAGCCATGTGCTGACAAATTCACTCTTTTTTCATGCATTTATAAAAAATGCCATGGACTCCCAAATTTAATGATCCCCTTGTAAGGGACCCTTTCCTAGAATATAAAGGCAGTTTCATGTATAAAAACCCATTTAAATACTGTGTGTGAAAAATACTGAGATATTAGAAGCACAACAAAATTAGATAACCTTTTTTATAGTGAATTAACTCTTATATTTTTCTTGCACTAAAGCAAAATTTAAACATGGGTTTTTTTCACAGAATGTTTTTGCAGATTAGTTTTTTGTTACTGTTAAAAAACTAGTATTGTCAGTACAATAAATACAATCTGATTCCTGATCATTCTATAGAAATTAAGGAAATTGTAAAAAAAAAATATGCTAAATGTAATTAATATCACATTTTAACTTGACAGCTTTAATTTTTGAACAAATAAACTTTATAAAGCTTAATCAAAAGATTGTAAAAAGGCCAAAAAACAACACAAATAAGTGTAGTGAGTTCACAATTACTTTATTTGATCAAATTGATATGGTAACGTGAAAATACTTTGGTAAATTACAATTTAAGGTGTGTGATTTAATACGGTGTGCACGTTCTACTTTGTTTAAGCATCATTTATAAATGTGCATTACAATGTTTAGTTAAATGTCAACTGTTTACTGACCAAGCAAATGTAACATGATTCCCTTTTATGGACTGAAGAATGCTACATATTAACACATGCTGGCATACATTCAAAATGAGCTGAAGTGTTCAAGACGGTCCTGTTGAAGAAACATTTAAAGCATGTAAATTTACAAGCAATGTAAATATGTGAGTGCAAAGTGAGAACATCTAGGAAACTATTTTGGACATGAACTATGATATTTACTTAATGTTATAACACAACACATGTCATTACTATCCTGATGGTGTACAAACATACAAACATTTGACTACCAAAAGTTAATCTCAGGTATGAGCAGTCTGATATTATAAATGAAATAGAGTGATAAAATTAAGCAATATTTGAACTATACAGTGGGTACGGAAAGTATTCAGACCCCCTTCAATTTTTCACTCTTTGTTATATTGCAGCCATTTGCTAAAATCATTTAAGTTAATTTTTTTCCTCATTAATGTACACACAGCACCCCATATTGACAGAAAAACACAGAATTGTTGACATTTTTGCAGATTTATTAAAAAAGAAAAACTGAAATATCACATGGTCCTAAGTATTCAGACCCTTTGCTCAGTATTTAGTAGAAGCACCCTTTTGATCTAATACAGCCATGAGTCTTTTTGGGAAAGTTGCAACAAGTTTTTCACACCTGGATTTGGGGATCCTCTGCCATTCCTCCTTGCAGATCCTCTCCAGTTCTGTCAGGTTGGATGGTAAACGTTGGTGGACAGCCATTTTTAGGTCTCTCCAGAGATGCTCAATTGGGTTTAAGTCAGGGCTCTGGCTGGGCCATTCAAGAACAGTCACGGAGTTGTTGTGAAGCCACTCCTTCGTTATTTTAGCTGTGTGCTTAGGGTCATTGTCTTGTTGGAAGGTAAACCTTTGGCCTAGTCTGAGGTCCTGAGCACTCTGGAGAAGGTTTCCGTCCAGGATATCCCTGTACTTGGCCGCATTCATCTTTCCTTCGATTGCAACCAGTCGCCCTGTCCCTGCAGCTGAAAAACACCCCCACAGCATTATGCTGCCACCACCATGCTTCACTGTTGGGACTGTATTGGACAGCAGTGCCTGGTTTTCTCCACACATACCGCTTAGAATTAAGGCCAAAAAGTTCTATCTTGGTCTCATCAGACCAGAGAATCTTCAGGTGTTTTTTAGCAAACTCCATGCGAGCTTTCATGTGTCTTGCACTGAGGAGAGGCTTCCGTCGGGCCATTCTGCCATAAAGCCCCGACTGGTAGAGGGCTGCCGTGATGGTTGTCTTTCTACAACTTTCTCCCATCTCCCTACTGCATCTCTGGAGCTCAGCCACAGTGATCTTTGGGTTCTTCTTTACCTCTCTCACCAAGGCTCTTCTCCCCCGATAGCTCAGTTTGGCCAGACGGCCAGCTCTAGGAAGGGTTCTGGTCGTCCCAAACGTCTTCCATTTAAGGATTATGGATGCCACTGTGCTCTTAGGAACCTTAAGTACAGCAGAAATTTTTTTGTAACCTTGGCCAGATCTGTGCCTTGCCACAATTCTGTCTCTGAGCTCTTCAGGCAGTTCCTTTGACCTCATGATTCTCATTTGCTCTGACATGCACTGTGAGCTGTAAGGTCTTATATAGACAGGTGTGTAGCTTTCCTAATCAAGTCCAGTCAGTATAATCAAACACAGCTGGACTCAAATGAAGGTGTAGAACCATCTCAAGGATGATCAGAAGAAATGGACAGCACCTGAGTTAAATATATGAGTGTCACAGCAAAGGGTCTGAATACTTAGGACCATGTGATATTTCAGTTTTTCTTTTTTAATAAATCTGCATAATGTCAACAATTCTGTGTTTTTCTGTCAATATGGGGTGCTGTGTGTACATTAATGAGGGAAAAAAATGAACTTAAATGATTTTAGCAAATGGCTGCAATATAACAAAGAGTGAAAAATTTAAGGGGGTCTGAATACTTTCCGTACCCACTGTATTAAAATAATATAAAATCTTATTTAAAAAAAATACCCTCAAAGGCACTCATTCATTCATAGAACAAAGACCATTTATCACACTCATAGAATAAAAAGAGGTTTGATTGTATAATAGCCGTTGATTTTTCTCCTCTGCTCATGATTGCACATATTCTGCATCCAAAGCCTGAAGATACAAGTTTACCTTGCCAAATAAACATGTTTTTGTGTGTGTGTGTGTGTGTGTGTGTGTGTGTGTGTGTGTGTGTGTGTGCGTGTGTGTGTGTGTGAGTGTGTGTGAGTGCAGAAGAAAATGTTATGAACTGAAACTGGGACCTGTAATCTGTAGGATATGTAAAATGTGACTGCACAAAACATGAACTGGTTTCTCCATAAAAACAAGTTAAAGCTAAATATAGTCATAATATTTTGAAAAATATATATTTTTTTGTTTTATTAAATTAGTACACAGAACCTAAATGTATTTAACATGATAATTTATGACATCAACACAAAGTACTTGATAATGTCAAAAAAGACAAAAAATTAAATTAAATAAAAAAATTCATAAATTAATGAATTTCTGAAAATATATATTGTTTTAAAATTGTGATTGCTTACTGATTAATTATTTTAGCTGAGTACTTTGAGTTGCTGACTAAACAATTCCCATATTCACACATAATGGTGCAATCATGTGTAATTACTTTTAATGTATAATAATTAATAAATGTATATTATGTATTTTTATTGCAGCTTAATTAAGGAGAAACATCTCCATTTGCTGAAATGTTTCATAACTGGTTTGTGGGAATGGAACTTTTGTCCATATTTTGTGAGCCTAAATCTACAACTCTCACAACCACAATGTATGAATTCTTCCGTCTCCGCTAACAGTGTGATATAGTGAAAGTGCATGAAGAATTCTGGGTAGGAGGAAAGCGATGACGAGCTGGAAAAGGAATCAACCAGCAATCTTTGTGGACTCTGTTACAAGGCTGGAGCCGTCCCAAACTGTTTTAAACTGCTCTGGGATTGGAAACTCCCTCTGTTGAATACACAAGACAAAATTTTAGTCAAATAATGTATAAACAATGCTTCAACCTTTAAGGCTGATGACAGATTTTCCCTCATATTTGAATGTAAAGCAAATAAAAGTAAAGTCAAATCTCTGAAATAGAACATTGTTATTTTGGTACATGACACAATGTATCAAGAAAGTTATTTGTTAAAATAAAATTTTAGGTTATGCTAGCTCTATTGGTAGATATTTCCAGTGTAAATAAACTTACATAATCATCTTCTTCAGGAACGAGGACGTTCATCTCAGAACTCTTGGCACTGATAATCTCACAGTCAAGTGAATCCTTGCTCAAGTAGACATGGCACCCCTCAGTCTTGTTAATGGAAATAGTAGGAACTTTTCCCATTGCCTGAAAGGCCAAAAACAAGTTATGTGTTGTTCACAGGCAGCAAAATACATAAGGGTGACAAAACAGAGCTGCTCAGTGTGTAGTCCAAAAACTACAATTAGCTTAAAAAAAATATATTTTTGAGCCACAAGTTCCTACTTGGAGAAAACAAGCTTTCTTATGCTCAACAAGGCTGCATTTATTTGAAATAAATTCAGTAAAATTGCTAAATATTATTACAAATTAAAATAACTGTTTTCTATTTTAATATATTTTAAAATGTAATTTATTTCTGTGATGGCAAAGCTGAATTTTCAGCAGGTATTACTCCAGTCTGCAGTGTCACATGATCCTCAGAAATCATTCAGCATTTATTTGAAATAGAAACTTTTTGTAACAAAAGTTTTACTTTCACTGTTGATCAATTAACTGCTAAACAAAAATATGAATTTCTTTAAATTAATCATACGGATCCAAAACTTTTGAACAATACTATATGTGGTTGATGTATTTGACAATATTATGTAGTAACTTATTAGTGATTCTTGCTATAAAAGCATGTAGCAGCTGCAAAACTGAAGTTTGATGTATGACTGTGTAATTTATGTCCGTTAACATCTCTTCAGTGTCAACAGATGCATACCACAATGTTATTTAACATTCATAGTTGTGTTGATTACGATATTCTTTATTGATTCTGGCAGTTATGACCATAATTCATGCACATACATTATGCTAACACATTCTCTTTTACGATAACAACCCTGAGTACAGATCACTCACAGATCAAAACACTTCAGCCTACAATTTATACACAAACATTGACATCTAACCTGAAGCTGAATGTCTCTGGAGTTGATTATCTCAACGATGCCCACCACATTGTCAAACACGAGTCCGAGCTTCTTACAGTTATCTGTGAGGAGAGAGGCAGACATTTGCCAGGCGTGGTGTGTGGTGCTGCGATAGAGCAGGAGATAACGTTACTGAATAAGAGCAGCTGGTGTTATGAGGAGCTCCTCTTACCCACTATGATGGAGTTGACTTTGCCTTTGATCTGGAGTGTGGAGTTGCTACAGCTAAAGACATAAACCACCTGTCTGAGCTCGGCCTCCTCTATCACCAGGTCATGAGACTTCTCCTGGTGCTCCTACAGGACAAATACACACAATAGATCCACTAAACACATGCTGCAGGCACGGTACATCAATAGAGTCTCACTACAAGTGCAGGGTACAGTAGTTTAGTTTACAAGCGTGTGGCAAGTGTTAACATTTGAATACATATCTACATTCATCCAACCCACTTTTTGGGAGATCATTCTTTTTTGATGATCCCTGCCTTAATGAATGTCTTCCACTTTCAAATGAATCCTATGCAAATGAAAATGATTATTTTATATAAAACATTTAGGCTCTGATGGCATAATATCAATAAAAATAACAACAATAACAACAACAACAATAATAATAAGTACTAAGCAAAGTATTGTTAGTAGTAGTAGCAATATTTATTATATATTTTGTATTAATATTATTAATAATATACTATTCTATAATACAATATAATAATAATGACCACTATGCTAAATAATATAATAAAATAAAATAATTAGCTTAATGAATCTCTTCCATTTTTAAATCATTTCTATGCCACTGAGAATGATTATTTATATATAATTTTTAGGCTCCACTAAATGTATTTCTATTTAGAAAATTATATAATAATAATAATATCACAATGCTATTTTATTTTAATAATAATAATAATAATTATAAGAAGATGATGTATATATATATATATTAGCAGAACAACACAATTGACCAATGTAAATCTAGTATTGCTTGGAGCTGTGCAATAAGAATAATGTAATATTTTCCTATTGCATTAGACCTTATTATATATAAATAATCTATTTTGTGTTTAACACACCTTTTTTGCTATCTTTTAATAAAAAATAATTGAATTGACTAGTTGTACTGCTTAAAGTGCTATATACTGCCTTCAATGTTTTGGAAATAGCATGTAAATCAATAAAAACTCTAGTATGATTCAGTATTAACAGTAGTATTCTACATTATTGCATGTTTAATTTAGCGAGCAGCATTTAGTCTTGAAAATAAAAAATGCAAACCAACAATTTTAAGTCATTTTTAAGTGAACTGAAACATTTTTTTTAACATCATAACATGATAAATTTACTTGCTAAGTTGTTGATTTGCATTTTTATTTCCAAGATATAACTAAATGGCTTAGTTAATGACATTGACTTAAAAAAAATGAAGTTCATTGCATTGTGGGATATATTGTATTGTGTGCATCATTTTTTATTAAATTTTTATTTTGGTAAATGTAGCAGAACGATTACAAGTAATATGATTTAATGCTGGACACATTCAGACACATGTCAGTTCATGTGGTGTGGCCACCTACCACCCTCCACTTCTTTCCTTCCAGCTCCAGCACGGGGGAATGTTTTTTGGCAGGTGCACAGGCAGACAAGCTGGGGTTCTGACTTTTAGCTGGAGATCCCTGGTGTGTCCTCCCTCCCTGAGAGCGCAAGTTTGGGTTCTTATGGGTCTTCTGCTCGTCAGACACATGCTTCAAACCTGGAGGCAGAACACATCACCTGATGTCAGTTTTGAAGGCGGTCTAGTATTTTGTTGTCTGACAGTGTTCTTCTGCCCACTTTTAGTGATGGCCTCTCCCTGGTTGAGCTGTGCAAACAGAGCTGAGTGCTGGGCTGCTGTGTCCTCAGGTTTGGGGCTGTCATCCATGAACATTGGAGGAGGACCTGGTGGTGGAGGAGGAGGAGGAGGAGGGCAAGGACCATCAGAAGAAGCACTGAACACTGAGGGAGTGGCAACAGGACCCTGTACAGAACATCAGTGTTAGTCCCTGAGAAGCTCCAAAATAATATGCTCATTCCAAGAATGGGAAAAACATGAAAAACAAAACTAAAACACAATATTCCTGTCACAGAATTCACAGTTTGGCTGTAAATTCAGAGCATTTTTAAAATGGTTAAAAACATTGTAACCGTGATGTTGATGAAGTCACTGCAATGGTCGTTCTATCCAGTGGGGGGAGTAAGAGAAAATGGATTGAGTCCGTAGGGCAGGGGTTGGCAAGTAAGTTTGGCATCGGGCCAAAGATGTTTTTTACTACTACATGGTGGGCCAGAACATAGTCAAAGGATAATTTAATAAATTAATTGATGAAAAATGCAACTAGAATTGCCTGTGGCATACTGTTACAGTGTCTTTTGTAACTGTGAGCTGTTACTCAGTGTTAAATCCTGTGGTAGGACAGTCATTAACAAAATGTCACATTTGCAGAGTAGGCTATGTGAGAGGAGTGGAGCGTCAACAATTTCCCTCTGCGCTCCGGGCATTTAATAACTCGCTCTTGCTGCGCAGTTCTGTTCATAGGCCTATATTAAAAAATAAAATAAATAAAAGATTGTTTCAACATGGCTTATTGGAACACTTGTGTGCAAACTTTTTTTCCTGCCACATGACAAGCTAATTACATGGTTGTCAGCATTAAAAGGCATAATTGCTTCTTTTTGCAGTGCAATTTGTTTTATTTTTTTGTGATGAAAATATCAATACGTTTTTGACAGTTATTTTACCTACGGATCGATGCATTTCTTACAGATTTCTGCTCATTCGAAATCGGATACAGATGAAAGATTACATTTGTTTGAATGCATTATTGAGAGAGCGGTTGCGTGTGAATAAGTGTTGTAGTAGTTGTTCAAATCATGCTTTCAGCTCAAAATATTCAGTATATGAAGGAACAAACTAATTCCTTGAGAACTATTATAACTTCCCGCTCATGTCCATTGCCATCATTCACATTCTTTCTGATTTGAGTGATCCTTCTCTATCAAGCTAGCTAAATATTTTAAACTTGTGAATTCTTGCTAAATATGCAGTTATATTACGGCCGGGTCGTTGGTATGAATTGTACTCGTGATGGAGTGGTGGTGGAGCGAGTGAAAACCACGCCGCTCCGACTTTTAAAAAATCCGCTCCTTGCTCCATTCAAATTCACACCGCTCCACTCGCGCTCCGCTCACATAGCCTACTCTGGTTGTGAGTAGGCTAACTCTTGCTGTCATCACAGATCTATTTCAGAACCAACCGCTATCAAAATAATCTGGCTGCGGGCGCGGGCCAGATATTATTGCTGGCGGGCCACTTTTGGCCCACCGGCCGCCTGCTGTAAGGTTTGGTGATTAAAAGTTCAAAAACCAAGGTGACCTCCATAAAAAAAATAAAAAATTCTGGAATATTTATATTTCATATTTATAGTGCATACAATTTATTAAAATAAATGTTTGTAGAGCATCACTTGGAAAAGGAGTCTGAATTTTTTTACGCTTAAAGAGGAGTTTAAATGGCAAAAATCATTGATTCACTTCATTAAATCAATATTTCTCATGATATTAAACACTTTTTATTCTAAAGGTGTAAATGCACAAAATTAGTTTGGTAGACCATTAGGTCTACCAAACACTGTGAACTAAACAAACAATGAACGACTGTATTGTTTTTAACTAACATTACCTAAGATTACTAAAAAAGTGTAATAAATGTATTGTTCATTGTTCATTCATGTTAGTTAACACAACAAATGACTCCTTACTGTTAAGTGTTACCAAATGTCTCTTTAGGAAAATATATTGTTAAATGGTCAATGCAATAATCTTTTGAAAGCAGTTCATATCAGTCCATGTGTTTCTGGCACAACTGGGACAATCTTATTTAACATCATTTAAAGTAAAAGAACAGATCAGTGTGGCACAGTTGGCTATTGTGTGACCCTGACAGCACACTTACGCCTGTTTTATATTGTCAGCACAGCTGCCATTGACAGTTGCACACGGTTCCCACTTCAACACTTAAACTGGCTTAAACAACTGTTGCACACTCATCTTTTCCTGTCTTGTACAAACACACACACTTCTAATCCCAATACTTGTGCTGATGTTCGGCAACCCAAACTCTGATCCTAAAGGTCATTGCCTCATGAAGAGGTGAAAAGGCAAAGGTACTTAAACTGTTAGAGGAAGCGGAGAAGCACGGCAGAAAAATACATAGTGATGCGGGAGTTTAATTGTGCCTGATGTGTGAGGATATACAGAAGTAAATTAATTCAAAGGAGAGGTATAATGTTGATTACATGAGAAGCGAGCTTGAATTACGAGGAGTGTGTGTGAGAGCAGGTGTGTAAGCCAGAGACACACTAGGCTTTTGTTGGGGGCATGTCTATGGTAAACCCCCATGCAAAAAGACCCAGATGACCACCTGTCCACACCATACAGTCCTCCACATACACTCAGAGCCCTCACGGCAGGAGGGACAGCTGACACACAGTCACTGAGAGCTCTCAGGTTTCTGTTTGACACATACACTATTTCACCCCTAGACAGACAAGATTTAACATCTCCAAAAGTCCCACAACTACTTAAAGGGATAACTGTGTATTCTTTCAAAGGCATAAAAGTAGTATGAAGCCGTTTTATGAAAGTAAAAAAAAAAAAAAAAAATTGTAACCTGACACATTGCTGCATATTATGAGTCAAGTTAAAGCCAGTAAAATAAAAAAATGCTCAAAAGTTTGGGGTTGGTAAGATTTTTTTTTAAATATTTCTGAAAGAAGTCTCTTAAGCTTAACAAGGCTGCACATATTTGATCACAAAAACAGTAATATTTTGAAATATGAATTTGTTAAAATAACCGTTTTCTATTTGAATATATTTTAAAATGTAATTTATTCATGTGATGGCAATGCTGATCAATGTAGAAAACAGCTGTGCTGCTTAATATTTTTGTGGAATACATTATACATTTTTTAAGGGTTCTCCTTTGATGAATATAAATCTTTTGTAACATAAATATCTTTACTGTCACTTTTGACTTTTGAACAATAGTGTACATAGATTCAATTCATAGAATAAACTCATACATTAAACTCAAAATAATTGTTTTTAATTTAGGCATCACAACATTATAATGTACAATATTTGCTAAAGATTACATTTATCAATGTTTTAAATTATTAGCGTTTTTAAAGATTAACTTTAAGCGAGTGCTAGATGACAGAAAAGGTGATCTAAATGTAAAATTATAGGGGAAATTAGCATGAACAATTAAATATGCAATATCGACTGATACTGATAAATAAAAAAATTCTCTAACTTCGGTATGGCAATAAGCGATGTAGTACCAATATAATATTCATCCCTAGCTGGAAGAGATTAATTTCCAAGGCTGGCAATCATAAATATAACTGCACTAGTTATCTAGATAGATATACTACACAGTATAGCTGCTATTCGTCTGAAATTAATCTGCATTCAACCAGCTTCTGTATGACTAAAAATGGAAAATATGCTTTTCTGTATTTAAATATTTCCTAATTTGAAATGGAAACCCAATATCTAGCACTGCAAATGTTTACGTCTTTGAAAATGACAGATTTCTTTATTAATGTAGAATTTTGATTACCAACATCAGCTGTTCTAATTGTTCAATCCAAAAAAGAATATTCACATTATACTTCTTGAATATATGAAAAGTTGAGTCATTCTCCAATTGAAAGTCTCACTTACAGTCTTGTTCCAGATGAGTCCAGTGGTGTGGTGCTCTTTTATGTAGGTCTGAAGTTCAGTCCAGATGCTCAGATAAGAACGAACCCACTCAACATGACGGGGGTCACTGGGGTCAGCAGAGACACAAAAAAACGTTCAATGGCATTGTTCAAGTGAACAAATAAAACATTTTCATGTACAACATTATTGTGCGAGAAATTGACTATGCGTGTAAGTACAGTAATCATTTTCACAATACCATGTAAGGGTTTCACATTAGCATGAACTGACCTGATATGAACTAAATAAAAAAACCTAATGCACTAACGTGTCTTTGTAATCTTTCAGGACTCTGTTTGTGTAGAACATTGCAGCATCATTCATCTCCTTCACATACGGCCCTGGTCTCTGACACTGTGACAGAGCAAGACAACAAAGGGTCAAAAGATGGTCAAAGAAGCTTATGTACCCATAAATAATAAGCATAGAAAAAAGGATACATTTCAAGGAAAGCACTAAAACTGAGGCTTTGAATCTTTGTTGTAAATATCAGCAGTAGTTTAAAGCAGAACATGATAGAGTCCAGATCTGTCTTAGTCCAAATTCACATTGCAGTGATTAGATACAGCCATCCACAGCATGAAGACAGAAGAGTTTACATTATAGAATATAAAAACAAAATTCAAATATTGGTTTGGTGGTCCTCTCACCGATGACCCAGATGGTTTGTGTGAGGTCGTTCAGTTGTCACAATCAAAGAAAATATGCCTAATGGATGGATGTGATATTGTTTGAAGTTTATTTGCTGGGCTTTCATCACTAGCATCAAGCCATGACTGTTTCTGAATGTGCAGTCTTAACAATAAGCCAAACCAGGGGCCTCATTTATAAAACTCTCTGTAGATTTCATCTTAAAAGTGTACGTAGGCACAAAAGTTTGATTTTGCGTATGCACAAAATTTTTCAGATTTATGAAACCATGCGTACGCCAGAACCTGCGCAAAAATCCCTTTATAAATCCTAGTTAGGGGAAGATTGTGCGTACGTGCATCTCCACCCTGACTCACCATATATGGAGCTTACAACGCCTAGTTTTACTATGCATAACCTCATCTGCATATCATTTCCATGCATATTCCCATGAAATATGAGATACGGACTATAAATGCCATTTGTGCCAATCATTTTTATTTATTTTTATTTTTGCTAAAAGTCATCCACTATCCTTGTCATGATTTAGAATAAATATATACAAATATTCATTAAAAACAAAACTGTTGAAAATAGTTATCAAATAAATATTTTAGAATAAAGTTTTAAAGTTATAAAGAATAAAGTTGATCATTCTTTTATACTGGCTATTTTTAGTGGAAACAGATAGGCCTATATTTATTGCAGTGTAAATACAATTGTCTGACTCGGCGCGTCACTGACGCATTTTAAAAAAGAAACGTGCAAATCTTACCGTTTGCTTCCAGTTGTATCGTTCAAATACAGTGGTATTTTTCATAATGCTGTGGAGATGGCTTCACACAACATTAACACCTCCGTGCATCTGCGGTTTTACAGTAGGTTATTATCATTGGACCTATTCAAACTGGACAATTGACCGTTCAACCACCGAGTATCCAGCAGTGCCAGCCATAATATAGAAGTAAGTGCGCATCATTAATCATTCTTCTCGCTAAAAATATTTTCTCATAACATGAGATCTGCAGATTAAAGATGAATTATTGTGCACCTATAGCACTCCTCGCTGTCATTAAAACATAGCATGCCACAGGAAAAGTGATGAAGCGCATGCTCTACAAATATGTCTAAATTCATATAGCCTAATTTTTGTTTAAAAATCTGCATGACTTTGTCATTTCAGTGCTTATTTACATTATGAGAGTGGAATATTTAATGTAAATGTGTATATCGACATGAAAACAGAGTTTAAAATCGTTGTTTACTTCATTAATTTTCTCACTCCTGGAAAAAGGGTTCGTACGCATGGGTCAGAGTTTGCGTGCAGGTGAGCAAATTTTCCCGTCAAGTTTGTTTTTATAAATCCCACCTTTTGCGTAGGAAGTGGCGTACGCCTGTTTCAGGGCAGGTTTTGTGCATACACAACGGTTATAAATGAGTTGGTGACTAGACTGCACCACAGTGTTCACTGAAAGTGTGAGACAGAGAGAAGTGCTTACCACAGTCACCCAGCCCAGAGCGGGGATGCTCTCGCTCACGGCAGACAGGTGGTTAAACAGGCTGCTGCCGCGGTTCTTCTCCCGGAAATTCTGGACCTCCTGGATCTGGTCGGAGAGGGGTCTGAGGAGGTCAGCCATCTCTGTCTGATTGGGAATAAAAGCAGGAAAGCCATCAATCGAAAGTTAAGATTCATTTGTGAAACATCAAACAGTCTGAGTTGTGCATAAAACAGAACAAGTTCATTAAAAACAATTACTTAAAGTTAGAACTTCTGAAGATGTGTGAGCAATAATAATATGGATCATTGTCCTGAAGGCTCTACTGAACTACTAAAATACAGTAAATTGCCATTTTAGTAACTTCATTTAAAACAATGTCAACTGTGAGAAAACATCCATTCACAAAATATCTATCCCTCACTTTAATAATTCAATTGACTTAGTCTAATAATTCAGTTAACTCTGAGCCCAGCCTTCATAATATATTTCAAAGATGAACAAAAGAAGATTTTGTGCTGTATACCACTGTTTCAACCTCTTCTATTAAAGACTCTGAAAGGATGTCTGCATAGATTTCCTTCTTGTTTGGATGCATTTCCTATTGAGTTGAGCAGCACACACACACAAATTTGTGTGTGTGTGTGAACTAAAACAAATTAAAAGTAGATAGATTAGATTAGATTAGATTAGATTAGATTTTGATTGATTGATTGATTGATTGATTGATTGATTGATTGATTGATAGATAGATAGAACAACATTGTGATTAACCAATCAGATGTGAAGAACTAGTTTATAGTTTTTATGAAGTTTAAGCTTACAATCAGTGTTTGGTGTTTGTACATCAGTGTCATTCATCTATCATTTATCCTGATTTTAGGGATTACTCATGGTTACTCATATGTAGGGATATGGTCAAGACTAAAATTTTGGATTAAAATGTTGTTCCAGGGTCAACACAATATGTTGACCTAGGAATACATCTAACTCAGCAAAATCAGGACGTGCGTCAGCTGTATGTGGTATTGGAGTACGAACATTTTTCAGTCTAGAGAGAATCTGATTGTAAAATCTGTATAGGCCAACCTGAATCATCAAAATTTCATAGGCACAATTGTCTTTCAGCAATAGCATAGCAATGTATGCAACGTTGTGAACTGTTCCTCAAGTCTAAAGGGAAAGAGGTGACAAATCTTTCTGATGATTGTTTGCTGCATGGCCAACTCTAAACCACTGAGAAATCTGTGTAGGGAAAGCTTTTAGCCTTAAGCCCGGTACACACCAAGCCGACGGGCAGTTTTTGTTCGTCGGCCGACTAAGTTTTCTCAATGTGTTCCTCGTCTGCTTTTTTTCGGCCGATTCGACATGTTGAATCGGCGTTGGAGCTCGTCGGTCAGTTGGGCCATCTGATCATTCTAATTGGCTGTTCAGCTGGCAAACCAGTGCATGAGAAAAGCGAAGAACGGACGTACAACTTGGCCGTCGGGTGTCGAGCGTCGGCTTGGTGTGTCAGGGCAACTTTGGACCCACACGCTGCCGACGTGAGCCTACCCCGTAGTCTGCTTTCATCGCCACTAGTTCGTCGGCGTCGGCTTGGTGTGTACCGGGCTTTACGTGAAATTCCCATTCATGCAGTTTTCTATTGAAATGACTAGATTTCGCCCACAAAAAATGTGCTAAATGAGAGTGTGTGTGACCGTACCTAAAGACTGTGTACATCTGTTAGCATACAGTGTATCTTAAAATTAAACAAACAGAAAAATCTACTGCACAGTAAATCCAATTTTGATTTCATTGGGCCTTTTCTGCAAGCACAGAGAAAAACACAGAGCCTGAGGCACCCAAGCGGACTTTTAATAGTGGGACCGTTTTTTCCAATGAAATGTCCAGCAAGCTTCACCTCCCTCCCACTCAGCATTCCAGGCCGTGATGGGGAGATCCCCCTCGCCTTGTAAGGCCCTGTCCTGTACTGATGTTTACAGTTTACCTCTGAACAAGGGGGAAAGGGAACACACTGTTTCCTTTTGTTAAATGAACGTTTTTATATTTATGCTTGTGTTCAATCAGTTGCCATGTCCACTATTTCAGTCCATTTCACAAGAACTCGGTGGGAGAAAGAGGACGACTGACTTCTCTGGACTAAAAATACCGCTTCTTGTTTTCAGTCAGACTCATCAGTTCAGGCTGAACTTGTGTTCATGTGCAAATCACAAGAAATCACAGTTGACCTGACTTCAACCATGTCAAATAAGTGACAGATAAACAAGCAAGGCAGACGGTGTGTGTTAGACAGTATATGTTGACACAATTTGTATTTATTCATCTATATTCACACATTTTGTGGCTGAATGTGACTCATCATTGGTTTTTGGTGTCAACAAGGTCGAACTGTCGACGGTTGCTGTGGCTTGAGTTGTGTATGTGTGAGTGTGACACAAAGCGATAAAGAGCGAGGGGGAGCGAAAGAGAGAGGGTAAAACCGTATTTACATAAATTCCTCCCATAACAACATGCACATGATTTTCATTTCTGTGAACAAAGGCACCTCTTTCATCCATACTCTGACATTACAGCCCTTGTTATGGCGCTGTCCGAAGTGCAAGTACCTTTCCAGCATCATTCTGAACTTCCCTTCCCAACATGCTTAGCCACGGAGAAGAACAGAAATAGCCTGCCTATCTCTGAGCTATGAATGGAGCCAGAGCTAAGAGCATTCTCAACAGATTATGAATTACACGGCAAGAAAGCACTGATTCACACTGAAATACACTGTCAGTACGTGTGTGTATGTGTGTGTGTGTGTTTGTATGTGTTTGTATTTGCATGCATGTATATATATATATATATATATATATATATATATATATGTGTATATATATATATATATATATATATGTGTATATATATATATATATATATATATATATATATATATATATGTGTATATATATATATGTGTATATATATATATATATATATATATATATATACAGTGGTGTGAAAAATTGTTGGCCCACTTCCTGATTTTTAATTTTTTTGCATGTTTGTCACACTTTAATGTTTCAGATCATCAAACAAATTTAAATATTAATCAAAGATAACACAAGTAAACACAACATGCAGTTTTTAAATGAAGGTTTTTTTTTTATGAAGGCAAAACTAAATCCAACCCCACATGGCCCTGTGTGAAAAAGTGTTTGCCCCCCTCCCCCCAGTTAAAACATAACTGGTTTATCACACCTGAGTTCAGTTTCTCTAGCCACACCCAGGCCTGATTACTGCCACACCTGTTCGCAATCAAGAAATCACTTAAATAGGACCTGCCTGACAAAGTGAAGTACACCAAAAGATCCTCAAAAGCTACACATCATATTGAGATCCAAAGAAATTCAGGAACAAATGAGAAAGAAAGTAATTGAGATCTATCAGTCTGGAAAAGGTTATAAAGCCATTTCTAAAGCTTTGGGACTGCAGCGAACCACAGTGAGAGCCATTATCCACAAATGGCGAAAACATGGAACAGTGGTGAACCTTCCCAGGAGTGGCCGGCCGACTAAAATTACCCCAAGAGCGCAACGACGACTCGTCCGAGAGGTCACAAAAGACCCCACAACAACATCTAAAGAACTGCAGGCCTCACTTGCCTCAGTTAAGATTAGTGTTCATGACTCCACCATAAGAAAGAGACTGGGCAAAAATGGCCTGCATGGCAGAGATCCAAGACAAAAAACCGCTGCTGAGCAAAAAGAACATAAAGGCTCGTCTCAGTTTTGCCAGAAAACATCTTGATGATCCCCAAGACTTTTGGGAAAATACTCTGTGGACTGACGAGACAAAAGTTGAACTTTTTGGAAGGTGTGTGTCCCATTACATCTGGCGTAAAAGTAACACAGCATTTCAGAAAAAGAACATCATACCAACAGTAAAATATGGTGGTGGTAGTGTGATGGTCTGGGGCTGTTTTGCTGCTTCAGGACCTGGAAGACTTGCTGTGATAAATGGAACCATGAATTCAGCTGTCTACCAAAAATCCTGAAAGACAATGGGTCTCATTCACTAATAAGTGCGTACGTTTTTTGTATTTATACGCACATTTGAACTTCTCACGAAAACTTTCCGCCTAATTCACAACACGTGCGTACGCACATGAGCTTGTTCTTAAACTTGTTCTTCTGTTAGTGAATCTGGAGTCTTCTAAAAGAGCGCCCGCGTGCACGAGGTTAGTGATTAGCATAATACACGCCCAAACCAGCTCCATATAAGGGCTTTCCACAAAGCGGCACTCGTCTAGAGAAAGACAATTATGGCACCGAAACAAAAGACAAAGAAAAATAACTTTAACGATAATGAACGTGAGGTTTTGCTGTCTGAGGTGGAAGCCAGAAAAAATGTGTTATTTAAAAGCAACTGAACAGCCATTCGTCACTCTCAGCAAACATATCTGTACGCCAGAGCCGGCGCCAGGGCACCTCCATCGAGGGGGCATTTAAATTTCTAGGGGGGGGCACAAATCATGTTGTGTGTGTGTGTGTGTGGGGGGGGGGGGGGGGTGTATTCGTGAAGAGCGTGCAATCTGTGATCGCGTGCAGTTGCTGACGCTCACTAAATCGTTCAATTGCTTTCTTATGTGCGCTGTTTTATCAGTACTTTCGCTTTCAATATCGATCACGTTCAGCAAGGATGGGAGAGGATGGAAAGTGGGGAGGCACAGTAACTCGTATGGGGGGCCACGGCCCGCGAGTGCCCCTCTTGGCGCCGGCCCTGCTGTGCGCTCTCTAAAGACGCGCTCTCTCCTTAGAGCACGCGCCGCAATGCCTTCAAGCAGTACCAAGTGTGCCATGCCTCCAAACACAAGGTGAGAAACAATAATCACCGTTTATATAAGGATAGATCAGGTGATTTGTTGTTTGGACCTCTAATTATATATATATATATATATATAAATAAATATATATATATATATATATATATATATATATATATATATATAATTGGACCTCTAATTATACTTTATTATCAATTTTAACGTCTAGTTACTTTTCACCCACCCTACATAACATATCTAATTATATATGGGGTTCTTTATACATGCTTACAAGGCCCCGAGCGTACATGATTATTGCGTACGTGTGGTATAAGTTGTATTTTTTCGTACATTTAGAATAAATTTTAGTACGAAAGTTTTTGATGAATCATGATTTATTAGTGAAAACGTCCGTACGCACATTTCACGCAAAAATTTAGTGAATGAGACCCAATGTCTGGCCATCTGTTCGTGACCTCAAGCTGAAGCAAACTTGGGTCCTGCAGCAGGACAATGATCCAAAACACACCAGCAAATCCACCTCTGAATGGCTGAAGAAAAACAAAATGAAGACTTTGGAGTGGCCTAGTCAAAGTCCTGACCTGAATCCTATTGAGATGCTGTGGCATGACCTTAGAAAGGCGGTCATGCTCAAACCCTCCAATGTGGCTGAATTACAACAATTCTCCACAGCGCTGTAACAGACTCATTGCAAGTTATCGCAAACGCTTGATTGCAGTTGTTGCTGCTAATGGTGGCCCAACCAGTTATTAGGTTTAGGGGGCAAGCACTTTTTCACACAGGGCCATGTGGGTTTGGATTTTGTTTTCCCTTCATAATAAAAAACTTCATGTTGTGTTTACTTGTGTTATCTTTGATTAATATTTAAATTTGTTTGATGATCTGAAACATTAAAGTGTGACAAACATGCAAAAAAATAAAAATTCAGGAAGGGGGCCAACACTTTTTCACACCACTGTATATATATATATATATATATATATATATATACACAACCCGAATTCCAGAAATGTTGGGACGTTTTTTAAATTTGAATAAAATCAAAACTAAAAGAATTTCTAATAACATGAGCCAATAGTTTATTCGCAATAGAACATAGATAACATAACAAATGTTTAAACTGATAAATTTTACAATTTTATGCACAAAATTTGATCATTTCAAATTTGATGCCTGCTACAGGTCTCAAAATAGTTGGGACGGGGGCATGTTTACCATGGTGTAGCATCTCCTCTTCTTTTCAAAACAGTTTGAAAGCTGTGAATTCCAACAAGAATGTCAAATTTGGACTTGTCTGACCATAGAACACTTTTCCAGTTTGAAACAGTTCATTTTAAATTAGCCTTGGCCCACAGGACACAACGGCACTTCTGGACTATGTTCACAAATGGCTTCCTTTTTGTACGACAGAGCTTTAGTTGGCATCTGTAGATGGCACGGCGGATTGTATTTACCGACAGTGGTTTCTGGAAGTATTCCTGGGCCCATTTAGTAATGTCAAAGACAGAATCATGCCGATGAGAGATGCAGTGTTGTCTGCGGGCCCGAAGACTACGGGCATCCAACAAAGGTCTTCAGCCTTGTCCCTTACGCACAGAGATTTCTCCAGTTTCTCTGAAACTTTTGATGATGTTATGCACTGTAGATGATAAGATTTGCAAAGCCTTTGCAATTTGACATTGAGGAACGTTGTTTTTAAAGTATTCAAAAAAATGTTTACGCACTCTTTCACAGATTGGCGAGCCTCTGCCCATCTTTACTTCTGAGAGACTCTGCCTCTCTAAGACATCCCTTTTATGTTACAGACCTGATATCAGTTAACTTAATTAGTTGCTAGATATTCTCCCAGCTGAATCTTTCCAATATTTCTTGCTTTTTAAGCCCTTTGTTGCCCCTGTGCCAACTTTTTTGAGACCTGTAGCAGGCATCAAATTTGAAATGAGCTCATTTAGTGGATAAGTGTAAAATTTCTCCATGTAAACATTTTTTTTTGTTATCTATGTTCTATTGTGAATAAAATATTGGCTCATGTGATTTGAAATGTCATCACATGTCATGTGATTTTTTTCCGGAATTCGGCTTGTATGTGTATATATGTTTAATTTACTTTAAATATATATATACATACATATACACACACACACACATAAATATATATATATAAAGGTGAAGGGAAGTGGTGTGTGGCCAAGTATGGTGACCCATACTCAGAATTTGTGCTCTACATTTAACCCATCCAAGTGTACACACAGTAGTGAACACACACCCGGGGCAGTGGACAGCCATGTATATATTTAAAGTAAATTAAACCTATATATTATATATATATATATATATATATATATAGGTTTAATTTACTTTATTTATATATATAAAAATGTATATGAATGTACTTAAATAATATGAAATTTAATTTTAAATAAAGTAATAAAATAAAATAACTCCAGATATATAATTGGATACATATGAAAAACATCAATTACAATATATATAAACTACATACTACACTTTAATTTAAATTAAATAATTGTAATTTAATGAAATAAAAATATAGATAAATAATTGGACACATATTTACTTTATGAACTATGGAAATTACAATTTACGTAAAATATTTTCAGAATTTAAGATATGGATAAATATCCTCTGAACAGACATTATGGTCAGTCACAGTGCGATGCATTTTGACTGTGAACAACTATGTTATAAGAGGAATTAGAGAGAAACAGCTGCGGTCTACAGGCCACACAAACACTCCTCACCGAGCGACAGGCCTGTCACGTGACCTAAGCCACAGACACACACCAACTCAAATATAGAACATGCCCATAAAAAGCCACAGAATGCAAGCACAGTCCCACACACACATATACAGAGAGAGAGAAAAGCCAGAGGTTTAGGGCAACTGTCCAGCATCCCTCCTGGGAGCTACACGCACTTCACACTACTGATGGAGAGGAACAATGGCTAAACATAGTGTGTGTGAGTGAGAGAATGTTTGTAGGATATATTTATATATGCATGAACAGAAAAAACGTATTTGTGAATTATTGTGAAGCTGAGCTGGTGTGAATGTGTGTACAGTAGAGTACTAAAAAGATAGTTGCCAGTCTTTTCTTAGCATATCTAATTCAGGTTGAGTTTTTTTTCCATTCAGATTTGTGGGAATCCATTTCCAGAAATACCCTCCTCCCCTCACCAATGCATTTGACCGATCCATTTGTTTTTATTTAATTGTTAGTTATAACCACTATAATGCGAGATTGTTACTGCTAGGTTGTTATTCCTCAATGCAAGTCTATAGGATTTTTTATAGGATCATTTTAATAAGCATTAGGTCTGCTTAGAAAAGGAATAGCACAATTCTCCATAACAAGTCGCATGATTTAAGGTATAATTTACGTCTGTTGCGCAAACGGTGCAAGACAAACATCTTGTCTCATGGGATTTTCTGCCAATGGCCATTAGTTTGTCACATACAGATCAGAGATTTGGCCTTCAGTTGGTTAATCACATTGAGTGCAATAAATATTGAATCGGTGTTCAAATTAAACAGGAATCACTTTTAAAATCTAAATAAAAAAACAGAAAAACACACTAAATATCACAAACAGTCCTGCTACAGCGCTTTTCCTACCACTTGTGTATCCAGTGTTTGATTCTCCATCCTACTTTCATCCAATAGCCTTTGGTCTGAGATCTTCTTCCTGTTTGGGCAATGTGAACCAAAGTCCGATGACATGACATCACACTGGCCCCCTGCACTTCCCCCTGGCTACTGTGTGAATGCATTGGGAATGTGTCGCATTGGCATTTTTTAAAACGGGAGATGTAATCCCTATGTGAACAGAAACCATAGTCGCATGGCTGACCACATCGCTCAGAATAGTATGGAGGAGAGTAAGAGGTCGGCATTATAGCGGAATAGAGCTTTTAAGTTGAAAAGCACTGAATTTATATCACCCTTAAAGGAAAAGTTCACCCCAAAATTAAAATCTGTAAATTTACTAACCCTCAGGACATTCAAGATGAGTTTGTTTCTTCATCGGAACAGATTTTGAAATGTTTTGCATCACATTAATTGCTCACCAATGGATCCTCTGCAGTGAATGGGTGCCGTCAGAATGAGATTCCAAACAACTGATAAAAACATCACAATAACCTCATGCAGCGAAAATCTGCTGGTTTGTAATAAACAAAATCATCATTAAGACGTATTAACTTTAAACCATTGCTCTTGGCTAAAATAAAAGTCCTCTTTCCATAATATTGCTCTCTCCAGTGAAAAAGTTGTCTGATTCAGAAGTTGACAAGTGAAACACTCCAAAACAGTTTTAAACAAATATGTCGGTGGATATTGATGATAGAGGACAACAGAGGATTGACTTTTTCATTGGAGGAAGCATTATTATGGATTGTAGACTTTTTGTGGCATTTTAATGTTAAAATGTTTAAATTAATTGATTTTTTAAACACAGCTTTTTGCTTCACAAGAGATTCAATGATGGACTAGAGTCGTGTGTATTACTGAGTTGTTTTTATCAGCTGTTTGAGCTCTCATTCTGACGGCACCCATTCACTGCAGAGGATCCATTGGTGAGTAAGTGATGGAATACTAAATTTCTCCAAATCTGTTCTGATGAAGAATCTACATCTTGGATGGCCTGAGGGTGAGTAAATGTTCAGCAAATGTTCAAAATTGTTCATTTATAGGGACAGTTCACCCAAAATAAAAATTCTGTCATTATTTACTCAGTAAAGAAACTTTAAAATGGTAAGCACAAGATTTCAAGTCTTCAGAAACACATAATAGCTTTGTGTGATAAAAAAAAAAAAAGTTTAGGTCCATTATTCCATCTATTTGGAAAATCTTTACCTGGAAAAAAAGACGTGTTTTAATTTTCCTCATAAGAAAAATAACATTTAAATCTGAAACATGAGGGTGAGTAAATAATGACAGAAATCTCACTTTTGGTGATCTTCACAGTCGGCATGAAATGAAAATGCACCCTAACTATTTTCTAAATACGTTCAATACATTGATCTCATTGTGACAATTTATCCATTCAGGTTTTTTTTTTTTTGGACTTCTTAATCAAAATGCCATAAGTCAATCTTACAGAGAAATGACAGACATCTCTCTAGTCTCTAGTGATGTATGTGCTAAACCTCCTCAGTCATTTAGTCTGTGTTTATGTTAAAACAGAAGCATTATTTAGGCTTTAACCAATTTGTCTCCATTTAATCAGCAACCAGCAAATAAAAGCAAGTCCCCCACCCCACTTTTCTTCTATATTGTGACTTATGTTTCACTCAAACTTATGTCACAATACAGATACAAGACATCCGTTTCGTCGCAACTTTAAATTTCAGGTAGACATCTGTTGAGACTGCACCGACTCAAGAGTCATATGGGTCATTTGCTGAAGAGACTCTCCCAGCAGGCACTTTTAGTCAAGCTAAACATTGTTATTATGGTGTTTTAAATATGACAAACTCTGTAGTGTGAGATGTGCTAACAGTGCTTCAATGCAAGTGGTTACTTCAGGGGTGTCCAAACTCGGCCCTAGAGGGCCACTATCCTGCAGCGTTTAGCTCCAACTTGCCTCAACACACTTACCTGGAAGTTTCTATATGCATAGGAAGACCTTGATTAGCTGGTTCAGGTCTGTTTAATTGAGGTTGGAGCTAAACTCTACAGGACAGTGGCCCTCTAAGAGCAGGATTGGGTATCCCTGAATTACTTCATGACCATAAACCTGTGAAATGTCACGTCGTAAGGTTACATCTAGTTTAAATGTATGAAATCATATGTATATTGGTTTGGTTATACCTTTGCTGGCTCCTTGTGTGTCATGGCCATTTTGAGGAAAGCACGCTGGACCTGAAGGGCATTGCTCACCATCTCTGCCTGTTGGATAAAAAAAATTCAAGCAACAACAAATTTATTTATTATATATTTATAATAGTACTGTACTTAATAGCATTTTGTGGAGGAACTACATTATGAAACTTTTTACAATAAAATGCCTTTGTCTTTCCAAGGCTAATTTTCACCTAGCATTTTATGTATACACACAATTAAATTATGATTTTGCATGTATTGCATAATTTTGCAAAGGAAATTTTTGAATTGAAAAGCTCGCAATAACATTCTTTTAATAAATATGTGAAATGTAAATAATGTCTAAAACATTAATATATAAATATTCTTTTCACAAGTGATATTGACCTTTTTTTGCTTTCTTTAATATAATGTTCACACAAAACATTTTGAAATTCCATTAAATTCGATCTTTTTTTATATATTTCACTCTGTTTTCAAATTAACCATATTATTTAGAATGTGAAAATATTTTTATGATGGATTTTAAGAGTTAAAAGTCTGGTTCTGGGACAATGATCAAACAACATCGATAAAGGGCATTTGAGAAGCAGCAAAAATGAAGTATGAAAGGTATAGACATATTTGAAGAAAGATTTAATGTGACCTTTATATAATAAAAAGTTCTGTTATATAAAAATCAACCTTGGGGACATAAAGTACCAAAGTTAGAAAAGCGCCTAAATGAAGTAAAACCTACTTGGATAGAACTGAACCCTCAGCTGCACACACACATACACACAAATTGAGGTAAATCCTACATTTAGGAAAAGACTTCCTCTTGCAGAACATGGGGAAAGCCAGAGGTCTGTTTTACCTTAAAAGGAGCTGACTATAGGAGATAAAACCCTCTCCCAGCCCATCTCTTTCAGCACTGATGAAAAACTTAGATTGGTGAATGTTGCCTTTCGAGGTAAAGACACTTCACGGGATTTATCATCGGTAATTCCCACACTTTCAGGTTCAAAAGGTCACCTCTGCGGTTAAATCAAGGCAATCAGGCTGTGGTTCAGACCAGCAGTGTATGGCAGAGGAGAAAGGGACATTGTATGCAATCTCTTTCTAGAACTCTTTTAAGAAGTTTGATGCCAATCTTAACTGAATCGAAACACAATAACTGGGCAATCATACTGTAGTTTATTACAGTTTCACATATATAAACATGTCATGTTTCAATCTGGGTTTTTGATTGCACATTTCAATACAAAGGCATAAATTAAACTGAAGATGTTCCTCTAAGATTCTAATATTGGGTAAAGAAAAAAATATAATAAATCTTATTTTTTAAGTATTATAATACATAGAATTAAGTACATCTTTCAAAGTTTGGAATGATTTTTTAATGTTTTTGACAGAAGTCTCTTATGCTCGCTACATTTATTTGACCAAACATAAAGTAATAACAGTAATATTGTAAAATATTATTACAATTTAATTATACTTTAATTCTTCCTGTGATGCAAAGCTGAATTTTCAGCAGTCAGTTTACTCCAGTCTTCAGTGTCACATGATCCTTCATAATTCATACTGATATGCTGATTTAGTGCTCAAGAAACATTTATTATTATAATCATGCTGATAACAGTGCTGTTTAATATTTTAATCTTGGAACAACGAAAACAAATCTTACTGACCCTTGACCCCTTTTTTTTATACTGCATATTATTTAAATAAATAGTTTATTATATTATTATTTAAATAGATATAGAAAATATAATATTTTCCATATTATATTGTAAAACATTAAAAAAACAAAAAACAATTATTTATTTTTGAAAATGACAAGTTGTCCTAATTTACAGTAAACTTACTATTTTACACACTATAAATCATATCTGAAAAAGTTTGAAAACCCTCCAAAAGAGCACATCCACACAGACCACAAACATTTAGCGCAGACAGCCTCTTTTCACTGTGCGAAAGATCCCGCACACACACTCAAAGAGCCATTTCTCATCTCTTATTAGACCAAAAGAGAAATGTTTCCTCTCTGAGTTGAGCTTGAGGAGAATTCCAGTGTTAACAAAGAGGACACATACATCCTTCTCCCACTTTCTTTCTGCTCTTTTCACCCGTCCTCTCTCCCTCTTTGCATAATATTACATTCCATCACTAGAATGAGCCACTGTGCCTCTGTGTACACTAAGTACATTGTCCAGCGCCTCATTTCTCAAGCAACTCTTTAGTTACCAATCGGTAGCGACTGGACATGAAATGTAAGCCATATAGACCGTTATGTACTGTCAGTCAAAAAGAAGCCCTAACATTTCAGATATTGTTTGCAGGCCATCAACTTGAAAAGTACCTTGTGTTAGGACAGATGAGACAGAAGCACTTACTGACAAATGATTGATGGTAAGAGCTCTTATGGAGCAAATGCACATTAATTCTGATGAAGATAATGACCAGGACATTTTAGTTAAATGTTTATCTTATTATAAAATTATTGTCAATTGCCAGTAGCTTGGTCAAGAGACTGATGAGAATTTTTTTAGTTCGCACTGAAATTTTTGACTTGATTGCAGATTTTTGTATTTTGGCAAATCTGAAAACAGTGTGACATTGTTGAGATCTCGAAATTTCTAAGCAAAAAGAGTGACCTTTAAGATACACTACAATTCAAAAGTTTCGGTATTTGAAAGAAACTATTACCGTGAAAAAAAATGGATACTTTTATTCAGCAGGGATGCATTCAATAAATGAAATGTCACAATAAAGACATTTATAATGATACACAAGATTAGGGGTGTCCCAGACTAAGGATTTTCATAGTCGAATCGGAATTTTCAAATCTTGCCGATATTCGACTGATAGTCGAATCATATGTTTTGGGGGCGAGGCGAAATACATTACCAAGAGTCAAGTCAGACACAGTCATAAATACCGACGTTAACACACAGGGAAAATGTGTAACGGACTACTCGCTAGGGCTGTAGTACTCGAGTCCAGTCTCAAGACGTTTTTCTATCGTCTCGGACTTGTTGGTATTTGGACTCGGACTTGTCTCGGACTTGGTCTTTGGACTCGCCAAATGTTCTAGTTGGTCTCGACTGAGTCCAGCTATATACTTTTTTTCTCTTTCAAAACAAAACCATATATCTGGCTCGCTTGTTCGGAAAATGGGTAATGTAAATGGTTTAATTCCATCTAGCACGGCATTGGCATTGGTCGCCTGGTAAATGCACAACTGCGTCATATGCCTGGCTCCGAGTGTGCGCGCTGAGCGGAGGCATAAATCATATTTATTTTGGCCACAGATACAATGCCGGCGAGTTGCATAATACAGTTTGGTTTTACAAAGTTTGTTGGAGTTTTCCCTCTCACTTTCCTTCGCTTTTAAATAGCTTATAAATGCCCGTGTGCATTTTACTTTCACTTTCATTTCCAGTCAATTGCTTATCTATAACTTACAACGACAAATTGTCTGCAATAAACATGGGACTTTTATTAACAAAACAAATAAAAATACATCACTACCATGCTATAAGCCTAATATAAAATAACAAACTTACAAAATGTTTAAATGTAAAAAAACCTTGAAAATCAGCAAACGCTGTGGAACCAAATGACTAAGAAACAGAACGAATAAAGCCTGGAGGCACGGAATACACCTTAATGTAAAATAAAAGAAATTACACAAAAAAATTGAAATAAAGTAAAAATAAGCAAACACTGTGGCTATGGCTGGGCGATTTTATCGATTAATTCGAATTTAATGTTTTGCCACAATTAAATTTTGTATAAATCGAGGAATCGAGGAATTTTGTATAGAAATATTACCAAATGCTAGAATTAGACACTTTGACAATAACAGTAAAGAGAAAAGAACGATCCAACCGCATGTCGGTGCAAATGCTTAACCGCTTACGTGTGATGCTCTCTAGGTGTCATTCACACAGAATGTGCTTTTGTGTTCCCAAAGATGCGACGCGGGCAGTGGAATAGGAAAAAATGCAAGAAGATGGGAGTTAAACAGCTTTTAATAACTAGAGCGCCGTGTTTTTAGAAAGCCGTTTCATGCACGAGACGCTGCGAGAGACACGAGCGCAACAGTCAATCGTGTCCATGTTTACATAGAAAAAACAATGGAAAAGCAGCGTAATCGAATAAAAAACCTTGAAGAACTACTACTGTATGTCTGATATTTCATGTTTGAATCAGGGTGACAGGCTGAAAACTGCTGTTCATTGTTTTACAGAGCCTTTATAGTTAATAATAGCACTCTAGGTATTATACCTTCAGTCATTTTGAATTTGAATTGCTTGAGAATTTTTTTAAGCATTTTTCTTATACATTTTTCTTAGTATTATTTCTGAACATATAATATGCATAAGAAAAGTTTGTACAAGATGTAGTTGTAGTTCATGCATCTTTTCTGCAAAGATATTTAGTGATTTGTTTAACATTTACATCATGATGACAACTTCATGTGTGGTGCACTTAGAATAGAATTTTCTTTAACTAGAGGGCTACTTAAGTAAAAGTTGCTTGAATCAAGTTGTAGTTACATTTTCAAGCTGACTTGTTAAAATCGTACAAAATCGAGAATTGGTCAAATGTTCTGAGAAAAATCAAGATTTTTTTTTTTTTTGTCATATCGCCCAACAATAGAAACAAATAAAAATGAATTAATTTCTTTAATTCTTCAATCTTTAATTGTCTGTTCTCTAACTGAACTAAATGAACACCTGTAACACTGTCTATATATCCCCCATCCCCGGAGGATGTATGTATTATATAGCACCTATATCCAATCCTTATCAAACACACCTTTTTATTTGTTTATATTAAAACATTTTCCATTTATGATGCGAATGGATTTAACAAAGCTGCAGGGAAACAGAAGAGCACAAAGCCAATTGTCAAATATAGCAGAGTTATGTGAACCTGGAAAGTAACAGCTGTGAGCTCCCTCAGCAGCTGTACTGTTGGGCTGACGGTTGGACATCTGTGAGTCTGTGCAGTCATTTGGTACTATAAACTAAGAGCTCTTAACAGAATGACTTCACTCTTATATTATCTACCTCGGCTCATCTTCTGTCAGAATTCCTGGCTGTCTCTCTGTAAAATCTGCATTGACAGTGACATTCACAAACGCTTGCACTTACATGCTTAGCCACATCTCCACCAATAGCTGTGCTGGTCCTCAAATATTCAGACACTGAACCCCTCAGCAAGTCATCAAACTCCTCCATGTTTTCGGATTCACCTTAAAATCAAAGAAAGAGAGAGATCAACAAAACAGAATTAACAGAATCTAATAAACAACATTAATTCAACAAAATAAACAGAACAAGCAACACATCCAACAGAAGATGTTTTGAAATGCCATTCATTGTTGGGGATTTTGAGATTTTTGACAAGACAATATAACAAAGAGTTCAACTATGTTCTTTTTTTAAGACAATCAGATGGGTTTGAATTTAATACATGATATGCAAATTCAGTTTACAGACTCCATTATATTTAGTGTATAATTTATTTGTTGTTTGTTTTTAAGATATTTGACAAAAAAATGACTAAAATAAAATAACTACAACAAAAATCTTATTGCTGAACATAAGAATTGTATGTATGTATGTATGTTTATGTTTATTTCATTCATGGATTTTTTTTTTTTTCCCACAAAACTTACTTCATCATCCTCATTCATATAATTTATAAAACCATGATGAAAAGAAGGCAGGATGAAGAATATCTTATATTTCCTGCCCCCTCAAAAAAAAAAAAAAAACACCAAAAAAGTCATTTCCAAAAACTCAACATATCAAGTCCCCATCAATACATGACGATAACAAATGAACAAACTAGAAACCAAAAACATCAACCCGACACAAATTCCAAAGCAAAAGCAAACCATGATAACAACCATCATCATCATCATCATCAATTTATATAAGTATTCATCCAAAGCAAAAGCAAACCATAATCACAACCATCATCATCATAATCATCAATTTCTATAAATGTTCATATAAATCCATTGTTTTCTCTTTAAATCCTTTTTTAAACTGAAATATATTTTTACATTGCTTTAGTTCATTTAGCAGAGAATTCCAAACTTTCACTCCCACCACTGAAGTACACTTTTGTTTTGCTGTTGTCCTTACAATTGGATACTTAAAATGTCCCTTTCTTCTTCCTTCATTTTCTATAAGGATAAACAAGTGTTGAAGGTTTGTGGGCAATATTTTATCTTTTGCTTTAAACATAACAATAAGTGTCCGTAATTCAACCAATTCTTTAAATTTTAACAGTTTAGAGCCAAAAAATAAAGCATTTGTATGCTCTCTATAATCTGTTTTAAATATAATTCGTATGACTCTCTTTTGTAATAAGAAGAGTGACTTTGTGTTGCTTTGATATGTGTTTCCCCACACCTCCACACAGTAGCTAATATAAGGCAACACCAGTGCACAATACAAAGTTCTCAATTTAATTAATATTAAAATTATTACCGTCGCTATAATTAGTTTTATTATGATTAATATAAATGTTATTGTTATTATTAGTAATAATTCCACTATTTAAATCACTTATTACAGAAGCAATAACTCAAGTAGAACAATTTGGAAAAAAGTTTGGTCAAACTAAATATAATCTATCACTAAAAAAGACACTGTGAAAACACTGAATTGCCCACACAAACTTGAAACTGGAGGAAGCAGAAGAGAGAGTTCAGAAATCCCATTTACTGACATCCATATCCATTATATATTTCAGACTTTGTCAATGTGCAGTTCGCCAAGGCTAATGCCACTCTGTTCCTATGAGAATATTTTTCCCATGAAGAAAAAAATCCCCTAAAAGTCAGAGGTCTTCTCCTTAAGATAATCTGTACAGACAATGCCCTGTGGACTCATCAAAACAGACCACAACAGCTTTTTATCTTTTATAAATAAAAACCTATTAATATATTGAATAATTCAGAACTGCTGTCAGGATGTGTTGTACTTCTGGTACCTCCGTTGAAAATGCTGCTGATATCTCCGTTGACCAAACCCCCAGGACAGTTCTGCAGTTTGACCGCCACCGCCTCCAGACGAATTACTGCCTGCTCCAGACGCTCAACCAGTGCTTCCATGTCAACGGTCCTGGAGAAACAGAGCAAACTCTTGGTCTGTGCCAAATGGCCGTTATGGCCTGTGAAAGCTGTTTGATTTGTTGGGACTTCATGACCTGAGTACCAGTCTGTTCAGTAAAACACTGGCTTCTCCCTGGAACGGTCAAATGACAGCACGTATCCCAGAGAAACATGACAACAATAATTATGAGGAATGTTTTATTGACTTTCTTGAAGTCTGCCACTGATGCCAGTCACTGCCATCATAACATCCACTATCAAAAATATAAAAAATAGTATTATTACAATAATATGAATATATTATAATAAATTATAAAGTAGCTAATATTGACTTTCTGCAAATCTATCGCATACACACACACACTGTGAGTATATGAAGGCGTGGAGAGTTCACTGGCAGCCGTCCACATGACCACACCTCAATACTCATCTGCTAACAAGAATGTAACAGTCAGTTCAGTTATGACAGCATCAAGAGGAGGCCACAAACTGTGCTGTCAACAGTCCAAAATCAGCAGTTTATCAAACTATTTCATTACATAACATGCCCAAATAAAAACCTTTTTAAAAAAGAACTCAACCAGAATACAGTACAAACTATAAATATCGTTGCCATCTCGACATGTTTCATCCTCCATCTGAGCACCTGATCAGCAAATACAAATTCTGTTCTATATTTGAGATGTTTTAGTCATTATTAGTCATTTAGTCATTATTGAAAAAAAACAATACATCAAATCAGTCATTAGACCTGCTTCATTCATCTTTCATTTCGGACCTTCAGTCATTAAATGTTCATTAAAAACTATTCATTAAATCTAACTGATTTAAAGTGTGTGTGTGTGTGTGTGTGAGTGTGTCTGTATATACACATGTTTGTTTTTGTGAATTGTGGGGACATTCCATAGGCGTAATGGTTTTTATGCTGTACAAACCGTATATTCTATTGCCCTACACCAACCCTACCCCTTACAGGAAACTTTGTGCATTTGTACTTTCTCAAAAAAACTCATTCTGTATGATTTATAAGCCTTTTGAATTATGGGGACACTGAGAATGTCCTCATAAATCACCTTCTCCTTGTAATATCTATGTCATACCCATGTCATTATACAAATTTGTATCCTCATAAGTCACAAAAACACACACGTACGAGCACACACACACACGCACGCACACGCACATATGCACACGCACACATATATATATATATATATATATATATATATATATATATATATATATATATACACACACACATACACTTTCAAAAAAGCAATAATGTACCAGGTAAAGTATCAAATATTTCAAAATTTTCAAATCGTTTTGGATAACATCGGCATATATGAAATTAAATAGATATGAAATTAAATAGATTAAATAAAATTTGCCAGAAATGAAATCTAATGCTGGTATTTGAAGTCTAATAAACAGCGTGTCATCATCATTATTCTTATTAGAGGAAAGAAGTGGAATTTGATCGTCCAATCTTGTTCATATCACTGACCAATAATAATCACATCAGTCAGTAACTTCTTTGTGGTTACTGTTACCTATTAAGACAGCAAACTTGACCATCATACTCAATACTATTGTTCTATTATTTATTAAAGAATGCATTGTGAATGCATTGGTGGGTTTACAAGAAGTGAAACAGAGCAAATAAGAATCTATATTGTGTATAATGTGAATATGTGAAGGAGTATATTGTAGATTCCTTTTATGTACACACATTTAAACAATTATTCTGATTCAATTGAGAGGTTTTATGTCTGTTACAATAAACAGTGGAGAGGAAGAAAAGTCTGATATACAAAAAAGCAAATGAGCACAATCTGGCAAACAATATTATCAACTTCCACCTTCACACAATCAATCATCATACAATAGCAGTGAGGAGCTAACAGCACACCACACTGATTCATTCACCTGCACATTAAAGAGAGAATAGACAACAAAAGAGCCGTATTTGCTGCATTTGACATGTAGCTTCTCTCTCTGTGACACACGTCAGCAGTAATTAATAATGACCCAGTGTGGAAACGCTCACGTCTCTCTAGAGAATTCTCTAGGCCCTGCCAAATGCCTGACCTGGCCTCAGCTGGGCTTTTCAGAGAGGAAGAATAAGCACTGAGCTTGTGACACAGACAGAGTCGTTTCTAAAACACATGGCACCAAACCTCCAGCTTAAGTAGAGATCATCTAACCAGTGGCTACATGACTTGAGCACAGTGCTCCGCATTATAGGCTAAAAAATTATTCTAAATATCTAAGGCCTTCGTCAAATCAAATACTATTGTTTCAACCTGGTGGTCTCTGTGTGGTTAGTCTGCCATTAAACATGATAAATGCTGAATATTTCAGGAGTGATGCAGTCATCTATTTCTGAATGTCTATTCTCAGACTCTACATGCGGAGAGAAGGTGACTGAGGGTCTGAGCTCATGTGCTAATAAACATTTCAAAGCATATGCCTTGAATGCCAGTGTGACATCCTTTCAATTACACCCTGATTGCATACTGAATTTAAAAAAATAAATATGGACATCTGTAACTTCTCAAGACATTATATAGGGACAATATAGATACTAATAATCTATTCATGGGCTGTCTGGAGGATATTCTGAAGAAATATGGTTTGTGCATCTCATTTACATCACTTACCATGTTTGAATAACCAGGGGTATAGGAATGTTTTATAAAGAGGGGGGACAAAATGTAATGACTATCTCCCAAAAAGGTGGGAGTTGCGATATCCTTTGTTATTAACATTCCCTTGCATAATTTTATCTGTATATGGATTATTTTGTACATGCATAATCTTATCTTTTGTGTCCATACATATTTGCATTTAATGTTTTGCATAAATCTCCAAAATTCCTTGCATGTTTAAGTAAACATACATGGCAATAAATCTTATTCTGGTTCTGATTCTGGTTTAAACAAAATCATCACAACATGACCCCAGTGCATCTACTATTTGTATTAAAAATAATAAAAATTATATACATATTTAATATAGTGCAAGCATTAAAAACATTGGTAGTAGTATTTAAAAATATATATATTTTATACTTTCTTGAAACAAAGCTCTGAAATTTAGCTAATAAGGGACCATTTTTTTTTAATTGAGATTTAAAATTTTCTGAATAAATAAGCTTTCAATTGATGCATGGATTGTTAGGATAGGACAATATTTGACTGAGATACAACTATTGGAAAATCTGGAATCTGAGGGTGCAAAAAAATCACAATATTGAGAAAATCGACTTTAAAGTTGTCCAAATGATGTTCTTAGCAATGCATATTACTAATCAAAAACTAAGTTTTGATATATTTACAGCAGGAAATTTACAAAATGTCTTCACGGAACATGATCTTTACATGATTTTTGGCATAAAAGAAAAATCGATCATTTTGACCCATACAATGTATTGTTGGCTATTGCTACAAATATAGCCTCACCAAGCTACTTATGACTGGTTTTGTGGACCAGGGTCACATATTATGTATATATAAAATACTATTCAAAATCACTTTATAGAAGAAATATATTTATTAAAGGAATATTAATTGTTCTGAAATCTAGCCAATATACAAGCCCACAAGGGGAGTAGGCTATGTCACCCTATTGATTTATGATAATATTAACATATAAGAATTGCTACTAGCCAGCATCACTTGACATGTAGCGCATGTCTAACAAAGCTAAAGTAACTAGCCTGTCTCATCATCTCTATCCCACAGACAGCAGACGCCTGCACGCGCTGATATGGCAACTGACAGATCCTGCAATTAGTGAAAAGATAAGGCACCCTGCCCTCTGACACCAACACACCACTGCAACCTAAAAATCGTGCTAGTTCAAACCAGATTCCTGCCAGCACAACGAGTGCGCGCGTCTCCAAACACAAAAACACGCACGTTTCCATGAGAACCTCCCACCCGCTCAGTGCGCGACCCAAAACGTCCCCCTAACGGCCTGGAATCATAACATGACAGAGACAGAGTCATTCTTACCCAAATACTACCTCTGACAAGGGATCCGGGGTTTACTCTCACGTTTTGTTTAGAAAAAGCGAGATGTGTTTCGGCTATAGAGGTCTGGTCCTGCCGTCCCCGGCGCTCTCCTGCTGTCACTCAACTGAGCCTTGCGCAGCCGCTTCCGGGACTTCCGTATTTGGGAAGGATGAATCAGAGAAAGGTTACATCAAGATGCCTAGATAGAGCAGTGCGAGAAGGTTAGACCGAGAAGGTTTCTATGAACATCTTGAATCTCGATGGTGCCACCATGAATGGCAAAGATATATGCTGAAAGAATAGCAACCACCTATTCAGTTAATATGAAAATATGAGACTGAATGACACTAAATTAATTTCAGAGGGTGTTTTTCTATCTGTGTGAATAGTTGTATTACAAGTGTCATAAACTTCCTGGAAAATATTTTTTTTTTAGCATAATCTTTTATCTTTTTAAAAAATAATAAATGTTGAAGCAATTTCTGAAACACATTATTAGCATAAATATATTAACATAATAAAATAATTTTGTGTGCCAAAAAGTCAGTATTCAAAATGAATGAATCCACTTTGTTGTCATGCAAAAAGAACAAAAACCTAAACCCTAAATATTACCATATTAGGTCAGCACTTTTTTTAATAGTGATTGTTTATGCTTGCCGTTTTCAAGGTGCAGGGAAAGGTAAATATTTTAGTGCTTTACCCGAGTCATTAAATCCAATTTTTTTTTTTTTTTTTTAACAACTGTTTATTAAATTTTATTTTGTGGAACAGTAGTACAAAAAAAGCAGCTGTACAAATTTAAAACCCACCCCTTGGTAGACTCAAAAATTAAAATAAAATAAATAATAATAATAAAGACATTAATTAATATTAATAGATAAATAACAATTTAATAATTTTTACAAAGATTTTAGAAGACACAACATTAAAAGCTGAATGGCATGAATTTACAGTTTATTAAATCAAAATTTTAAAGAAAATATTAAATATGAAAAATATCATTGAATATCAAAATATTAAGATATTAATATATTGTTGAAACATAAATGAATTAAGCCAACATGAATACAACAACATTAGTAAGAACTTGTTACATGGTTTGAGCTATATAGACTTTTAAAAGATTTACCGGTTATCATCTCAGACATCCATATTTGTCAGAGAATACTAATGCACTATAGAACAAAAAGTAAAAATAAATATATGCATACATAAACCGCATTGATGATCAATTTGTTACTTTGTTTATTAGTTTATTCAATTGCCATTACATACTGAGCAACTAATTATCTACACAACATTTGATTCACTGCACTTTTGACCCTACAAGAGATTATGAAGCAATCTGCCTGTCAGCCGGTATCAGTGCCTTCATTCTGCATCAGTTCCCGCTGGCGTTTTCTTCCCGCGGTCCTCTGCTATCATGGCCGACGTTAGACAGCCATCCCTAGTGATGGTGTGGTGGAAAGTTTCCGCCACTGCTGTGTCACAGTGGTACTGAAACACGAGCAAGCGTCAGGTTACATGGCGGGCAGAAATAGAACATCCTCGAAAAGTACCAAGTGCACAGATGTGGCCCTTTGTCATTTCTTATTGATAAGAAAGGCCTTAAATAATTTGCTGAGCCAATGTGGGTCTCCAACATGCGAAACGGCATTGAAAGGAATACAGGTGTTGGGTTGGTTTGGTTTTAAGTACAGATGAAACATGCGTGAGGTTTATATTTAAATGTAGGGTTGAGTTACATGGGATGTCAGCCTGGATTCAGGGCTGGTTTATGGTCATTACCCAAAGTGCTCTATCCTGAACATTAGAAGACTGGGTACAACTAGGTCAACATGGTGGATCTCAGATCCATGTCACAGCGATTTGTCTCAAACATTGCTCAATCAATCTATCCCGTATGAGGTTCACAAACAAAACACATACACAAATTTGTTAATACCATCACCTGACTAGTCATATTAAATTATATTTAGTGATTCTGGCGACATGTGTTTACACAAACACATTCATTATTTAACAGCCATCTGAAATCAGCACTTAATCATGTATGTTTATTCAACATGTCTCCCTTCTCTCATTTAAACCGGCTGGGTTAGTTTGAATGGTGCAAAACAGAATACATTTCACAAATGAAGTAAACGGAAATATCTCTAAAGGAATATTTGCAGTTCAGTACAAATCGACAGCACTTGTGGGGTTATGTTGATTACATTTATTCAACTCACCTCTCATTTTCTTTCCCAAAACCGGAAGTTATTTGTTACAAAGGAAGTGAATGGGGCTCACTGTTTCAGTGTGACAGCCACATGATGTAAAGAGTTTTTCAAGTTTTTAAGTTAACATGCTTTTAGAGTCAAGAAAAAACTGCTTAATCTTTTCTGTGGGAAGTTCCAATTTATTTGTACAACTTTTCCAAAACCTCTAAAACAACCGTAAAAAATGTTTTGAATAGCTTTACAGATTAAATAATACACAAGTTTTAACAGAAGAATTTATGAAAGTGCTTTTGTAAATTAATATTATCCACCAAAAATAGCACTATTCAATTCAATGGTAAGCGTCTCACCGTAACCTTGATTTTTGAGAAAGAAAAAAAAAAAGCTGCGTTTTTAATTGATTGATTGCAGTCAATATTATGCCAAAAATGCTGTCAGTTTAACCAAAGGAAATCATGTATTTTCATTTATTATTAAATGGAATTTTAAGTTTCAAATTTCTGCTTTTAAAAAACTGGCCACGTTTACTTCCACTGTCAAAAGTGTGTGTGTGTTAACAATGCTAACAAATGCTGTCTGTTTTAACAGAAGAAATCATTGCAATTATAAAATTACAAGCTTTAAATTTCTGCTTTTAAATCCTCTAAAACATTGGCCCATTCACTTCCATTTTTTTTTGGCGAGTCCAAATATTTTTTTTGTTTCAATCAATATTAACAGCCACAAAAACTGTTGATTGATCTTAACTTGTAACGAAGCCAGAATATTCCTCTACCAGCTCCATTATTAAGCAATGTGTGTACAGGCAGAGATGAGGTCAGTTCATAAACAAGGTCATAAATAAGCATCTCGGTGTGTGGCAAGGAGAAGTGACAGCCTGTGTTTATACTGTTGGCTTGCTGAGAATATCTGCTTCTTTTTCAGGACACCTTCATCCATGAGAAACACACAACAGCTTGTTCTTCGTCCCTGCAGTGGTAAAGCTACCGTCTGTCTAAACAAAGACCATAAGAAACAAAACATGAGCGCTTTGAGCCATTGAAATATTTTGCAATTCACCATATAAGAAGTTTGAACCGGGATGACTCGATGTAGCAATGACCTAGAATGTGTGCTTTTGAAATACAATGAATAAGTTACACAATATAACAATCCCAAACCATGAGCGCATCATCCAGGCACCCAATGAAAAGCAAAACCTGTTTCCCAATGAAACCGTGACAAAAATCAGGCCTGTGCAATGAACAAAGCATTTGAGGTTTAAATATAGAACCTTTTATTTCCATTTAGAGTAAATAGTGTTCAGAATCTGAAATAAGGCTTAAATACCTACAGAACGTTCGTATTTAAATAGTCATTAACACTTTACATGCCCAAATCCAGTGACAATGAAAAAAGTCCTTGGTTTTTGTGTGTTGTTATCCTTCTTTTTTCATATTTTCCCTTGCAAGAAAGAGTTCAAGTATAAAAATTCTCAACAGTGTAAAATAGCCCATCTGATGCATATTTAAAGCAATAGAAGCACAGCATCCATCCTCAACATTAACAATACATTCTAGTGTATGAAGCAGCATGTCCCTTAGGTTTCGCCAGATTTTTTTTTTTGTCCTTTTTAAACAAGTCTTTTAAACAGTTCTGGATATGACAAATGGAGATAACATGCCCGAAACAACAGGCCTGCAATAAAATAAACGTCATACGATAGGCATTACACTAGCCGATATTTAATGTCATGTTCTAAAATTCCAAATATATAAAACAAAAAATTGTACAGTGCACATACAGAATTGTATCTTAAGTTCTACACCAACATTTTTGGTTGAGTATGTTAATAATACTACAACTAAGCCTATTCAATAACTTATAATATGCCATGAGATGAATACATTATTATCCATACAGAACCGCTTCTAAGTCAGTGATCTTAGAGCGCAACATAGTCAACTCAAAATAAATATCTTAAATAGCAGATGTCTTTAAATAGCATTACAAATGCAAGGCACACAAAGAACCCTCATACGCATGGATTCGGATCCTTTCACTATAGTGCTGTTCTGTAAAGAGTTGCTCATTGAAATACATAGACCTTATTACATGTGCTGGTGCTCAGACATATTTCTTAGTGAACATATAAAGACCAGGCCAATAGCGGTTCGTTGGTATAGGGTGAAAAGCTTGCGGGAACCCACTCCCTTATCACGGATCCTCGTCGTGTTCCAGATAAAGATCTGTCGCTATATCGGGAGGATGCACAGGTCTGTCCTCAAGCTTCTGGACCCTCTCTAGGAGGATAAGAAGAGTTGACAGACCCGGAGCAGGACTGGAGTCCAGGGATGAAACTGTGACAGCTCAATAAACAAGCACCAGTGATCTTTCCAGAGCAATCCGATGGCGTGTATGTGTGTATCAGTGCCTGTTCCTTCCAACACAGCAATTGCTCTCTGATTCTATACTAGTACTGAGCAATGCCTTATGCTTTTTTCCATACGTAATCATCTTTGTTTGTGTGTGTTTGTGTGTTTATGCATCCTACCTCGCCCACAGACAGACATTAACACTTAAATTTGTGTGTAACGGTGTACATGTTAGTCCGTGTTTTGTAAGCATATAATACAATACGTCTCAGTCTTTTTGTCTTTTCGAGAGTGCCTTCAAATTGTTCGATGCCCATTATGGGGGAGCAAAAGAAAATCTCTCCTGTTCCTGCACTTTGTTTTGTCCCCTGGCGGCCTGTTTGCTTTGCATAGGTCAGGAGGTCAATACGGGAGTCAGAGAAAGGGAGGACATTCAGCATCAGATAGATAAAAAAGGTAGTTCACAACACATAAAACATGCTAACACTGGATCTTTCTCCATTTTGCCACAGTTAGGTCTACTATCCCTGATTGGCAGAGTTTGTCATTTCTAATTCGCTGAAAAATGCTCCATTTCCCTGATGATCAAAAAAAAAAAAAAAAAAAAATGCACTTGAGAAGACGACAGAACAAAAAGAGCCCTCAAAAATGAGAATAAATATAAACGTAAGGGGCCCAAGAATCAAAACAATGTGGGACATTTCCAAGTGTCCTTAGGAAAAACGGTCGCCTACATTAAATAACAGCATCGGGACTTAAGGTTTCGTCTACAACGCACCTATACCACAGTGATTAGTCGCTGCATACCTCCTTTCGCAATAAATATCCTACTCTAATATTAATTATAGTAATAAAGATAACATAATAACAATGGTAATAGTAAAAAGCTAGATTCCGTCCTTTTCTGCGATCTTTTTTTTTTGGTTTGTTTGTTTTTTTGTTGTTGTTTTTTTAATCACAGCAAGTTGGAAAGCAATGGAGTTCCCATCTCACTAATAATCTCTCTATCAATTACTATCCCCCTCCCGTATGCTCCTCATCTTCTTCCTCTTGCAATCAACCCACAACCAGCAACTATTTTCGTCACCATCCTCTTCATCATCTAGTAACAGTCGCTGGGCGTCGATTCCCTGCGCATCTTCCGTCCGTCTCTTTGGTTGCTATTGCATCCGTTCGGCTTGCAGCTGCTGGGGCTGGTATTGACCAAAGGCCGCAGCTGCAGACCCCGGCGCGGCGGTGGCCAGTGGCTGCTGCATGGCGTAGCCGTAGCCGGCGGCAGCTACGTAGCCGGTTGCGGCAGGAGAGGCAGCGTATGGGTACTGCTCGTAGGCTGTGGCGGCCGCAGCGGTTGCGGCACTGGCGTACTGTGCGTAGGCTGCACCTGTGTAGTCGATGTAAGGTGAGGACGCGGTGGCGGAGGCCGCAGCTGGCTGGATGTGAGGGATGACCACACTGGGCTGCATGAAGGCCTGCGGGTACACGTAGTGAGTGGGGATCCTGTGAGAGACAAACAAGACAGCATGTTAGCAATGCATTATGGACATATCAAATACAGAATCACATCCACAACGCGGCCAAGCACCCCATTTCCACAATTCAATAAAACCAAGGAAATGCCTGCTAGTTATTATTAGAAATATAAGGTTGCCAAAATAGACATCTCTGTACAATTGTAATTTCCGTGCCATTTGCAGTACCAAATAATTACTGTCATCAGACAGGTTTTTCCAAAATTCACCCGGGTGTCATTGGCTAAACAAGCGGCTGCTCCACCCCCCCCAAAGCCATGTTGGGCTTATCAAGACGCTCAAACAAACAGAGCAATCTTAGCTAGTGTTTACATGTTTAAGGGTGAAAAGTATTTTAACAAAAAAATAACAAAATCACCCTCTAATATTTAAAAGGTCCATTTAAATCCAACTGAATATTCCCCATCAGTGATTGGTCAAACAACCACCTCCAAACTCATGCCACTGGCTAAGCCACTGTTGCTTTCATAGATATGTATATTTAGATGCCATATTCGACCGCTACAGACACTTCAACGCATCTGCCATCTTGGAACGGTCAATGTATCGCCAGTCACAAAAATAATTGAGTTTCAAGATGCCACAACACTGCGTAGCCTCTGGTTGTGAAAACCACTGAAATGTAAATTCCTGAAGAAATTGGATACATTTTTCACAGGTAAGAATGTGCTGGTTTGTGTTTTTAATATCTATTAACTTAATAAAACAGATTTTTAAACTATAGTACCTTTTAAAAGTTGTGTTAGCTAACAGCTTCGTTTTGTGTTAGTTTAGCAAAATCATCTGCTGAAGTCTATTGCAGCTATAGATACATAAACATGCGTATAACTACAGTTGCAGACACACAGGCAACTTACTCTCGAGTGTTTACAGACTATCTTTGACCGTTCCAATATGGCAGATGGCTTACTGGCCCATAGAAACAGCCACTAATAGGGCATCTACCTATACCAATAGGCTATTAAGAGGATTTAGCATTTCCAATTAATGTAGGCCTGCTACATTCTTCTTCTTATTATTATTAGATTACTTGTATTAATAAATTACATTAAAATATTGCCCCGCAATAAATTCATACCGCATCACCGCATGATGCGCTGTGAGGGCAATAAAATAGGCTATTAGCTTACGCTTCATTGAAAATGTTTTTAAAAATATTTTTTAAAACAGGTCTATTAATTTATACAATGAATTATAGGCCTATAATTAAAATTATTAACACTGCAGTCATCAATGAAAAATCAGAGCAGCTTTATTTCGGGCACCGATTTTCAAAAACAACCGTCAGTTTTTTTTTTTACTTTCACTTTCTCTATAGTGAATTGACGTTCATCGTCTTGCGCAAAGTTTGCGCGTTGCTTTCTTGAGTTGCTTGACCCCTCCCCCATAATATCAATTGTTTGTAGGCCACATATTAGGCACTTTTTTTAAGGTTTTTAATGTTTATTTATGTTAATGAGAGATATACTGAGAGTTAAAAACCAGGAAAATCATTTGGAAATCCTTGGGGGGGCTGTGCCGGGGCTAAGCAAGTTTCTGATGGGGCTATAGCCCCATCAAGCCCCACTCTAGCACCACCACTGTTGAGACACTTTAACAGAGCAATTTGATAGCCAGTGCTTATATTTTTTTAGATAAAATAAATAAATAGATAAACTGAGACAGACAGATATTTTAATTTAACCAAAAACAAAAAACAAACAAAAGAAACTTTTGATAAAAAGCCAAGTTCAATGCAACTGAACATTATTCCCATCAGCTATTGGTCAAACGATCAGATGCCCCGCCCCCAAGCTCATGACATTGGCTGAGCCACTGTTGCTATGTCAGGCTGGTCGGGATTCTCAAACAAAAAGAGCAATGTTTTGATAGCCCCTCATTGTTTACACTTTACAACATACAATTGCCTTAAAGCGGTCTGTACTCTAACTTGGGAGACGGAGAAAATTATTTAACATCCTTTTAATACTCAAAATGCTAAGTTAACAGATCATCTGTGAGAATCATCTGTTAAAAGTCACATGCGTTCAACACCCCTGTGATCGTCCTATGATATGGGGGAAGGCAGGACCCAGGAGAGGCGAAGAGGAGATGAGGGGAGCATTGTGAATATGTCAGGGCTACTTTGACAGCTGGACAGTTTTCAAAAAGGGACGTTGCTGGCTGTTTCCCCCTCCGCACTTAGACAATGAGCCTCAGGCTGGACAGCACACACAGAGGGGAGTTTTGATTAAATAAGCAATCAGGCACAATGAGCCCATTCTGCCTTTCATTACGTAGCCCGTTGCACTTTCAGAGCGCTTTTCACATTTACGGTCTGCACTAAACAGACGGGTGAGAACTTTTTAAATTAGTTCAGGGATGACAGAATGCATTGAAATGCCTGACACACTAAATATGATTTAATAAGACAATACAATTATATTGTAAAAGACAGTGACATCTGTGAGAATTTAGGGTTGGAGATTCTCATGAAAAACTGAAATGAGTTCATAATGAAATTTGACTAAAGACTTGTTGGGAAGCAATATCTACTTTGACCTGCACACGTAGAATAGGAATTTCCACAAGGAGGCTTTTTAGAAAAGATGGTGTTTATGACTAAAATTTGAGCTGGTTAAGATGGTTTGAAAAAGTGAGAGAATGGTTCTATCATGGCAACCCTATTTGTAGCACACCATTATAACAATCAAACCTCAAACCCTGACCACCCCCAGAATCAAACTCCAAAACCTCTGACCCAAATTAAAAAAAGTAAGCATACCACAGGCGTCAAAAAAAAAAAAAAAAAAAAAAAAAAAATAAAATAAAGGACAACAGTACGTATTACCAACATCAACTCAAAACACACAACCACTCACATAATGCCATAAATGAGAGGGATGAAACAAAATCTTCCTTTTTATCACTCAGGTCAAAGGGCAAAGATGCTCCTATGAAATCTTTCATAGATGCCTTGCCAGCCTGAGGTGACAGCAGGGATTGTGTTAATATAGACTACCATAAGAGTCAAACACAGTGAAAATGCACTCAGCTTCAAACATTGAGAAGTTCACATTCAACCTGCACAGGCACCACAACAAAAACCACACACAGTTGACTATTCACTCATTTAAAACGAGGTTCACATTGTGAACAGACCTCTCACGGACATTTATTCTCTGATTTACATATGAATCAATGTGAGAAATGAACAAATGATTGGTAAGCAACTTAAAAAATATAAATTAAGGGACAATATTTGCCCTGGATCTTATGAGCAATTTTTTGTTTACTTTTATGGGGGCACAGTTTCAATTTAATAAATTAATGAATTAATATAACATTAGTAATTAAAATAATTAGATATATGAGAAAGTTACCAATCAAAATAAAAAAAACAAAAATCCATTTTAATTTATCACCAAAATATGTCTACAAAATAAAGAGTTTGCCCATGCAAAAGTCACAATGGGTAGTTGTTAGGGCATTGCTATGCAGTTTGCTAAAGTACTGTGGCTGGTCAAAAAAGATGTTTTTGACTCTAGATTGTATAAAGAATAGCTTAAGCAGTAGAGTTAGTATCAAACAAATAAATGCAATAAACCTTCTAGCACTTAACTGATGTATCTAAGCACATCTTTAAAAAAAATAAGTTAAATGTAATACTCTTACTCAGTACATGTCTATCACAACATGGTCTAATATTAGGTTGGCCTGTTAGTTGTTAGTACATTGTGATTCATACTACCGAACACGCTGTCAGAGAAAAGACAGGAACATTGTGCAACCACTTTTGAGTTAACCTAAATAAAATGCAGCTGACTCAAGACCACAGTCAGTGCAGCTCTTTTAGTATGAGTGACAGGGAGGGCTGGACGCTATTTTCTGCCTCCTCGGTCATTCCACACTAGAGTGCCATTTTCTAAATGCAAGAAGATTTGACCTTCTACGTCTTTATTCTATTTGTCTAGTGAGCACTTAAGAAAATACTGCTACTAAATAATACACATGATTATGAGCCCAAATAATCAATGATTTTTACAAAGAACCTACTCCCATTGAAAACTAACTATCAGGTTCTTTCAAATAGAGATTAAAATAACTGTTGTTACTGTGCCGCTCAACAATGCACATAAATTTACCCATAAATCTACCCAAGGCCAGGAACCTTGAGGTTTGTGTCTAAATAAAGGTCAACTTCAGACTAGAGTTTCACAGATCTAGAAGACAGCTGTTGTCATCCGTGAAGATCGAAGGGAGTCGAGAACTAGACTTATATATTCTACACAATTTGGACAATTAGCCTTCATGATCTGGTTAGGTTGTTTTTACACACCATGTGTGATAATGGCATATTTAATGCTGAGCTCATGAGAAACTCTACAAAGAAAGTTGCAGAACAGGCATGACTTTGCAAATTTCAAACCTGACCCATATATTACACAGTCCCAATTTGACTACCAACACCGTTTGGTTGCGTTTGGCCCCTGAGCAACCTTTTCCAACCGCTTCAAGGTCAAAGAATGATGCCACTGTTCATTTGACAAGCAGCTTCCTGACAACACTGTCAAAAAATGCCTTAACACAATGCACTGGTGCTAGACGAGAGGTGCCATCTCAGCGGCAATATGGCACATGTTGGGCCTTGTTGTATTTATCTCGAAGCTAAATGTCAGGAGCTGCCCAACACCCCAAGCCAAGAACAAGTTTGTGACAGTGACCGGAGCCAGAGAGAGAGAGAGAAAGAGAAAGACAGAGTGTTAAAGAGCGAGAGAAAGCTTCATGCGACTGCAGTGTCAGCACTACAGCCTTTGTGCAAAACAATGGTGAAGCTTGTTTTCCTTAACGCCGCACGGGGCCATGTGACGAAGGCTCACTCAGGGGGCTGTGGCATCCAGACATTTGTTTGTCACAGCAGAGGGCTCACAACACTGCAAACACATACATGCATGTCACAAACAGACACACGCTCACCCACACGCTGTGGAATCCTCCACAAATTAAACCATGACACTGAACGCTTGACAGTTTTTTCATATGCCTGCTGATCTTACAATAAATTGTCAAGTTGCCTCTGTAAACTGATGTTTCTTTGTCTTTCTGTCTTTGGTATGATATACACTACTGTTCAAAAGTTAGGGGTCAGTAAAATTAATAAATTAATAAGAAATTAATACTTTTTTTCAGCAGGAATGCATTAAATAAAAAAACAAAAAGTGAGTAAATGCATTTATAATATCGCAAAAGGTTTTGATTTCAAATGTTGTTTTTTTTACTTTCTTTACAAAGAAAAACATATATATCATGGTTTTTTACAAAAACATTAAGCAGCACAACTATTTTCAACATCAATAATAAGAAGAAATATTTCCTGAGCAGATAATCAGCATATTAGAATGATTTCTGAAGGATTGAGTAACACTGAAGACTGGAGTAATGGATACTGAAAATTCAAATAATAAAAAGAAAACAGTTAGTTTAAAATAATATATACAGTAATATAATGAAATTTGGTCAAATAAATGCAGCCTTGGTGACCTTAAGAGACCTCATCAAAACATAAAAAAAAAAAAAAGAAAAAAAAAAAAAAGACCAACCTCAAACTTCTGAACAGCAAACTTACACGAGCAGGTAGTCAGGACAGTTATAAAAAAAAAAAAAAAAAGTAATAAATCCATAAATAAATAAAAAATTCTATCATCATTTACTCACCCTCATGTCATTCCATACCTGTATTTTCTTTCCTGAGACATGAAATCCGAGCGGTTCATTTCCATATATATATATATATGGTGATTTTTAATACCCAGCTCCAAAATGACAAAAGAAGCACTATAAAAAAAATATCCTAAAACTGACTTGTAATCTATACTTCAAATCTTCGGAACCTATTCAATAATTCTGTGTGAGGAACAGACCAGAATTTAAGTTATACACCGAAAAGACATAAAAGATCCCATTGTATTTGGTGTCAACGTTTAAACGTGTAATTTTTACAGTTCACTTATAGCTATTAGCTACTTAAATGTCTGTCTTTTCATCACACAAAGACATCGTATGGCTTCAAAAGACTTGTAATATAGCGCAATCGTTGTGATGCTTTTATAGCACTTTTTTGTCCTTTTTGGAGCTTGGCAATATAAAAATTATCCACTTTTGCTGTATGGAAAAGAACATCTCAGACATGCTGTTTTCCATCTCTTTTTGCATTTTACTGATGAAAAAAATATACAGGAACAATAAGTGGCTGAGTAAATTAGTATATTTTTAATTTTTGTTTGGGTAAACTACCCCTTTAAACTTTCTGGTTTGTTTCGTTTTCTACAAAAATGGTCAACAGGGAATTTACAAGGAGATCATCACAGAAAGAGAAACGGCAGGACTCTAGAGACTCTGGATCCACTGCAGGATGCCTTATAGGGCTAGAGTAAAGAGACGATAGAGGAGAGACAGAGAGAGAGCTGGAAAAGAAGGAGAAATGAACAGACACAATGGAGACGGGAGAGAACGGTAAAGGGTGAGTATGTGTCATAGTCTCTGTGTTGTGAGTGTGACAGGACTCCCAATCAGTGAGCAAAATAAAACCGCAGCGTGCAAGTTTGTAGTCGGGCTGTAGGGTTGGCGTGAAGAGGGATCAACAACGGCACACAAAACAAAATGGCACTCACTCCAATAACAAGACACCAGAAAACACACAAAAAAGTGAAAATACATGTTAAAAAAAATGATAAATGATCAAAAACACAAGCTCCAGCAATAAAAAACGTGAAGAAAATAAAAGGAAGCAAAGTAAAAATCATACTTTGCTCCGTGGCAAAGTTATCACTCCTCCACAACGGAAATTCAGCACCCCAAAACCAGCCTTTTTTCCATTAAATTAAAAAAAGCACACAGTTAAGCTATCAACACCACTTCATAATGGTAAAAAGGCACACACAGCTCTATGTACTATTAAAAGTGAAAGTCCAAACCAAAATAAAACCAACATACATGCATCTGTAATCACCATTTTCGAGCTTGTTTGTGTGTGTTTGAGTTTACAGGTACTGTAGCTACAGATCTGCACAAAGCTCTCAGAGCTATTCCTCAAACCACCAGTTATCTTAACCCAAATCGAGCCTGTCGGACCAGAGAAAGATAGACAACATTGAGTCAGGCTATAGTGTCCAGTGTAAAAGATCTTCTTACTCACATACACGCACACACATATACCTGTACACACTCTCAACATCAGTCTAATTATATCAAAGTATTAAATAAGCTTCAGTAATTATGAATAAGCACTGAACGTCATGTCATGTCTTCCCTATTATCAATGTATAAAAATACATTCGTTCATGACACCTCCGTGAGTTCATAATATGATCCTAAAACTGGTTTGATGTTTAAAACTACCACTGTACACATACATAATCTGTTTTTGGTGTTACTCACCCATATGGTCTTTGGATGTAAGCAGGGTGAATCTGAGGGACACCGAAGGTAAAACCTGCACGCAAAAGAATTAAATAGCAAATTAACAAGGCTTTGTGCATTTTTGCTAAATTACTAATGTTATAACCCCAACTAAACCTGCTAAAGTTGGCTGTAGATGAAGTTAAACATCGGTGGAACTACTGTTTTGTTGAACTTTGCCAAGTCAATGGGACTGTACACATGAAGTAAAATAGCTTACAGTTAATCACATCATTACATCTCTAATCTCCTTTACAGTCACCGTTTACCATTAATTAAGACCTGAAAACCTTAGGTAAACATCAGCGCATTTACAAACAAAGAAACTACAGAACTGAAAAATGCCTATGATTTTGTTAGAACATAAATGTATCTGTGCTTTGTCAGTCAAACCTTGTAGGGTTTATTGGGAGTCATTTTGCCAATAAAAGAGCGATGCAGTTGGTAACCAATGGCTTCATTTCATGAATATTATCTTTATGTCTTTGCTCTTCATAGCAACACATAGAAGCTTCACCTGGCTGCATCACCCGTGGCTTGGCTCCGAGATAAGCCAGATTAACGTTGGCTTTCCTGCCATCGATGATGGGGTTGGGGTCCTTACAGGCTCTGTCTGCAGCAGAGCGGTCTGCCATAGTCACCTAGTTTGAAACACAACAAATAGAGATGTGTGGTGCATGAGAGATACACATTAAAGGGATATGCGAATTCTGTTTTATATATATATATATATATATATATATATATATATATATATATATATATATATATATATATATATATATATATATATATATATATAAATACAAAAACAAGCTTCCATTGACTATTTGGTACTGAATAACCAGAGAAAGCCATTGCAGACTAAGCTTAATTCCTTTAAACAAACCCTTGTGACCTCTGCCCCAAATGAGGCTTTAAACACAACATGGTGTGTGTGTTATTTGGTGTTTATTTTTAAAATATCTGGCTAACAAAATCATTAAAGACAGAGGTCACTCAAGGCTTTCTACGCCTTATTTTGGATATCCTTGTGAAGCAGGCAACAGGTTTGTTGTGAAATCCACTAGGGTCCCTTAACTTCTGCTGTGTGGACTGTCAAAACTTTACAAGTTGGCTTGTTTACTCAGTCGCTGAGGAACTCTTATCAGGGTGCTTCTAGTCAAACTCGACAGCTGAGCCAACAAGGGCCTGTTTTACACTTCAATTGTGCACTTTGTTCGGTCAGGAATTTTTAATATTCTGACTATTAACATGCAGCTTGAATTTATACTTCGAGTATTTTACATTTAAAGGGGCCGCCGCAGTTCAATCAAAAATTATGGTGAAACTTGTATGACTTTCTTGGGATATAAGACTTTTTTTTTATTGTATGACTTTTTTTTTAAAGATATATAGATTTTAATTTATCTATTTTTTTTTTTACATAAAATGAAAGTGAATGGGACTGGGTTATTCAAGTTTCGCGTTAGCCACAACAACATGAGAGTGAGTAAATGAGTGGGGTGAACTGTCCCTTTTACAACACAGGTTTCAATATCAGTCTGTAAAATAAACGCATGCAGATAGAATAAAACTATTTTAAAAGTTTAAAACTTTTAGCGGCCACTTACTAAAGAAATAAAAGCAGGCTATTTAAGCTATCAAGCACGAGCGTTCCGCACAAACTCAGTGCGTTTGATTATAAAACAACTGGTGAGTTTTTGCAACACAGCCGTGGAGCAAAATGTTTGTTTCAAAGTTTACGTTTGACAGTCAAGGTGGGAATACTTACAAATCCATAACCCCTGGATTTTCCAGTCTGTCTGTCGGTAATCACCACAGCTTCATCTATTTCGCCAAACACTTCAAAATATTTCCTCAGACTGGAATCCGTCGTATGATACGGAAGACCACCGACAAATATCTTGGTATAAGTGGTGTCCTTTTGGGTGGTATGCATCCTCACAAAAAATGCTCAAGTGCAAAAAATAAAAAAGGGAAAGACGATCGTGCAATTTAGGACTGATAATGACCGTACCACTCCTTTAATATTCCGTTAAAATATTCACTAGATGTTACAAAAAGCGATTGCTGAGAAATATAAAACGCGCACGCGCGCAGATGGGTCTAATGTCAGAGGTAGATTAATGTGGAGCGGATTGAGCCAAGGATCATCAGGTGGATCGAACTCCTCTTCCAAACTGACGTGACTTCTAAAAAGTGCGTGTGACCCATTCCTAAAAGCACCCGGTTAAACCACACCCAGATCACTTTGAGGGAGGTACGAGCACGCTTGACCCCACGCCCACTACACGCGCTTGAACAACAGCTGGACGGCGCACAACGGGCATCTGTTTGCCTTTGTTCAAGAACTGTAGACATTTCGTACAGTTGTTTCAGTAAATGCATGTAAATGTGTGTGTGACAGGAAAAAATACTCCAAACGCCACATTTTTCTAACAGTAACCTTGCTTTAAAAACCAGATTAAACCAACAATGTGGTTTTAACTGGTCTCCCAGCCTTGCCAAGCTGGTCAGCAAGCTGGTCTCCCAACAAAACAGCTGAAAAATGCCCTAAAACTCTAGATGACCAGCTGAATACTGTCTGAAAACCCTATGAAGCCAGCCTACAGACCAGAAACAAGCAAACTGTGCTCGGTTAAACCAGTTTATGCTTGTTTAAGCTGTTTTCCCCCAGCAGGAAACATTGGCAGTTTTGAGATCTAACAAAAATATGGCTTCAGGCAATAACTAAGCATGACAGCGCCAGATCTGTTACAAATAGCCTAAACTTAATTGCAAAATTCAAAAAAGCAATGGCTGTAATGGCTGACACAAATTGGGTTAACACTGCACTCCATATGGCAAAAGAATGACTTACTACATTTTTTTTAAATTCAACCATTCATCATTTATTTATTCAGAAATATATAATATATATATATATAAAAAAAATTTCAGAATAAATAAATGACGAATGGTTTCATTATTATATTATGAGTATATATATGTATGCATGTATTGTATATATGTAAAATATATAAATGTATTTATGGAATTTAATGCGACTTCATGACTTAATAGCAAAATGTTGCAAACAAAAACAAAATGTTTCCAACACACAGCTTTCACACTTGGTCACTAATAATAGACATAGCTATCTGAAGATAAGCACAGAAGCAGACCCAGCATATCTTATCAGGCTGATCTTGTCCGTTTGGACAACTTGGCAGGTGGTGGGTAAGAGAGGTAAAAGAGTTCTTCGGGTGAAGAACATACACAGATGTGCAGGAGAATGGACGCGTTTCAAATGCTGCTTCATTGAAACTAAAAACAGAGTGAGCGTCTGGGCATGTTTCCTGCGTCCCTCAATGAAAATTTGCAGCATAAAAGCACTCCTTTTGTGTAGTCAACACCTTTCATTTCTTTTCACACGTTTTTTGGCGCATTTTTGATTACCATTTTATAAATATAAAAAAATAATAATATTGTATTTTGTTATATTTTTTTATTTTGTGTTCAGTCACCATTTGATTAAACCTATTTCACCATCTTTAATAACTTTTTAGCTTTATTGTAACATAAATTTGTAGAAATATGCCTATAAGTCTCTACTTCATACCTCAGGACACTACTGCTATTTATTGCAAAATCAAATTAAAATCGGTTAATAATTAATTAAAAGTATAGCATTTTAACATTTCTTTGACATATGTGAAAGGCACATCTTTACAACAATTACAACTGCTAATGTCAAACCATCCCAATCTCCTTTAGGACAAAAAGAACAGACGAGGTCTCCATATAATTGGGAGGAACGTGATATGTCACCAGGTAAATTATTAAACAGGCTTCTCATTTAGACCATACAACTTCCAAAGCACTCGGGTGATGGAGTTTTTGTGGAAGCTTGCAACCTGAGAACTAGCCTGTGTGCTGTGACCCGCCAAGCCATGTGGAGATCCTGACGCCCGTAGATGGATAATTGAGGCTTTATATAAAAAATGTCAGGTAGGAACTCGATCGAGAGCATCCATGAATCAACTAATTTATTCATGCCGGGCCACACGCTCATTAAGCTGCGAGCGGAGGCGCAGTGAGGGAGATGGCTTTGTGTTTCAGCACAGTTACAAAAGGAGGCCTCTTCTTTCAGGAGCTGTCTAAGTTTACCTACAAGACATTGACTTGATCTTTTTTCCCGTAGGCTACAGTTTTATGGGCACCCACTGCATAACTTGATTGGCAATCAATTTCATAAACTTTCATATTTAAAACTTAAACTTTTCTGAAAGGAATAGTCTGGGTTCAATAGACAAGGCTCAACTGACAGCATTTTTGAGATAATGTTGATTACCACCAAAATAATTTTGACTCATCCCTTTTTTTTCTTTAGAATAAAACATCAAAGGATCTGTAATGTATTTACAATAGACGCCAAAGGGCCCAATTTTAAGGTTTTAAAAGCAGAAATGTGAAGCTCATAATTTTATAAAACAACTTGCATTCATTTTTATGTTAAAACTTTGAACTGTAAAGTTGGTATTGTCATTTTTACAGTTGTTTTAGGTTAGATTTTGTTTTTATTTTTTGCTTTCATGTTAATTTTAATGAAACGTTTGAGTAATTTTGATGTTTTTATTCATTTTATTCTTTTCAAATATGTCTAAATAGGTTTTTATTAATATTTATTTCAGTTTTAGTTTAGTTATTTTAGTACATTATGTTAAATAAGAAATGTTGGTAACTAGCTGAAATACAACAAGTTTAAGTTTTTTTTTTATTTCTATTTCAGTTAACGTTTATTTTAAGTAATGAAAATGTTTTTAATAGTTTAGGTTTACTATAATAACCCTGGTTAACACACATATTGTTCACGTCTTGTAGTTATACTATTGAAACATTAACATTTATGGATTCACTTCCATTTTTTTTACACAAAAAGTGTTGTTGATTGAGCTTAACTTGAACCCTTATTCTTGAACCCAGAATATTTCATAACGTTAATGGATATAACCTGTCTTGTTAGTTCTTCTTCTTTTCAAGTTGAGGGAATAGTTTATAATAGACCTAACGCTCGTTTTGTACGGCAAACAAAAAGAACAAGAGATTTTGGAGAGCCCTCAACACAATCCACCTGTCAAACACAGTCACTCACTCACACAAACACACATGTACGGCCTTCAGAGGTCACTGGTTCTAGCAAACAGCTGAACGGCTTTGAAAACCACACATACAAGTCATAAAAGGTTAGGGTTGAAAACTCTTTAAACATATGCTTCGTTTATTTGGATAAAGTCAGGTGAAATCTAGTTGTGTGGTACATATGTTCTAGTCTGTGAGGCTAATTTTCATGTGGTATCATAAAAGCCTGTCTGACAAGAGCCAGCTTGAATGGTGAGGCATTACTGCTTTGATAGAGGGGGCATTTTCAAATGTAACAGGTGGGACCTGTCGGAATGTCAGTGCAGGCAGACAAATCACTGGCAGCTGTAACAGCACACACACACACACACACACACAAGATGACAACACATTTTTTAAAGGTATCTAGTTTTATATAATTAGCTAATTACAAGAGGCCTAGTTACTTAGGATAGTTACACCATCATAATTACAAAGAGACATACTAAAATGCAAGGATAACACCAGAGAACCATCTCGGATTTCCACTGTCCCCAAGACAAAACAATTCCCTGTTTCAGACTAACTACATTAGCTAAGTAGCGCCACCTTGTGGACAGCCATTTCCCTTCAGTGGAAGGTACACACTTGCAATTGAGTGTTTAAAAGAATATATTGATTTTTAGACAAAAAATCTCACAGATGATTGTAATAATTGATTGCATATAAAAGTAGTTTATATGATAAACTGTACATAAAAAGTTTGGGGTTAGTAAGAAATCAATACTTTCATTCCGCAAGGATGCATTAAATTGATTAAAAATTACACTGTATAGACATTTATAATGTTCTAAAAGATTTCTATTTCAAGTAAATTATGTTCTTTTGAACTCTCTATTCATCTAAAAATCCTAGGGAAAATGTATCATGACTTCCACAAAATGATTAAGAAGAACAACTGTTTTCAAAGTGGATAATAATAATAATAGGAAATGTTACTCTATTAGAATGATATTTGAAGGATTATGTGACACTGAAGATTTGAGTAATGGCTGCTTTAGATTTGTCATCACAGGAATTAATTACACTTTAAAATATAAAATAAGACAGAAAACTGTTAAACTTATTATTTCTAATAATATTTTACTGTAATTTTGATCAAATAAATGCAGCCTTGCTGAGCACAAGAGACTCTTATACAAAACATTAAAAAAATCTTACTGGCCCCAAACTTTTGAGGAAGTATAATGTTCTTAAGAATCAAGACTTACAAGCAGTATGAAAGAAATATCTCATTGGCAACTTACATATATCATGCTAAATTGTTAACTTTTCTAATCATTTGTTCTGCTACCTACATAATGACTGCCTCAACCTGTTTACACTTATTAGGCACATATTTCCATGATAATGTAAAACCCCAAGGTCAGAATTTGATCTGAGCCATACCCTGCATTAAAATAAACAAGAATGTGAATAACATGTAAAGTGCATGTGCAACTCTAAGAAATATCGCTAGATCAAGCTGCTTCAGTATGTAGTTTCACTCTGAAACACACACACAAGCAGTAGGTCTAAAATCTCTCGTCTGTGTCTTCAGTCTGTTGGAAGGTGGAGTCATTTTCCAGTTCTGGGGAATCATTAAGTCTTTGGTCCTCAGACTCTCCATTGACTGGCTCCATTGATTGTAGTTGTTTGGTTCTGGTTGGGACAGGAAGCTGTTCAGAATGGAGCAGTTCCAAGGGGTCGAGTTCCCCATCTGCGGTCACTGGGGCAGCGACACGCGGCCGTGCTGATTTAATCCTCAACTTGCGTTTCAGGTCTTCCTCCTTCTCCTAAAACAGATCATTTAACCATATATCATAATATTGTGCCACATGCTATTACTAATACAATCTAAAAGCACAAAAAAGTGCAAAAAAACCTCCAAGATCAAATATAACACTGAATATTAGAGAAGAGATTTTAAATGCATTAAAACTGAATGAATGATAAATGTCATTTGGTTCTGCTTCACCTTTCTCCTCTCCTCCACCTGTCTCATCTTCATCTCAATGTCTTCCTTTCTGGTGACTTCTTGTTCTTTGCGAATTTTCAGTGACTCTAGCCGAGCGGGAGGCCTTCTCTTTGGCTTATCAGCATCATCCATCTAACAGACATTATAAATGTTTGTCCCAGAGGAACAGAAATGATCATTTATACACATACAATATGACAGTTCAATTACAGATGTTTTTTTTCAAAGAATAGTCAACTAAATGTTTGAGTGGATTAAAGACTAAGTAAACTCCAAAAAGAGCTATCAAGACACCAACAAAATATGAATGAGTCTTGTATCAAGGGGTTTATTTTTGAATAATTATTGGCCAAACATATGATCACAGATATTGCAATGCAACTTACTAAATAAGTAAATAAATATAGCCTACATTATACACTAATAGTCAAAAGTTTTTGAACAGTAAGATTTTTAATGCTTTATTTTTTTAAATAAGTCTCTTCTGCTCACCAAGCCTGCATTTATTTGATCCAAAATACAGCAAAAATAGAAATATTGTGCAATATTTTTTCTATTTAAAATAACTGCTTTCTATTTGAATAACTGCTGAATGTTTAGCATCATTACTCCATTTTTCAGTGTCACATGATCCTTCAGAAATCATTCTAATATTCTAATTTGTTGCTCAAAAAACATTCAGTATTATTATTATTATTATCAATTTTTAATTTTTAAAACAGTTGAGAAAACATTTTCAGGATTCTTTGATTAATAGAAAGATCCAAAGATTTATCTGAAACAAAAAGCTTTTGTAATATTATACATTATACCATTCAAAAGGAATATAAATTAATACTTTTATTTAGCAAGAATTCTTTAAAGTAATCAACAGTGACGATAAAGACATTTATAATGTTACTAAATATTTCTATTTCAGATAAATGCTGTTCTTCTTTCTATTCATCAAAGAAACCTGAAAAATTCTACTCAGCTGTTTTCAACATAATACTACTACTAATAATAATAAAAAATGTTTTTTGAGCAGCAAATTAGAATATTAGAATGATTTCTGAAGGATCATGTGACACTGAAGACTGATGATGCTAAAAATTCAGCTTTGAAATCACTGGAATAAATTACATTTTAAAATATATTCAAATAGAAAATAGTAAAAATATTTCAAAATGTTACTGTTTTTGCTGTACTTTGGATCAAATAAATGCAGGCTTGGTGAGCAGAAGAGACTCCTTTAAAAACATTACAAATCTATTAAGTTATTTTAATGTTTTGTTATTGTTTTATTAAGTGATTTTTACTTTATAAAAATTAATTATTTTATTATGTGAGAAAAATAAGACATGGACTAGTATAGGGACAACAGTTTAGAGCCCATTACACAAAAATATTTGACTGCAGAAAGTCACGACTGAGTCTGACCAATCAGATTCAAGTATTCTAGAGAGTCTTATAATAATAAAGACTATTCTAGTAATGAATATATGTATGAAATTCTTATTCACTGTATAAGAATTCAGTTTTGGACATTTCCACAACACAATGCACTGTGTAAGTGAAAATACAGGTGAAACGAATATGAACAATCAATATGTACAATTCCTTCTTATTAACACAGGTCCCTATTTATTTTTTTATTTTTTTATGTGAGAAAAGGCAATATTTAAGAAATCATAACACTTTTTTATATTTCAACATTGACAATAGCCCTCACCACGATGTTGTAGGCTTCCCCACTTCCTCCCTGCCTTGGTTGAGCTGGAATGATTCCCTGAACAAGCAGCTGCTCCAGGATCTCACTGGACTCGGGCCTCTCTTCACTTTGCTGGGACAGTCCAGAACTCTGGGCTAGATTTCACATGATGTGTGGGTCAAAATAATTTATATATTTAGTTCATTTCCTATATTATATTTTATATTGTTATTCCATTTTAGCCTTCCTGTATCTCTGATGAAAGGCGTCAAAGTTGGCCAGCAGTTTTTAGCTCCTTTAAAGTGAAATAACAAAGTTGTCCTAGAATTTCTATCTAACCTTGTAGTGGTGGCAGCATTCGAGGTAGGCCTACAGATCCAGGTAGAACTGTTGGCTCCGCTGCATCCAGACTGACCCCACTATCTGTGGTCATTTTGGACACGGCAGAGTCACCACGAGAGCCTCCCTGAGCCACAACAAACCCCACAGTCTCAGTCTACAAAATAAAAGCAAAGTAAGTCAGGTATAAGTCTGCATATAACAAAACACTGACAGCCAAAATTGTTTGCTTGTCTTGTAAGGTGAAGTTTACCTGGTCTGTTGGCTGGTTTTAAAGGGATTTGAGACTGGGAAACCAGATAAAATCAGCTAAAACCAGCAAACTAGCTTTGGTTGGTTTAAGCATTTCATTTTGTTTAATTATTCATCAAATTCACCTAATATAGACTATTAAATGAAATAGGTTAGTTGTGTATAGATTTATAGATTTAAAAAAACACTTTTTATAGAAAGTGTTTTTTTTACTTGTTGTATGTCTGTTTATGTAGCACCGTGGTCCTGCGAGGCACGACATTTCGTTGTACTGTATGTCCCCACATGTAGCGGAATGACAATAAAGCTCAACTTGAACTTGAAATAGTTGTGGGAACAACAGATCTCTTCATCAAGTTTCCTCATATGTTTCAACATACTATAACCACTACCGACATTGTTTTAATCATCATAAATCGAATAACAAAAAAGATTACAGCTTACCTCATTTCCGTTCAGACCGCTCTGTTTTACGGGTTCGACCACCGTGATTTTGGAGCTCCCACATCCCATGTTTATCGCTCAGGACAGCGCGAGCTGAAAATGCGGCTCCGAAACTATTCAATCTGTGTGAAGTTCTTAAACACCGTCGCATTCCAACACATGATCCACGATCTCGCGACCATCGTTGTCAAGGACTCTCTGCGTTGCTATGATTCGTTGCTACAATAAATCTGACCCCGTTCCAGAGGTCACGTAACCTGTTATGTTGCCTTGGCTCTACACTTGTCAAAAATAAAACAAGGGTTTATACAGGTAATTGATTATTAGAACAAAAGTGGCATCAACAGCTAATTTTTTTTAGTGAATTATTCTTCACTAGATTATTTAATTAGAATTAAAAATATATGAAGGTAATTTGATGCCATAAAGATTTGCATGCTCAGGATACGATTTGTGAAAGTGCACATAAGACTGTAAGCGTAAATTAAATTTGCATGCGCAAGAGAAGCTTTGTAAAGGTGTAAATAGCGTTTCAAGCGCAAGAAAAAATTATTTGCAGCATTTTGCTGTTACTTGTAACTGTAATTCATGTATTGTGAAACTGCAGCTTCATGCTAGCTCAAAATAAATATGATCTGCATTCTTATAACTTCCATTTTTCCGCGCTTACACTTTTGGCACGGTTTCTTCGTCAAAATGCGGTCAAAAGCACTGCAAGCCTGTGAACAGTGATTTGCAAGCGAAAACAACAGTTTAAAGAACTGCAAAACGGATTGACCTCGTAGAACCAATCTGTATGTGTAAAAAAACAGACTGTCAAATGTCTAAATGACTTGTTGTGTATGTAGGGCAAAAAGTTCCCGAAATAATCCGATATGTACAGTCTTTCTTTTATCTGCGCTTACAGTTTTGGCAGATTCTCTCACTAACTGAGATTTGCAAGCGTGAGGGGGAGGGCGGGGCCACCTTCTTTTTGTAGCTAATCAAATGAGGCTCTAGCTGACTCTCCATTTACTCTAATCTGATTGGTTCAAATAAACACATCATACGCCAAGACATTTATCTTCATTTAGTTCGGGAACATTCTCCATTCTTTTTGAACAAGTGAACAAATCAAGCTAATTTTGGTGTTCTTTTTTTTTTTTTGTCTACTCTTATTGATGTCTTTCTTCCAAATGATGATGTGTTGGCTACATTTATTGGAAACGGCCTGTGTTCTAATGACATACCTGTCATAAAACAATTGGCCAAGGCTTGACAGATCTATAACACATTATATGTCACCTAGACACCTTCCTCAACTACAAGCGTAAAGTTACCCAGCCCACCAAGTGGCACAATTATAGGTCCGACTCCCTCATAACTACTCCTGTTGGTTAACTAATCATAGATAATTGCCAGGACTCATATAAGATGTAATAAATTATATCTATTTGAGTGAATATCTAGATTTGATGAAAAAAAACAAACAAAACCCAATGTATTCATACATATAAACAGTACCAAAGCAAACTGTGCAGACATAAATATATATAGCATATAATAAATTATATGTAAAAATATAATAATATAAAATATATTTACCAATATATTCAAATAAATATAAATAACATGCACATGAAAACACCCCAAAATATATATATTTTCTAAACAAATAAGTATTAGGGAACAAAGTATAGTTTAGCTTGTATATTTATCACGTGGAGTAAAATCTGACAGTAGCCCTAACCATTACACTGAAAGTGAGAAAGAAAGAAAGAAAGAAAGAAAGAAAGAAAGAAAGAAAGAAAGAAAGAAAGAAAGAAAGAAAGAAAGAAAGGAGGAGCCTTATAATCGTGCCAATACAGCATCTCGAGTCCTAAATTAAATTAGACTAAATAGATTTGGTTTTACATTCAGATTAGATTAAACTGAAATAGATGAAGAACATTTCCAGCGTGAACTTCTGTACTTCCTCAAGTAGATATCCGTCACATCATAAATCCTTAAGAGCAGATCCTCTTTTCTCCAGCGCGGTCAGGCCAGAAGATGGTAGTATCGCTCATCTTTCCTCCAGTCAACACCCACGAACCCTGAACGACCCCGCCTGAAACAGAGCCCTGCAAATGGGAGAAGCTCTTATAGCCTCCTGCCTTTCCTCAACCAATGAAGTCGCCTGAAATAGGGCGGTGAGAACATCTCGACCCACTCAACTTCAGTGAAGTTCTGTCAGAGAAACTGGGCGCTGGTGGAGTGGAGTGGAGTGGAGTGTCTTCTGGACCCCTTGTCAGTTTGGATTAGACCAACCATGGCGCCCAGTCAGGGTTCCAGGATGCTCAGTAAAGATGATGTGAATTATAAACTTCACTTTCGGATGATAAACGAGCAACAAGTGGAGGATATCACCATTGATTTCTTCTACAAACCGCACACCATTACTTTACTGACGTTCACCGTCGTCAGCATAATGTACTTTGCGTTTACGAGGTAAGTAAACAGGAGGTTTAGGACAGAACACACCTGTCTGTCAGCATGGCAGCGGCAACTCAGAGCGCGTGACAGAGGGTTCCGTCAAGACAATTACTTTCCCTTTCAGCTTAAATGGTTTGAAGATGACGCAGATCAGGTTAACAACTGCCTGAAAATATTTGAAAAACTTAGGCTAAACATTACACTATGTTCAATTAAAAATTCAACGAGATTGTCAATGCCACTTGAATCTATTTGAATCTGCCACTTGATAGTAACAGTGTTACACAACCTGGAGCCACAACTTACATTTTTGATTGTATTGATAATAGCCTAATGTTTTAAAACTGCTCACTTATTTAAAGATTTAAATATTGCATTTTCAGTGTATTTTTGAATGACTGTTAATGTGATATATTTACTTCTATATGTCAGGGTTATTATTAACTAAAACTAAACCCATAAAAAATTGTTCCTTGAAATGAAATTAAAAATAGCTAGTTGTCAAGGCAGCAGTTCTCATTTTTATTTAATTCAACTTTATGTACTAAAAACCAAACAAAAGCTGAAATAAAAATTGATGGATGGTTAAAAAAAATAAAAATGACAAAAAAACAGCAAAATGACTAAAACTTCAACTAAAATAAAAATGTATAAAAATAATAACTGATTTAAAATATGAATAAATCTGACAATAGTATCTCAATGATACTAAACACTGATTCTCCATTGATTTGCCACACCCACACCAAAAAGTCTGGTGACATTGTGAAAGGTTATAGTTCTATGAAGTAATCATGGCTCTGAAATGTTATCTGCACTTCGTGTTTTTATTATGGCAGGGATGATGGTGATTCTGATAATAACCTTCGTGTGGGTCTGCTGCTGGTCGGATCTTTCTTTCTTGTTATCAGTGTTCTTGCCTTCCCCAACGGTACAGTCGTTGTTCATTTGCTTCTCAGTAGAAACTTTTGCTGATTGCTTTCATTGCAGGAAAATTCTGTCATTATTTCCTTACCCTCATGTATTTTCTTCCACGGAACACAAAAGCAAATTTGTATAACAGAATTTCCAAGCTGCTCTTTTCCATAAAATAAAAAGCTCAGGCATTTGGCTAAACCTCTCCAAGTAAATCACACAAACAGGAATGACATGAAAACAAACAATTTCTTTTTTTCTCATTGGATTAAAAAAACACTTTTAGGTCCTTTCATAAGACCGCATCCCGCTATATGGCGCATGGTTTTTGGTGAGTGACTGTTAATAGTCTTTTCTTGTGTTTACTTGTCAGTGGCTATGTTGACTCAACCTCCAACGCCGTGATCTATTGAAACTTTGCAGGTCTCAGTGCCCTTTACTTCCTATTCCTGGTGTTCCTCATCTTCCTGAACTGGAATCAGGTGAAGGTGCTTTTGTATTGGCTGGACCCCAATCTACGCTATGCTACTCGAGAAGCAGATGTCATGGTGAGTGATATGATATCCCAGGACAACAACTAAATTCATTCTTGCATGAGAAGTTAGAAGCTAGCCATCATGTCTTATACTCTTTGTTGCCATAGCCCATCATATTGTGTTTATATAAATGATATCAAATCTGTATTGGCAACTCAAGTCAACATTCATTCACACTGAGCTGTGAAAACCTTAGCTTTTCTCACTTCTCAACTCTGTTTTGGTCTAGCCTATGTTTTCTAAGATCTCTGATCTTATTATTATTATTTTCTTCCATGGATACTTGGCTTTCATTTGAGTCCTTTTAATTTTTTTAATTACTCCATTTACATACCAGTATAAACAGCTGTGAAAAAAAAAATAAAGGAGTGCATTCAGTTTTATATAATCTGTGATTTCCTGCATTATGTCGTCTTTATTTATGGCTGCATGTCAATCTTATGAATTTTTATATGCGATCATGGTCGCAGCAGACTAGTGCAGCCCATAGATTATGTCTGAGCTGTGGAGTTTGAAACCCTCCCTTTAGTGTGTGTGTTTCTAATCCAGTGAATTATGATTAATTACCGTAAAGTGATAATGCCAGCTTTCTGTAAGAGGTTTCCATGTAGCTCAGAGGACGGCCTGACTGCCTACGTTCAGCCAATAGGATTATTTGAATCTCTGTCCATTGACATCAAGCTCCATATCTCTCACTGAATCTAATTTGCACTGTGCCCTACTTTTTTTTTTTTTTTAAGCTTGTTTTAAGCTTTCACTCATTTGTAAAATGAGTGAAATTGTTTCTTGAAACAAATTGATTATACAGCCCCGATATATTACTAATGTATAGCCAATAACATATTCTATAGTTTAAATAATCCTGACGTTTTCCATACAGTTTACATAATTTTGAATTTACAGTATTTATTTATACATTTTTCAATTTTATTTTTTTGCATTTTGTTTTATTTATGTATTTAATTTTATCCTTTTTTACAGGAGTATGCAGTAAACTGTCACATGATCACATGGGAACGCATCCTGAGTCACTTTGACATTTTTGCTTTTGGTCATTTTGGGGGCTGGGCAATGAAAGCTCTACTCATCCGCAGCTACGGCCTCTGCTGGTCTATCAGCATCACGTGGGAGCTCACAGAGGTAATGCATTTTATATATTTATACCGTTTAAACGTCAAACCTCATTTTTTATGTTTTTGAAAAAAGTCTCTTATGTTTACCAAGACTGCTGATTTGATTAAAAATATACAGTAAAACCAGCAATATTGAAACATTATTACAAATTTGACACTATGAGTCAGTGGGTGTCTTTCCCAGCCAAATACCTTTGAAAGTAAGTAGTTGCTCATGCAATAGTGCTGATTATGCAACTTCCTCATAACCAAATACTTAATCGTCTGTAAAATTGATGTCAGGGAATGTCAAGTGTTCTTTGACTAAGCAAATAAAACATAAAATCTCAGTTTGAGGTAAACCCTGATAATATCTTATGGAGTATAATTTATGTATGATTGTTTGAGGCATGCTTATTATTACTATTTTTAATACCAGATACATATGAGTTGATACTAGATTTGTAGACTATCTCTAATCCACAATAATGTCTCAGAGTTGAGCAGTGAAAACCGCCTGGTTTGTTATATAGGGGCATGGCGTACCACCTTTTGTTGCTTTATATGTCTCTCGCCCCTTTCTTCCTCCTTCAGTTGTTCTTCATGCACCTCCTGCCAAACTTTGCAGAGTGCTGGTGGGATCAAGTCATTCTTGACATCCTGTTGTGCAACGGAGGGGGAATTTGGCTTGGCATGACTGTGTGTCACTTTTTAGAGATGCGTACCTACCACTGGGCCAGTATCAAGTAAGCTCTTTTTATGATGAATCTGTGGCTGTTCCCTATGAAACCAGCATTTGTAATTGAAAAATATATAATTTTGCTGCTGCTAATGTTGCAGAAATTAACAAGCAGCAGTAGTCACACTCCCCACCATTGTATTGTGTTTGGAGATGTGAATGCAGAGATAAGTTATGTGTTAACTCCAAACCTGTTTTGCACTACATTCTTGTTGGATCATCTGATCCAGTTTTTAGGTCACTGAGGTAGTGTACAACCTGTGTTTTGGATGATTATAAACAGGTCGTTTGTGTGTTTTGTATATGTTCAGGGATATCCACACAACCACAGGCAAGCTGAAACGGGCTGTTTTGCAGTTCACTCCGGCCAGCTGGACGTATGTGCGCTGGTTTGACCCCAAATCCTCTTTTCAGAGGATGGCTGGAATCTACCTCTTCATGATAGTATGGCAGGTGTGTGATCTAAAACATAAGTAGTATGGAAAGCCTTTCAGTTTTTGTTACATTCAAGCTTGTCGCTTGTAAACAGAACCTCTGTCCCACAAACTTTACTTTAGCCAAGTTGGGGGCATTTAAATTATAGAGTCACAGTGGAAAAATATAAGTATTGATGATAATTAAGATTTCATTATGATTTATGAGCGTACAATTTATTTGTAAATTTTTTTAAACTTTAAATGAGAAACCTTAATTATGTAGCTTGACAGAAAATACCTGTTTAGCCAGTTTATGATGGCAAAACTACATATCCCGTCTTTCTCTGTGTTTATATAACAATAATATTAACAAAAATAACCGTTTTCTATTTGACATATTTAAAAATGTAATGTATTCCTGAGCAAAGCTGAATTTTCAGCATCATTACTCCAGTCTTCAGTGTCACATGATCCTTCAGAAATCATTCTAATATGCTAATTTGTTGCTCAAAACCTTTTTTTTAATTATTATTCTCAATGTTGAAACATGATTCATATCTTTTGTGGAAACCATGATACCATTTTTTAGGATTATTTGATGAATATAAAGTTTAAAAGAGCAATATTTTAAATAGAAATAATTTGTAACAATGTCAAATGTTTTACTTGTCATTGGCTATGTTGACTCAACCTCCAACACCGTGATCTATTCACTTTTGATTAATTTAATGCATCCTTGCTAAATAAAACTATTAATAAAAAAAACCCAAATCTTACTGACTCCAAACTTTTTAACACTAATATAGATAAAGCATCAGTTACACACCTAATGTACCCTTTGACCTAAAAAAAAGTCTTCTGTTTAATTGAAAAGCAGAGCAAGAAATATGAAATAGGTCAGTACATTCAGAAGAGCTTAACCAAACAGTAGTAGACCACAGATTTAGACTTTGTTTCTTTGTGGTTCTTTGGGTTTTCACTCACTTTTGTCCTGTTTCTGCTCCAACAGCTCACAGAATTGAACACGTTTTTCCTGAAGCATATCTTCGTATTCCAGGCCTCTCATCCTCTCAGCTGGTGCCGGATCCTCTTCATTGGGATCATCACTGCCCCCACAGTGCGGTAATGTCCAATTACCTTTTTCTATGTTCCAGCATAATGCCTTGAAATTAACCTTTCTTTGTACTGGCACTTCTCACCCAACCAAACAACATTAAGACATTTCGCTTTATTTCATCAGAGTTTTTGCTCTGGTCTCGATTTGCTTCTCTAGAGATCAGGACCATTATCTCTCCAAAATCTGATGTACTAAAACAAAAGCTTTTCCTGGAAAGGCAGGATGTGAGATCCATAAGAACTGAGAAACATGAGACTGCCATGCCTTCAAAAGCCAGTTATTTTATTTATTGAAATTATTTATGTATTTATTATGGAGCGTGATCCAATGATCCATAAACGTCAACACAGTAATGCTATTATTCCATTCTTTCAGCCATATAATCATTATAAATAAATGCATTTATTTTGGATAATGATGTTTGGCAGGTGTGTATGCAACCATTGTACTGTTTGATGCCAGAGGTGTTGAATGACTCATTACTTATAGTTTGCATTTAGGCAATACTACGCATATCTAACAGACACCCAGTGCAAAAGAGTTGGAACACAGTGTTGGATGTTTGGGTAAGTGCATGCTTATTTTTCTAATGCAAAAGTTCTACAGGTACATCTCAAAAAATTAGAATATCGTGAAAAACAATTTTTTTGTAACTTATTTCAAAAAGTTAAACTTTCATATATATATTAGATTCATTACATGTAAAGTAAGGCATTTCAAAAGTTTTTTTGTTGTGTTTTAATTTTGATGATTAGAGCTTACAGCTCATGAAAGTCAAAATCCAGTATCTCAAAATATTAGAATATTTCCTAAGATCAATCAAAAAAAGGATTTGCAAAGCAGAAAAGTTCAAGTTCTTTAAAGTATGTTCATTTATGCATTCAGTATTTTGTCAGGGCTCTTTTAGCGCAAACTCCAGCATCAGTGAGGTGTGGCATGGAAGCGATCAGCCTGTGGCTCTGCTGAGGCACTATTGAGCCTTCAGCTCGTATGTATTGTTGGATCGACTGTTTCTCATCTTTCTACCATAGAAAATATACCATAGATTCCATATGAGATTCAGGTCAGGCATGTTGGCTGGCCAATCAAGCACAGTAATATCATGGTCAGCAAAGCACTTGGAAGTGGTTTTGGCACTGTGGGCAGGTGCTAAAGTCCTGCTGGAAAAGCAAATCAGCATCTCCATAAAGCTTGTAAGCAGATGGAAGCATAAAGTGCTCTGCAATCTTCTGGTAGACGGCTGCATTGACTCTGAACTTGATAAAACACAATGGACCAACACCAGCAGACGTCACAACACCCCAAATCATCACTGACTGGAAACTTCAAACTGGGCTTCAAGCAGCTTGGATTCTGTGCCTCTCCAGTCTTCCTCCAGACATTGATTTCCAAATTAAATGCAAAATTTAAATTGATCTGAAAAGAGGACTTCGGACCACTGAGCAACAGTCAAGTTCTTTTTCTCCTTAGCCCAGGTAAGATGCTTCTGACGTTGTTTCTGTTGCAGAAGTGGCTTGGTAGCCCTTTTCCTGAAGACATCTGAGCTTGGTGACTCTTGAAGTGAAGCTCTCCCAAGTGTTTGAATCAGCTTTGCTTGACAGTATTCTCAAGCTTGCGGTCATCCCTGTTGCTTGTGCACCTTTTCCTACTCAGATTCTTCCTTCCAGTCAACTTTGCATTTAATATGCTTTGATACGGCACTCTGTGAACAGCCACACCTTTCAGTAATGACCTTCTGTGACTTACCCTCTTTGTGGAGGGTGTCAATGATTGTCTTCTGGACCATTGCCAAGTCTGCAGTGTTCCCCATTATTGTGGTTTCAAAGAACAAGAGATACCCTGAATTTATACTGCAGGGATGGTCGTTTAATGAAACTCAAATATAAATATTCTAATATATTGAGATACTGGATTTTGAAAATGAAGTTTTTCCACGATATTCAAATTTTTTGAGATGTACCTGTATGTAATACCTGTCAAAATAAGTAAAAAAAAAAAAAATCATATTCACAGTTCAGCCAGTAGTTTTTCCAGTTTGGATGTTTTGGGTCTTACAATCAGCAACAGGTGATGACTTATAGGGATAGTTCATCAAAAATGAAACTTCTGTCATCATTGACTCACACTTTCAAACCTGTAGGACTTGTGTGGTACATAAAAGAACACATTTGTGGAACACATTTTGAGCAGTTTACATTGACAATGAAAGTTTGAGTTTACAAACAAAAACAGTTGAAAATATTTTCTTTTGTGTTCCACGGCATAAATAAAGTCACGCAGGTTTGGAGTGACATGATAGAGTTAAAATTTTGGGGTAAACTATCCCTTCCATAAAGACTGTGCCATAAAATGATTCTGTCTGTTTAATTTGGAACTTATTATTTTCTTACAGTGGTGTAGATACAGAGAGGTTTAATACATAGTTTTAGTTCTGTCTCACCACAGCTGTTTTTGTCAGAATCAGGTGATTTGTGCCCTGTTTACCAGACAATCTCACTTTTTCCATTCGATTCTAAACAATGGAGGCATTTTCTCTTGGCTTTGTAAAGCTCCAGGTCTGCGAGATTACTCCTACATGGTCTGGTGACTTAACAAACCACACTTTTGTATTTGTAAGTCCTACAAATCTGAAATGCTCAATAGAGATTTTTCCATTGTGCATTAAACACAAAAAGTTGGATACTGTTTAACACTTAAAGAAAAAGTATAATTCTGTCATTTACTCACCCTCATGTTGAACAAGAAAAGGTAATATTTTGAGTTGTGTTTTAAGTTAAAAATTAATGTGGTCTACTATTTTTGAACCCTGTTGACTCTTCAGTCATTTTGCTCAGATATTCTTCAAAATATCTGAAATAACTAAATATCAAACCAATCATGGCATCTATTTTTTCTGAATTTTCAACCGTATATATGTTGAAATTGGCATTTAAATATTTGTTTTTAAAATTGTGCTGGAAAGTTTGTTTGTATATTTATATAAACAAATAAATGACACTTTGATATGTTGTTATATAATGCAACAAATATGAGTATGTGTTTTGTTCTGCAGGGCCATTGCTTTCCTGGAGGCCCTGGCTTGTATCAAATTTGGACAAGACTTGTTCTCTAAAACACAGGTTCTTTATGTTGTCCTTTGGCTTTTGTGTTTGGTGAGTGTTTTTTTGTTCATTTCTGAGTCTGATACCACACTGAAAAATCTCATTTAAAATATTCAATAGTACAGAAATGTTGTACGGCATTTAAAAATCCTCACTATTTTTTCATTCACTAATGAAAAAAGCAATTTATTCAATCATGTGCAAGTGGAACTAAATAGACATTGTGAAATTCATGTTCATTTTAATACATTTTCTCAGAGTTTTGAATCCCACTGTTGTGGCGAAGTCTCATATACACTTTCTCTCTCTTTTTCTTGCCACCTTCCAGGCTTTCATTACTTTTCTCTGTCTATATGGTATGATTTGGTACGAGCAGAATTATGGGAAGAGGCTGAAGGTAAATGACTGTATTTATTCATCTGTTACCATAACATGATGTACTGACAGATACTAATTTAATCCAGTGAATTCTTCAACTAGAATACAATCTAGTGCTGTCTGCTGGTCTTTCACAATTGACAATATTTACATTAGAAACATCCCCAGCAGAGAGCACACAAAATGTCACAATTATATGTTAAAGCTAATTTGCTCTGCGTTTTAGTGTGTCGTGCTTTATTTTCCTAGTTTGTGCTTGCATATCAAATGTTGACAAACTGCTAAATCTCTTTAACAGTACATTGCAGATTGTGACGACAACATTCTTACTGACCCGTATGACTACATTCCTGAAACTGCCAAAGGTAACATACAATGATTTGTTTTAGAGGGTGTATTACTATAAATCATATATTATTAGTAGAATGTACTTTTATTGGGAAGTCGTGGCCTAATGGTTAGAGAGTTGGACTCGTAATCCAAAGGTTGTGGGTTCGAGTCTCGGGCCGGCAGGGATTGTAGGAATTCCGAGTATGGGTCACCATACTTGGCTGAATGTCACTTCACTTTCTCAAATGACGACAAATACCTAGAAATGTACCATTTTAATGTGATTTTTCACATCACGCTCAGATTTGTAACATGGAATTTCCTTTCATTATTTAATTTTCTACCCTAGATTAAAATTAAAAAGAAAATTGTATTGTGGTATGAAGAACATTTTAAGGAACATTTGAGATTTATTTACACTTCGAATATCTGAATGGTTTTATTTAACATATATGCATTTACATTTTTACTACTATTAGCAGAGAGGAACTCGAGTAGTAATTCCACTTCATCACGGAGAAGAAAAAGAGGCTCCGGAAAAAACAAAACAATCAATGGAGCAAGCAGCAAGAAGTGACCACAGCTAGAGACCAATGATCTCTCAATGGGCCACAAGGGGTTAAAGAAAGAATCTGTCATAAACAGTTGAAGAGAGGTAAGCGGTTAGCTGGGTGATAGTGTGCAGACACACGAAGGTTTCTATAAACAGAGGACACATTCCAAACCACACGCCTCTGTCTTTGCAATGTACTGTTGTATACTAGGTTTCATTTTCAAAGCGCTTGGAAGGAAACAATGATTTGTGGTATACCAGGATTCTGGGAAATGACACAATGCACACTTTCCAGTGGCACTGATGTGGCTTTTATATGTCGGAAGCGTCTGAGCCAGTGAATGTTTTGTGATGGCCCTCCAAATGAAAGGAGCTCAATGCTGCCAGGCTTTCTGTAAATCGTTATAGGGGAGCGTTATTCAGTGCTGATTATTTATATTACCAGTATTGTTAATGCAGACCAAGCCCTCTCTTAAATTTTGCACATCATTCTCCACTTGACCTGTAATCAGTGATTTTGATGACACATACCTATGCATTGATTAGGGTAAGAAATTTTATGCAACATTTTATTGTGAGCATAAAAACAAGCTCTACATTCGTCAAAAACCTTTAACACTCGTTTTAATGATCTTGGCACCAATGTTCTATTATCACAACCGTTTTTCAGTCTTCTTTCAGTCTTTTCATTCTTCTTATTTAAATTAAAACTGCAGAGTGGTTGAAGGAGAGGCAGGTCAAGACCTTTTGCATTAAGAGCTGTTGATTTACTTAAATGTAATATGATTCAGCTTTTTTGGCAACATGTAAAGGTGGTTTAGTAATGATGTCATTTTTGTTCTGTACTTTTATTAATTTTGCTTTGTATGTTAACTTTTGTGGTAAGATTTATTACTGTATGAGTATGTGTGGGCATGTGCATACATGATTTTAGACCAATAATATTTTCTGTGGGAGGCCTTTAAATCACTATGCATTTCTACATGCAATTTTTTGAAATCGTTGTAAAATTTGCAAAACCTGCAATTAGGATTTTGTGCTTTTTTTTTAGGCAGGAATATTTTTTTCCATGGGATATTAATACTACATTGTGGCATATGCTTATACTATCACTTATTTTGTCTTATTTAATTGTTTTTTACATTCCATTTTTCATGGACCAAATTGTTGAGCAATACCCAAGCTGTTAGGTATACAGAATTTAATATTTTTTTTCCTGGGAAAAAACAAAACAAAACATCAAAATTTAAAATAGCTGTCAAGATTTCTAGTTATAAATTTGATATGGCTCTGCAGTTCTGAAGGTGACCAAAGCAAATGCATAAAATGTGATGTCAAACTTGAATCTGCCGCAGCAGTGTTGTAATATATAATTATTTCTTAAACTTTAATGTGATAATCAGGAGCAATGAGGTGTGACCATTTTGTTTGAGATTTTTATCAGTGTATGAATGAATGGTTAAACTTCTCACAGATGTGAACCCCCCTCAAGGGGATGTTCTGTTATAACTAAAATAAGTAAAAAATATAATAAAATACTACTACATAATAACTACTAACTACATAATACTATTATTGTTAGAAATTGCAACAATATAAAATAGAAATAAATATATTTATACATTTAAAATTTTAATTAAAACAATAAGTAAACAATAAATAAATAATTATCTCCTGGCCAGAGGAGAACTGGCCCCCCGACTAAGCCTGGTTTCTCCCAAGTTTTTTTTTTCTCCATTCTGTCACAGAGGCAGTTTTGGTTCCTTGCCGCTGTCACCTCTGGCTTGCTCAGTTGGGGACACTTAATTTTTAGCGATTATCGTCAATTTGATTTAGCAGATACTATTTAAACTAAACTGATCTAGACAATGACATCTCTGAATTCAATAATGAAACGCCTTAACTGAAAATTGAATGTTTAATCTTATTATTATACATTACTGACACTCTATCCTCCAGTTTGATACTGTTAAGTGCTTTGACACAATCTGTATTGTTAAAAGCGTTATATAAATAAAGGTGACTTGACTTGACTTTTCACTTTCTTAACACACTTATACTGTATTGTTGAGGAAAAATTTAAAAGAAAATATAAATTGAAGTCTTTATTAGTAATTGTAGTACAATTGTTTGAGTTCCTGGGAAAATATATTCCGGAAAAAAAAACAAAAAAACATATAATCAAAATACAGTGATATTGGTTTGTTTACCTTGCTGTAAACTTAAAGAAAAAGTTTCTCATTGGTTGTTCCGGGACCAAAAAAAGGATATTGAACCAGGAGCGTGGAATGCAAACGGTGCAAAACGTTTATTAAAGGAAACGGTGGTGTGTTGATCACCCTATTCTGATGACGCAAGAGTTGCAATTATGGCAGCTGAAAAGGACATTCTTTGTGTTCTTTTTAAAGAATTTTCGGAGTCTGATGAAATCGGTATAATACGTGTTTAATACTAAAAAATACGCTCGATGTTACAGTCACAGCCCTTGCTGTCCAGAATAAAACAGAACATCCCAATCGAGTGAAGGGATTTGTGGAAACTGTGGTTCCTAATTATTGTGATCCAACCTCGCATTTCAGGATGAAAAGACAAACATTTCAGGTGAAGGATAATCCACTTCTTACCTCAGAGACTGTGTTATGATCTATATGACCTTATTATTTTTATTGTGAGTATTAGGCTTATCATTTTTGGGCAGTTGTGGCCTAATGGATAGAGAGTCAGACCTGTAACCCAAAGGTTGCGGGTTCGAGTTTCAGGTCCAGATTGTAGGGGGGTGAATGTACAGTGCTCTCTCCACCCTCAATACCATGACTGAGGTGAGTCCCTTGAGCAAGGCACCGAACCCCCAGGCAACTGCTCCCCAAATTGGCTGCCCACTGCTCCGGGTGTGTGTTCACTGTGTGTGTGTGTGTGTGTGTGTGTGTTCACAGTGTGTGTGTGTGTGTGTGTTCACTTCTCACTGCTGTGTGTGTGCACTTGGATGGGTTAAATGCAGAGCAGAAATTCCGAGTATGGGTCACCATTCTTGGCCACACGTCACGTCCTCTCCTTTCCTTTCCTTATTGCTGATCACTGTTGTTGTGGTATGATATTTTAATATTTACCAATATATAATTTGAGGAGCATAGAAAATTTTCTGAAAGTGTCACAATACAATAGCAAAATATATAAATATGTATAGTATTTTTATGTTACATTAATCAGTGTCTAGCACACCTTCCAAAGGAAAAGGTATGGACCAGAAGACATTGCAATCACTACATGATATTTAGACAGACTTCCAGTTCCAGATCTATACTTGTGCTCTTATTATTTCAGTTATTTTGCCTTTAATGTAAATAAACATGTGCAAACAATATACTTGCTCTTGTGAATTTATTTTGATGTGCTTTATATACACGTTGCTGCTGATTGGGCTGACATTTTGACACACCCACCAAACAAGAGAAAACGTATCTGGTTGCACACCGTTTCCAGGAAGCATGTCGTTCAACTCGGAAACCGGAGCAAAACGTTGTGTACCGGTGTGAGCCTGAGCTTAATGACTTGTGTTGGTTACCATCACGAGTCTAATACAGTGTAAACTTTTGATATATACATTTAAAGAACTAATAGCTCCCTCTATAATTTATTCGACATGTTATTAAAGAAATGTGTAAATTAAAGTGTACAGTGTAATTAAAGTTACTTTTCCTGTTATTATTAGCCTACTGTTTATGAGAAAATAAGGCCTGTGATTAAATTTAGAATTCATGTTTGAGCTGATGACTGTGTAGTTTGTCTTCTAGTACACAACATTCAATTGTCTTTACGAAAAGTTTGCCACAGACCTCATTTCACTCATAACCATCGATCTGAACCCCCCAGAAATTCACGAGGGAATACACGGCCGGTTGGCCTACAAACTGACGTCAATACAGAACGCATGAGTCAGTCCAAACTCCATTTCCCATAAACCCTAGCGCCGAAGTGGCTGATGGTATATTGGAGAGCTGCGCTGTGACAGCGGAGCTCTATCCGGCGAAGCGCTACTGAGCAGACTCAATCTAGTTAGCCATGGCGGCGACAGGAGGAGGGAAAATCAGATCAAGAAGATACCACATCGCGTCAAAACCTTATGCCAAAGGCAAACAGGTAAATAAAACGAAACTATAGTCTCTATGGTAAGGATTTGAGCGGTTATTAGCTTGAGTCGCACCGGTGTTTTGGCGGCGGGTTTTGTGTTAGTAAAGCAGGAGACATTTTGAGGCCTGTTTCAGGCCTGTTCACGTTCCTCCAGCACACGGTCTCAACACTTGTCACCGCAATACCGCTAACTCATTTGACTGAAGAGACATAGCCGTTCAGTGAGGAAAATGCTCTAAATATGACATTAGAGAGGTGAAATTTTAAAGTATTTCAATAATTTTAGACAGCCGCGTGAGCGCGTTTCAAAACACAATCCGTTAGCTGCGGCTCTCACTGACGTCAAACAAGAATTTTTAAAAGTTAACACATCTAACAGCATTTAAACAGTATTTTAATGTTGTTACCCTTTAAATAAAATGCTGTTATACACCGAAACTCACGCCTCACCTCTTTTGTGCCGCTCAGAGGGTCTACATGTGGGTAACCTGAGCTTCACAGCACTTTTGTCCATGTTTTCTTTGCTTATATTTTATGTGCAAGTCTTGAACTTGGGTAGAGATCAGATGGATATGACTTGAGTACATGTTTTGGCATAAATACGGAAAGCACAGGTAGTTAATGCACTAGGTTTGTCATGAAGAAAGGCGGGATGAGTGCGTGTCGTGGCGTGTTTTCAGAGGGATCTGTAACGTTAGCTCACTGGAAACACTGGCATGCTGCTTTTTGAAAAGAGAAATAGTGCAGCCAGTCTAACGCATGTTCATAGATGAATGTGATTCTATGAACAGACATTTTAATTAGTCTTTTAGTAATTAAAAAAAATCGTAAAGTATGTTTTTCTTATAACTTTAGCAACGTGAACTTTGCATTTATTTACATCACTTAGCAATTTTCGTGATAGAAGTATAAGACTTTTGCATTAGGGGAATTAAGTTCAAGAGGTACAGCATTTATTTGTTTGACTTAAATAGAATATTTCTAACGTTACTTAAATGTTTTTACTGACAAGCTTATTTGCAAAATGGTTAATCATAGTTTAAGATGCATGTTTATGCATACATTTTATTTCTTCTGCATACTGTTTAATAAATACACAAACATACTAATTTGTATTGATTTGAAAACTAGTGCTGTCAATAAAAAAAATTAACTAATTAATCACACGTTTTAAACTTAATTCAATGTTTTTCCTCTGCACTTTATGAAAGTCTACTCATCCACACATTTTTGGTAGTATACTGCCCTACAAAGGCAAAAGACCTTAACTCGCTAGAGTTTTGAAGTTACGGTTGAGACCACCCATTATTTTCTCGGAAAAACTACAAAATTGACTGAAGATACTTATGTACATGATAAAGGATGTCTTGAATGTCCCAAAAATATCAATAACAAATTTTCGACAAAAATCGAAGTTATTGTCTTTTGCCTTTGCACGGCAGTATAGATGGGCAGTGTAGGGAGTAATGCTATTACTGTAATTTATTACTTTTTGCTGTAATGCAGTAATATAATGCATTACTAAAAACATTTTGGCAATATTATACCCGTTACAATCTTACCAATGCATGTTACCATATATAATTATTTTTATTAAACACAAATTTACCAGTACTGCGAGACATTCCAGCAGGACCAGAGAAAAACAATTATCGGGTAAAATAGTATGTGTATTTTCTGGTGCTGCAATACATGTGAGAGAAGAGAACGAATGTGGCAGACGAGAGCGCAGACAAGATTAAGCAACAGAAATTAAATTTATCTCTGTCTGCTATGCCTCTTGAACCCAGAGAAGTGAAGAGACTCGTGGCTGAGTATTTTGGGGGAGATATGTAGCTTCTGTTAACAGTAAAATCGCCAGCTTTTAGAAAGCTTTGCCAGCAAAATCCACAATGACAAGGTAAGCTGATGTTGCTGACTGTGGTTAGTAATAGTAATGCATGCACCACAAGCCGGTTGAAAATGGATAAAAATATGTGAAGATTCAAGTCGGTTGTGATGTTAAACGAATTGTGATACATTTGGGGATGGGGGTTTATACGAATCTATCTCTATCTTGGGGAATTCACTGTCTTCAGCTAAATTTAGATGGTATTTTCTTTTCGTCTTGCCTATGTATAATCAATAGGCGGTCGTGGCCTAATGGATAGAGAGTTGGACTTGTAACCCGAAGGTCGTGGGTTCGAGTCTCAGGTCCGGCAGGGATTGTAGTTGGGGGGAGTGAATAAAAATAAAGTTATTATTATTATAATAACCAACACTCTCTCCACCCTCAATACCATGACTGAGGTGAGACCCTTGAGGCACCGAACCCCCAACTGCTCCCCGGGCGCCGCAGCATTGGCTGCCCACTGCTCCGGGTGTATGTTCACTACTGTGTGTACACTTGGATGGGTATTTTAAAGTCTTTGGTATAATGCATATTAAAGTAGTAGCGCTGTTTTGTTTACTGAGGTAACCCAGGAAACACCATATTGCTGCTTTTCCATAAGCGCCAAGTCATACTTCTGTGGTTATTTGGGTGAAAGTAACTCAGAAACTTCAGAGACAATAATACTGTAATTTAACTAATTACTTTCAAACGAGAGTAACTAGTAATATATAATTTATTACATTTTGTAAGTAACTTGCCCAACATTACGTTGATTGGCCATGCTGACCTTGGATGGTGCCATGTGCGCACTGTTGACAGGAAGTGACTAATGTTGCAGCCCTGAGCTCATGCGTGAGGCTCCAGCCGTGCGCACAGCTGGTTTCGCATGCTGAGTGCATGCAGCACGTTCATGTTGTTGATCCTTTCTTATGTAGTATTCTTGATCTCAGAGTAAGGCAGGAAGATGAAATTACGCTCTTGCTCTGGCCTATATTTAAATCACAAGTATCTATAAGCTTTAAAGGCCTTCCATTTTGATTGTGAAATCTCTCCTGGTTCTTCTGCTGAGGCTAAATGGTCTATTTAGCTTTCCCACCTGCCTGTGGGTCACATGCTTACAGCGTTCAGCCAAAGAGCTGGTCTGTGGTGTTGCTGTGTCCAAACCCTGGAGCTCTGTTAGAGAACAATAAGCCTGTAGTGCTTGCGCAGTGATTTGGTCCCCAGGGCCCCTTTTAGACGACAACTGAAGCTCTCAAATCCAGGCTCTCTCCAGCTTTGGGGGCCACACTGCTTCTGCAGTATGATAAATAGGGGAAACGTGTCCTTCTGTTAACTCATAAATCAAAATGTTTTTTCTTACAGCTTGGCTTCACGTGTAGTAGATAGGTTGAAGGCCACTTGGACAGAATTGCTTAAGCTCTCAACATTTATGTCAGCTGTTGAGTGCTAACCTAAATCCAAAAGGTTTAGGATTGCGAAGACTAAGATTTACCTTTTGATTTATCATTGTAATGAGCAACTGGTTAAGGCAGAACAAGTTGATATGAAATTGTCCCAAATAAGGCTGGATGCTTAAAGGAATAGTTCACCCCCCAAAAAATAAAATTTGCTGAAAATGTACTCTCCTTCAGGCCATCCAAGATGTAGATGAATTTGTGTCATCAGAATGAGTTCAAACAGCCAATTAAAAACATCACAATAATCCACACCACTCAAGTCCATCAATTAACATCTTGTGAAATGTAAAGCAGTTTAGTGAACACATCCATCAAGATGTTTTTAACTCCAAACCATTTCTTCTGGCTAAAATACGAGCCCTGTATTTGAAACATTGCTGTCTCCAGTGAAAAGTCATTTTGTCTGAATTAAGAGAGAAATATGCCCAGATCAGCCATTTACAAATTAAAACAGTCCAAAACAAATATGACATGGGGTGGACTTTTTATATCTTATATGGGATAGACCATAATTATAGCGTATGGACTATATATTTAGGCCAGAAGCAGTGGTTTAAAGTTTAAAAGTCTTTGTAATGGATTTGTTTTTATTAATGAGTTTCAAGGTATTGCTCATTGTTTAATGCTACTGGATATGCTAATTTTGTTCCATTGGCTCCTGCAGCAGCCTGGCCTGATCAGTCGAGTGACAGATACAGTGAAGAGCATAGTCCCCTCCTGGCTGCAGAAATACTTCAAAAATGGAGATGTTCCAGAGGGTGATACCGGTGCAGTCGGGGTGGACCGGAACAACGTGGCTCCTCCCCCCAACGGCAACGACGAAGTCACCCCGCTCCCAGATGGACGAGACTCTCCAGAACCGAGCACAAGTAATAGAGGTATGAGTTGGTGCTGTCCGGCAGATATGCACAGTTGCTATTCTAAAACCTAGAGAGCTATGTAGGTGGCTGCTTTAGAAGCTGCCTGCGTTCTTGAGATGAAATGCTAAATTCCTTTTTCAGAACCATCTACAAGCAAAGCGTCGCTGAACTTCCAGGAAGCTCTGTCAAGACCCCCGCTCAATCGGACCCACCTGCACTTCCCCTCCCTGGATGGTTCCCCTGTGTTAGGAGGCACAAGCTCCCTCTTCTCCCAGCCCTCCACGTCCACAGCGCCCTTCTCAGGGAGCCCTTTCGCTGTAACCTCCAACTTCTCCCTGGTGAAAGAGATTAAGGACTCCAGCTCTCAGCATGAGGATGACAACATCTCGACTACCAGTGGCTTTTCATCACGTGCATCTGATAAAGGTGAGCAACCACATTTCTAAACAGAAACCAGTAGATGAGTGTTGATACTAGGCATTGATATGGCAAGTTGTTTAGAACAATCTAGGCTAGGTATAGCCAGAACTAAGAGCAGGGCTTAATCTTCTTCCAGATGTTCCCACGTCAAAGACTGTGCAGCTCCTCTGGTCCCCAGAGACGGAACGCACGCATTCTGGATCGCAGACAGCCCACTCTGGTCTCAAGAAACCAGCCTTCAACCTGTCAGTGTTTGGCACTTCCTCATCAGTAAGTTTTTTTTTTTTTTTATATATATATATATATATCTCTATATATATCTCTATATATATATATATATATATATATATATATATATATATATATATATATATATATATATATATATATATATATATATATATATCTTAGTCTCACAGTAGTGCATAATTTATAAAATGAACAATGAGCAATTGAAATGTTGTCACAATATGACTTGTGTATATGCGTTTTACTAAAATGAGATTAAAGTTAGGCATGTTTGTTCTCTTACAGTCAGTGTTGAACAGTTCAGTACTGAACTCCAGTCAGTTGGGGGATTCACCCTTCTACCCAGGGAAGACCACGTATGGAGGAGCTGCTGCGATGAGATCGGCTCGTTCACGCCCGGCTACACCTTACCAGGTCTGAACAGTTATGCCAATGATTGACTCTTGTTTCATAGGCCAGTACTTTGATATTACATTTTAAACTGAAATGCCGTTTTTTGATTGCTTTTTGTTCCTTTTTGACTCGTCTGGAATTCTGGTCTGTTGACAGCCTCCAGTTAGAAGACAGATAAAGGCAAAGCCAGCTGGAGCTCAACCCTGTGGAGTTACCAGTGCCACAGCGAGACGCATCCTACAGTCCCTGGAGCGCATGTCCAGTCCTCTTGCTGTGAGTTTACTGTCTGAGCTATGGTGTATATATAGATTAAAAAATCTAATTAAAAATGACTGTAGAATAAGCCTCTAGAACAGGGGTTCTCAAAGTCTACATTCAAAGGTCCAAAACTGAATTTTCATCAGTGTCAAAGGTCCGGAACAATTGGTTATTACAAAACGTGTTTTTAATAAACATACATAACATATAACAAATAAACACTCATTTAAAAAAAAAAAAAGGTTCCCTTTGCATTCAAAATACTTTAATAACAAGTGCAAAAGTGGCAAAACAATTAATTTAAGTGTCAGCAGTAGAAGTCGACCTATAATGTTTTTTCTCTGGCCAATGCCGATATTTAGAAATCAGGGCAGCCTATGGCCGATATATGATGCTGATTTTTTTGGGCCGATTTCCTTTTTTTTTTTTTTTTTTCCCTTTATATCAAAAGAGAGTTTGCGTAAATGGTTATTGCAGGGCACAAGATAGTAATAGTAGTAGTAGTAGTAGCCTAATTCATAGTAATAATACATGGCTCAAAACTTAAGCACCTTCTCAAAACAGTTCTGAAGCATGCTTTTTTGTTTATGTTTGCTGACAGACACCAGTGTTTCCCGCAGACTAGCAAATGCAAGTTGATTCTCTGCCAGCAGGAGGCGCTGTTGGAGCGTGATATATAGCTGTTTCCCCGGTAACGACTGTAATCAAATAAGCGCTACTTTATCAGCCATTACAGGAAAGACCAAATGAAAATTGACATCAAAGCTTTTTTGAAGAAAACGGACGGTTCTTTTAAAAGATACATTCATATAAAAACACCCGCGCAGCATTTTATTTTTGAAACACGCAGTGATCAGTTTATTCAACGAAGTATAAGCCTTTTGGAAAATCTATTTGTAGCGGTCAGTTTTGATATTGTGACAAGCCGCCACAAATAAATGTATACACTGGGCACTGCTATAAGACAAATTGCCATAATATAAGTGATAGCAAAACAAAACAAAAAAATTAAAATATTAGCGGTGAAATGTCACCCGATTATGTCAAACGTCATACGCTCACTGGATGTCATGATGACAACAAATGTCATGAAGGAAAAGTTTCAATATCTCGCCTGCAATTTCGGACCTTCTCCAAAAGACATAAAAAAATAAGAATAAATAAACAAATGATTTACAAGTTTAGCGTGCGTTTATCAAAGTAGGAAATATAATTAGTGTTCTTGAAATATGAAATAGAAGCGGGTCCGGATTGAATTCCCTCCCGGTCCGGATCCGGACCGGAGTCCGGACTTTGAGAAGCACTGCTCTAGAATAAAGAGTTTGAAGTCGACCAAATGTTTTTTTGTAACTTTGTAGGATGCAAAAAGAATTCCGTCTACAGTTTCATCACCTCTGTCAGCTGTAAGTATTGTGACATAGTAGTTTTACGTTACAACACTTTGAAATTCACTTCAATTGAGTTTTCAGTTTATACAGTCTTTAAACTTTCCCTTTTTTAGTCACTGAATCACACAGACCTTGACATTTCAAATTTCCAGGCAAAGAGGAAACGGGTAAGTCTTGTGCATTAATACACACAGCTGTTTAAGATTTTAAAGTGTCAGATAAAATGGGGTGGAACGTGGATATCGAGAAAGAAATCCATACATGGTTTTCATGTATAGAAGCCATTTACTACTGTACCTTTATGCGTCTTGTAAAATTGGCGACTTCCACTTTCCTTCTGCTGCTTGTCTTTAACTGCTAACAACTGTGGCAGCTGGCTACTAATCCCAATCAATGTGCCTATTCACCCAACACCAGAAACCTAAAGCCTGTAATAACCATTTGTGGCGGATGTCCAAAATATCCAGGGCTGTGAGTGTGTTGTTTTGCAGTTAAAGTGAGCACACTTGATGAATCATAGCAGAGGTGTTCATGCATTTGATGTCCATGAGCTTGCAATGTTTAATGCCACTTGCATTCAGGTCTTGAAATTATGGACTGAGAATTGTAAAATCCCTAATGAGTAGTTACCGTTTCTTTTTTATATTGCTCAGAAAATGGATAGCCTGATATCCTTTGCGCAGTGGTGTAGGGAACTGTTGAACTGTCTGCTGTATTTGTAATGTTGTTACATTGACACACAGCTGGAGCTATCAGTCCCTCCTGTGCAGAAGCTGGTGGTACCTGTAGCTGCTGCAGTGTCTGGTAACCGCTCGATATCCTTTAGACCATCACTCACTCCAGGTGGAGTGAATAGAGGAGTGGAGAAAAGCAACAAGGAGACTGTGAGTTCAATATTTATCACAATGCATCCTACATTAGAATTCACCATATGACTATAAAACAACTGAAAAGAGGGGCATATTTGGACACCTTTTAATTGGTTGGAATAAATGGATTTAAAAAAAAAAAATAAATCAAAGAAATGAAGGAACTGCCAGTGCTTGCAATTCAATAGAATAAATGTTTGGGTCAATAAGATATTTCAATTCTTCTTTAAAAACATTTATTCAACAAAGAAGCTATACATTGATCAAACGTGACAGTAAATAATTTTATCTTTTTTTTTATCTAGAAAATGTTTTTTCATTAATTAATCCTGGGAAAAATGGTACACAGTTTCCACAAAAGTATTTAGCATAATTTTCTCCTGTTATGTTTCTTGAGCACCAACACCGAGGACTGGAGTGATGGTTGCTGAAAATTTAGCTTTAATGTTACTGGAATAAATTACAATTTTAAAATGTATGAAAATAAATGAGTTACTGTAATTTCACAAAACTGCTATTTTAATTTTGTTAAAATACATTTTCATGCCTTGGTGAGCATGAAGACACTTATTAAAAAAAAATAATTGATCTCACTTGCCCCAAACTTTTGAAAGGTAATGTACATTGTCCATCTAAGACTGAAACTGTCTGCAAAAATGGCAAACCTTATAATTAAGTGGATTATAGCAATGGAGTCTGTGTTTTGAACTCTTCCAGAGAACTAACTTTTGTTTTCTGTCTTTTGTAGCCGGTAAGACAATCCCCTCCCATTTCAGATCGTGCCCAGGCTTCCTCTCCCAGGTAAGAGTGAATAATTTGTGATAGTTTTAGAATCATCTTTTCTTTTTGGATGGGACTAGGAACTGTTAGTGACTTCACTTGCATATATACTTAATCTATCAATTCCTTTGTCGCCAGCACAAGCAGTTTGTCCTACCCCTTGTCCAGCACCCCAGCGACCAGCAGTGCTGGTTCAGGAGGGGGCAAAATGAAGAGGGAAAGGGCCATTAGACCTTCATCCAAAAGACCTGACGATGAGGTCAGAGATCCTGCTGGCTATATGCTTTTGAGTAGAACTTGCTTTGAAGCTGTCTAACGGGATGGTTTGATGCTCATATAAGTTGTTCTCCTTTCAGGTTGCCGAGGAACCAGACCTGCCGCCTGCCTCTCTTCCCAGCAATTTCACTTTGCCAACATTTAATTTCTCCTCTCCTCCCCCAACATCTTCGCTCACCTCCAGCACAACACCACTTACAACTGTCTCAGAGGATCCGGCAGCAAATAAGGTTTTACTACCTCTTTGACCCCTTAGAATTGTGTGTTCTGTCTGATGTAGTCTTGACTCATCAAACTGACCAAGTTTCATAGCAGTTATGGTGGACAAGTATTTGTAACACGCTTTTTATTTGTTTAATCAGGAGCCAGCTGCACCATCCACACCACCATCTGTTCCCTTCACATTCTCTTCGCCTATCGTCAAGGCAACTGTTGCTAGTCCTCCATCTTTCTCTCCATCAGTAGGTCTCCTATATTCTCTTGCCCTTCACGTTTAAAACGGAGCAAGCATCTGTAATAATAAAGATTCTTCCTTGCAGTCTGGATTCACCTTCAGCGCGCCTACTATGAAAACAGGTCCCTCTTACTCCAATGGGAAAATTGTTCCAACAGTAGCACCAGGTAGGTTTTGATTTACAAAGACATTTTCATTCAAAAGTTATGCTATTGTATTTATTTCTTTACTGCATGTTTTGCAGTCAAATCAGTGACCAGTGAAGAAAAGGAGCTTGAAGGACCCTTCAAACCAGCCAAGGTCTTAAAACAGGGCAGTGTATTGGACATACTTAAGGGACCTGGTAAGATTTGCTTTTCCTGAATATTTTTTTTGTTTTTTATTTTTTCTCTTATATTTATCCTTTTCTTATTTTCAGGATTTGCGTTCCCTGCTCAGAACTCTGTTGATAAACCTTTACTGTCTGCATCAACATCCTCAGCTCCTCTTGAGGGACCTGGTAAGATTTGCTTTTCCTGTTTTTTTTAGGGGGGGTTTTTCCATGTTAAGTTTTGAAAGTCATTGCTTTTTGCTTATTTATCCTTTTCTTGTTTTCAGGATTTGCGTCCCCTGCTCAGAACTCTGTTGATAAACCTTTACTGTCTGCATCAACATCCTCAGCTCCTCTTGGTTTTGGTGATCTGTTTAGGCCACCTGCAGGGTCATGGAGCTGTGGCACTTGTCTATTGCAAAACAAGTCCTCGGACAAAAAGTGTGTGGCTTGTCTTGCTCCACAACCCAACACAGACTCTTCCTCTAAATCGGACAGTAAACCCACAGAAGCTCTTGCAAGCATCAGTTCCCTCTTTGCTCCTCCAGCTGGTAGCTGGGACTGTGACACGTGTTTAGTCAGGAACAAACCGGATGTAGTTAAATGTGTAGCTTGTGACACGGCCAAACCTGGGACTGGAGTGAAATCCAGCCTGACCCTACCAGCTCTTTCGGAGTCCTCATCCACCCTCTCTGCCACCTCTTCTCAAACCACCACCACAACAACAACAACTGCTGCTTCAGCTACTGGACTGTTAGGATTTGGGGACAAATTTAAAAAGCCTGAAGGGTCTTGGGATTGTGATGTATGCATGGTTCAAAACAAGGCACAGGATGTGAAATGTGTAGCCTGTCAGAGCTCTAAACCAGGTAAAGTTTCAGTTTTGCTGTTGTTAGGAGTTAAAACATTTTAATGCCCACAAAAAATCGACAGCCCTGTAAAATCTATGGAATGGTAGAGAAGGATTTACCTTAATTTGGGGGAAAGCCGTGCTTCCAATATCTGCATAAAATATTTGCATACCTGATGTCTTGCTCCTCGTTGTGTTATAGGAGCTGTAGCCACAGCCGTCTCAACTCCAGCACCTGCAAGCACTGCTGCATCTTTGTTAGGATTCGGGGACAAGTTCAAGAGACCTGAGGGGAGCTGGGAGTGTGAGGTGTGCTGTGTTCAGAATAAGGCAGGGGACCAGCAGTGTGTGGCCTGCCAGTCAGCAAAACCAGGAGCTAAAATAGAGTCCAAAGGTAAAGTGCCTTGCAATGATATTTCCATAAGTCAGGAGACTTCGAAGCAGCTGCTTTCTGTTTAGTAGAAGCAGGCTGATGACCAGAATTCTCATTTCTTTTTCAGGTTTTAGTTCATCTTTTGGCGTTCAGTCCAACAGTACAGGCTCAAGTTCATCCGGTTTTAAGTTTGGTACCGGCTCTACGGACTCTACCTCTGCTGGCCTGAAGTTTGGAGGCACTTTTTCAGATACTAATTCCACCACAGGAGAATTTAAATTTGGATTTGGGTCCTCTGACTCAACCTCAAAATCAGCGGGCTTCAAATTTGGAGGCTTACCCTCGGATACAGCTTCTGGTGGGGTCAAACTTGGTAGTTCCTCATCAGAATCCACAACAAAAGAGTGTGTGTCAAAGGCCTTTACATTTGGTGCATCCATGGATGACTCGCTTGAAAAAAAGACTAAATCTCAGGATTCTACTGCAGGATTTAAATTTGGTGGCGGTAATGGAATCGATTTCGGCTCTCAAGCTTCTGGCTCTGAAAACTCTTTTTTTTTTGGAGCTAAACCCAGTGAGAAAGGAAGCTCAAATTCATCCTTTAGTTTCTCTGTGCCCCAGTCCAAAGTTGAGAAAGATGATGCTCTTGCTCCCTCAGAAACGGCTTCAACCATCACGACAACAACAGCAGCAAGTGTCATTCCTATTTTTGGCAAGTCTATAGTAGATGAATCTTCTGCAACAAAGTTTGGGGAAGCATCATCGAAAGAACAAACGCTGGTGACATCCACTTTCACCTTTGGAAAAACAGAAGAGAAAAAGGACACCTCCGCACCCTCCACTGCGTTCTTATTCGGTGCTTCCAAGGAAGCTGATAAACCGGCACCAAACTTGGGCTTCTCTTTCGGTGAGCCAGACCCTCCAAAAGATTTTCCCAAGCCTACACTTGCATTTGGGAAGCCTGCTGAGTCAGCAGAACCTCCAAAGCCATCGTTTAGTTTTGGACAAAGTATGACAGGTGAGTGAAAGTGTCTTTTCTTATTTCGTAATGGCTTTAGTTATATGTTCTAGTAGTACCTCAGTTTTACTCTACAACTATATGCTTTTCAGACACTTCTGCTCCAAAGCCTACTTTTGGCTTCATGGTCAACTCCTCAAGCACCCCAGCTTCCTCCAGCTCCACCCCCAGCCTTTTCAGCACTCCCACTACCTCTTCCCTGGCTCCCACACCTGCTCCCTCAAGTACCTTTGTATTTGGCCAGAGTACCTCCTCTGCACAAACCATGGCAAAGACTTTCATGTTTGGACAGCAGCCGCAGGATAGCCAGCCGGCACCCCCTGCGGCACCTTCTGCTGCACCTGCCCCAGCACAACCTTTCCAGTTTGCCTCGGGCACAAACTCATCCTCCCCTGCTTTCACTTTTGGTGCTGCTGCGTCCTCCACCCCAGCCTCTGCCGGTTAGTTTGCCACCAAATGTCCCATTGTTGTCTAGTGTGCTTTTGACCTTTTGGATGTCATTGTGAACAAATGTCTAATTTCACTTATCTCTTGCAGCTCTAGCTCCACCTGCCAACCCTTCTCCATTTGTCTTCAGTTCTGCCACACCTTCATCTGGCTTTGGCTCTGGACAGACCCCCATCTTCGGACAAAGTGTGTCTCAACCCAGTGCTCCTGCATTTGGGTCAGCAGCACCTTCATTCTCGGCCACCGCTTCCCCAGCTTCTGCGTTCGGAGCTAAGCCCAATTCTGCCCCTGTATTCGGTCAGCAAGCCAACCCTGCACCTACGTTTGGATCTACTGCTTCCTCCACAGGCCAAGGTCAGAGAGACTTGTTAACATCAGCAGAAAAAAGAGCATTTACTGGAAGTCTCAAGTCATTCTAAACAAGTCAATTCACATAACACATTTAGCAATGTCCTAACTGCATTTTACCTTCAAAGTACTACCAAAATCAAAAAGTTCAAACTGAGATTTTTAGGATTAAATTGACCACCATGCTACCTAGTAAAGCTTGCCAATAACCCTCTAGTTATTTGTATGCATCTGTATAACAATTACCCCATTTGTCATTTTTGAAGGAGGGTACCAGTTTGGAAGCACTGGTGGATTTGGAGCATCAGGGAGCAACAATAGTGTGTTTGCCTTTGGGGCCGGATCAGCAGCTTCAGCAACTCCTGCCGCCAGTCCTGCCATGCCTGCTTTAAATCCTCCCTCTGGTGCAGGCTTCAGCTTTGGTCAGGCCCCTGCTTTTAACATCGGGTAAGAAACATCTTTCATTGGCTTCAACGTTTCTTCAAATATTTAATACTCATGTTTTGCATCATTTAATGTTTCATGTAATGGTTTTGGCAAAGTTTTTATTAATGTGACCTTTCGCCCAAACAGGTCAGGAAAGAGTTCTTTCAATGCAACACCTTCTGGGCAGAATTCAATCGCTGGACGCAAAATCAAAACTGCTGTTCGACGCAGGAAGTAAATGTTGGAAAAGATTTGTTGTGGCTTGGGCGTAGACTATTGGGACAAACACTGAAGTACTTAGTATTTTGATCATGGTACTATGATTAGCTCATAGTGCCAGGAGATTTGTTTTTTTGCTATGGAGGTCATTGAGAAACTGATTGGGGAACACTGGCCCAAACCAAGAACCTAACCAAGACTTAAAGATGCAAAATAACACATTACAATCAAGCAAGAACCTTTTAAACAGAACAATAATCTTTGCAACATCTGCATTGTGTGCAGGATTTGCTTTTTTCTTTTCTTTTTGTAAGTAAATGAAAGAAACAAAAATGTAATGATGCTCTGAAGAAAAAGTATCGACGGGTTGCTTATGCTTGGGATGACTTCATATGGCTGAGACCGACCTAGTTGCTGAATCTACAGAAGGGTGTGTTTTCATGTATTGAATGACCCGTGTGTTTTTTCTGTGCGCAGGTTGTGTGTATGTGTGGTTTTTGTACGTGCTGAATTGTGTTTGATGTAAAAATGTAGCCTGTGCGCCTGAGTGCTGTCTGATGTGAGAAGCAAAATGAATGTTTTAAGGAGGTGGGTGACGTTGAGGGCTGTGCACCTCCACTGCAGAGATTTGCAGGCAAGGAAGAAAAAGGAAAAGTCCTGAATTCTTCTCTCTAAATCTGTAGTTCTGAATCTGTTCACGTTCATCTTGTACACTTTATTTTCTTATATACTCCCTCTTATTTTGTCTACCCTCTCAATTTGATATCAACCTCTCTCTCGATTTCTTTTTTCCTGACCTCTCATCCTTTAACTTGTGCTTTTGAATCAATTAATTGGCCTTTGAATATTATTAAAAATTGTAAATAGTGACTTTTTTTTTTTTAATCTGTGAAGTTTTGCGTGTTAAACCAGCTTTTTTTTGTGTTCTGTGTTCTGTCTTTTAGAAGTTATGTAAAGCCCTTAATTCAAAGTTGCCCAAATCCATTTAAAAGTAAACTTAAATGCAAATTGGGGATCCTTTGAAGACTAAAGGAATATTGGCTTTTCTGATCCACTTTTGTTTGGACCAAAACCAGTATTGTAAAAAGTGTTAAGTATATATTTTTCTATCACTTGTTTAAATGGACTTAGGGTGACTTTGGATAATAAGGACATCTACTTAATTTTAAAGCCATGATAATTATTACTGGCTGAGTGATAAATAAAACCATGGGTAATTGCCATCAATAAAACAGGAGTGTTGAGTGGCCTTTTACACTATACTATGAAGCTGTTGAGACAGATGATCCTGGTTTATGCATCTACAGGTTTGTATGGATTTGTCATTTGCTGTGCGTACGTGTGCGTACACTTGTTTATGCTACGTTGTGGGGACCAAATGTCCCCACAAAGATAGTAAAATCTGATTTTTTTGACATTGTGGGGACCACAGGCTAGTCCCCACGAGGGCAGAGAAAGAAAGAAAAAGTAAATGTTTATCTGAAAGTGTAACAATGCAAACAGGCTTTCTGTAAGGGGTATGGTTAGGGGAAAAAATATCGTTTTGTCAGAATAAAAGTAATTGAAGTCTACGACAAGTCCCCACAATTCACAGAAACAAACGTGTGCGTGTCTTGAGATAAACAGACGCCTCAGTATTTAATATGATCGTTTCTGTCAGTGAGGTAAAATCTGGAAATGATCGTAAACCCGCGTTGAATAGTAATCTTTTCTCATGCTCAAGAACAAAGCCAGCTTTTGGTAAAAACTGACATAGTATCCAGGTGGAGGATGTTAAAAGATGCGTGTCATGGGATTTAATGGTGTTTTACAAGCTAAGTTGTTTTTGTTTTTGCAAAGGCTTTCTACACCAATTACATTACTTTTTTTAATGGTTTCGTTTGTTGGAGACCTTTATTTTGAAGCTTTCTTCATTTCCGTTTGCAGCCGGAAGAGCGCCTTTGTTAGAGATGTCAGAAGGTATGTTTTTCGTTGTCTGTGTGTTGCTAATGTGTTATTACAGTATATTTTATGCTGTAACAGACGTCATGTGTTGTAAATAAGCTATTACGAACTTGGGTACTAAAGTGTTATCGCCAGTATCATGTCAGCGAGGTATGGTCCGATATAATGTAACTGTTAACTTCCTAATAACTTTAGAGAGAAGTTAATAGCATTACACTTTTCGGTCTTAATATTAACTATTCTCTGTTGTTATGTCTTCAAAACTGATAAAGACTGTTATATATACAATATGTGCGCATGTACATGTGTTTGTACGTGGTTAATATTTAAAGTATTTTATTGTAATAACTTAGATTTCTGAATTAACTGATATAGAAATAGTTTACCCCCCCCCCCCCCCCCCCCCAAAAAACAAATCCGCTATTTATTCTTGTTTTTCTGAACTTCAATGAGTTAATTTCTTACTGTCATAATGTTTTTTTTTACGTTAACTATTCTCTTTGAGCATAACAAAGTGCCCCATGTGGTGTTTATATAATTGCAGGCATGGTGTTTAAAGAATTAATGACGGCTGGAAATACAGAGGAGCTACGTGATGGGAAATCAAGAGTTAGAGGAAGTGTTTGTAGCTGTTATACGACCAAAGAACACAGCCAGCCTCAACTCCAAAGAGTACCGAGCTAAAGCTTATGAGGTGAGTGAAGTATAGGTAAAGCATTATTCTTCAAGTTCATCTTTAAGACATCTCCATGTTTAAATCTGTATTTCCATGCAGATTTTACTTATTGAAGTTCCCCTGGAGGGAAAAGAGAAAAAACGGAAAAAAGTACTGCTTGGGACCAAAATTCAGACCGACAGTGACCGGACAAAATCAATTCTGGAGTATGTAGATGAAACCACGAAGCCTATATCCAATAACCAGGGCATAATAGGTTAGTGGTCGTTGCAAGAGGTGTTTGGTTTCAGAACCTCATCATTGAGCTCTACGGCACAATAATCAGCTCTTAATTAGCTCCATTAAAGCATATATGATCTCTGCTGCAGGGAAACGTGTTGTGCACATGAGGAAGTTTCAGTTACATGGTGACAGCAAAGGGAAGGAAGCCTCCTTATTTATTGTGCCAATCAATGTCAAAGGTACGACTGCAAGCACTCTCACAGGTGCCCAAAATGTCATATACAAATTAAAACGAGATGTGTGTGTGTGTGTGTATACACACACACACACACATGCATACATACACACATACAGTGTACTAATAATGTTACAAAGCAGTGAACATTGAACGTAATTTGGTTTGTATTCCAATGTAGACAACAGCAAGTCTGTTTATCACCCTGGGAGCCCCAGTTTCTACTGCCTTCAGGACATTATGCGTGTGTGTAGTGAAACCAGTGCCCATTTTTCCTCCACCACCTCAAAGATGCTACTCGCTCTGGACAAGTAAGTTTGAACATCGTCCTTGACCACTGGAAATCATTCTAATAGTACTTTAGAGATTTATTATGATCATATTCATTTAATTTCTCATTTCTCTGTGGCCTGTTTGCTATTAAAACAGGAATGTGGGCAGTATGTATAGTCATAACTATTGTAATATTTTTTTATATAACCAGTAGCCTTCTGGTTATTATTACGTAGAAGTGACATTCTCATTGTAGGCCTGGACAAAGATCTGTAGAGAAATACTACTGTACGTAACTAAATGTTATGTTTTTATTTCCTAAAAGTTCATTTTAGTCCTTTTTTAGGAATGCACTCGCATTCAGGTGCTCTCAAAGCTATAAGAGAAATGTTTATTGAATTGCTGTTTGCTATATTACATGTTAATAAAGTAATGTCTCTGTTTGTGTCAGGTGGTTAGCAGAGCAGCACACTGTGTCTCACGCCATTCCTGCTCTTTTCCGGCCTGCTCCGGTAGACCGTGTGAAAACTAATGTGAGTAACCCGGCCTATGCAGTGGAAAACAAGCAAACTGACAGCCTGCTCCACATGGGCTATACGGCTCTGGAGATCAAGAGCAAGATGATGTCCCTGGAGAAAGCTGACTTGTGCATTGAGAACCCGCTCTATGGGTCAGATCTGCAGTACACTAACAGAGTGAGACTCTATTTCATGATTATGGCCAGAAAACAGTAGTTTGTGTTTTGAATCGGATTTATAGACCGTGCCTATAATTGAACAGACCCAAGTACACCACTGTTCAAAAGTTTGGGGTCAATAAGAAAGAAATTAGTACTTTTTTATTGAGCAAAGATGCATTAATTTGATTAAAAATGACAATAAAGATATTTATAATGTTACAAAAGATTTATATTTAAAATAAATGCTGTTCTTTTATATATATAAAAAAAATATATTCTGATTTCACAAAAATATTAATGTTTTTTCAACACGAAATCAGCATAAGAATGATTACTGAAGACTGGAGTAACGACCGCAGAAAGTTCAACGTTACAATTACAGGAATAAAATACATTTTTAAATGTATTCAAGTACAAAATAGTTATTTTAAATGTTAAGTATTTCACGTTGTTACTGTTTTTATTTTATTTTTAATCAAATAAATGCAGCCTTGGTGAGACGTCTTTTAAAAACCTTAAAACATCTTTTGGCACCAAGCTCAATAGTCATTTGTCTTACGTAATTAGTTTCTAATTGATCACTTGAATGCATAATAATATTTATAACAATATTTAAGATTTAACTATTAAACTTGCATAAAGGTGGACAAAGTCATCATCAACCCTTACTTTGGCTTGGGAGCACCAGATTATTCCAAAATCCAGATTCCAAAGAGAGACAAATGGCAGCACAGTATGACCAGCGTCACAGAAGACAAGTCAGTATATGCACTTAAAATGCCATTGTTCTGTGTTATATTATTAAGCCATTAATAATCAGAGATCATTTAATACTAAAACAATCCGAATATACATCTGTTGGGGGCTTTATCATGTTTTTGTCACCACTCTGTGTCCTGTAGAGAGCGCCAGTGGGTGGATGATTTCCCTCTGCACCGCAGTGCCTGTGAAGGAGACACTGAGCTTCTGTCCAAACTGCTGGACAGTGGTTTATCAGTTAAACAGCTGGACAGCGACCACTGGGCACCCATTCATTATGCATGCTGGTATATATCAGCTTCCTGTTTCTTAAATAAGTAACTATGTATGAAGTGTTTGTTTGGGTCTCTTTATTTCTCATTCGGAAACATTTGGATCCATTTTCCTCCTCTTCTGCCCATCATCTCTCCAGTTTACTGTAAAAGGCCCTATAGAATATAAATTGATATGTTTTTCCTCTGACTTCAGGCATGGAAAGGTGGAGGCCACCAAGCTTCTGATGGAGAAAGGGAACTGTAACCCCAATCTGCTGAACGGCCAACTGAGCTCTCCTTTACACTTTGCAGCCATTGGTGGTCATGCAGAAATCGTACAGCTCCTTCTGCAGCACCCGGAGATAGACAGAGTGAGAAATGCCATATTTTATATTTAATCGTCTATGCTAATTTCCCCCTTTTTTTTTTTATTTTAAATTTATATTTTTAATTCAGTTTTAATATGACATTTGCTTTTCCAGAACAAAGGTCCTAAAGGAAAGCGATAGTACGGTATCCTAGTTACAAATAGATTCCTCTAATGTTCAAAATAAAGGGGTTCCAAACAGATCACAGTGATAACATCAGCAGGATGTGAAGAAGAAAAAAATAAAATAAATAGATAAAAAAGAAAAGAAACAATTTAAATAAAAAAGAGAGAATATGTATGTATATAATAAAATTATATGTATGTGTGTATGTATGTATGTGTGTATGTATGTATATGTGTATATATATATATATATATATATGTAAGCAAATTAATTAAATACAAAAATACTTTGATCACCACATAATATTTAGGTAAATCAATTTAAGAGTTACAGAGGTATAATGCAGCATAAAAAAACAACGTAAATAAGTTCTCATTCCTAAGTAATCTAACACAGGCTTCCATATTTTCCTAAATATATCTAGCTTATCATTACCAATAAATCGTAATTTCTCAATATGAATAATGCTCGCTAGCTCACTCAGCACAGCATCGAATGTTGGGACAATGTCAAGTTTCCACCTCTGAAGAATCAATCTCTTTGCAAGAACCATAAATAAATAAATACCCTGTCTTTCATATGAACTAAAAGAAGGTACAGAAATCACCCCAAAAATGGCAATCATTGGATCTGGAACAAAATCTTTTTTATGCACTTTTGAAAGCAGGTCAAAAATATCTGTCCAGCACTTCTGAAGGTTACAACATGTCCAAAATGAATGTAGAAGTGTACCCTCCGCAACCTTGCATTTATTGCATATCGGTGACACTTCAGGGAAAATTTTGTGCAATTTAGTTTTACACATATATATATATATATACTCTATGTAGAGATTTGAATTGAATTAAGTTGTGTCTCGTATTAATTCCTCCCATTGCGCATCCTCAATAGTGAAACCTAAATCCTCCTCCCATGCTTTCCTAATTGTAGTTGTGTCACTTTCCACCAGATCTGTTAATACATTATAGAAATATGACACTGCTTTTGAGTTTCCAGCTTTAAATCTGTTCATTTCCTCTCATTTTTCATGCGTTTTTAGTTGTTAAAAATTAGGAAAATATTTTCTGACGTAGTCTCTAATTTGCAGATATCTGAAAAAGTGAGAATTTGGTATCTCAAACTCTGATTGGAGCTCTTTAAAAGATAAAAGTAAAAAGTGAGCCAACACCGCTTATTCCCTTCTGTTTCCAAAGCGAAAAAGATTTGTCGTTAAGAGCTGGAATGAAGTGTGTTTCATACATATGGGGCTATATTGATATACATTAGGAGCTTTAATATATATTTGAATTTGTTTCCAAACTTTTAAAGACTGGCCTATAACAAAGTGATTATTATAGATAAGCTTACTAACCTTACCAGGACTGTTACATAGCGCCTGCAGTGAAGAGTTGGAGCAAAGGGCTTGTTCAATTCTAAGCCATTCCGGTTGTTCACAGGTTCCTTCTAATGGGTCATCATTCCACCAAGAGAATACATTCAAGTGTGCTGCCCAATAATATGCTTTAAAGAAAGGTAACCCAAATCCCCCCTTATTCTTAGACTTAAAAAAATGTAGTTTTTTAAATTCTTGCTGTTTTATAATTCCATAAAAACTGAAAAATTATCTTGTCTAATTGTTTAAAATAGGATTGTGGTATGCATGAAGGGATAGATTGAAATAGGTGGAGGAATCTTGGTAGACTCATTGATTTTACCTACCATTGAAATTGGCAGTGTTCTCCAATAGTCTGTTATTTTTTAACTGATCAATCTTCTTTTGCCAGTTGGCTCTTAGAAGGTCTTGTGGTTTTCTAGTTATGACACCAAGATAAGTAAAAGAGTTTTCTGCTATTTTGAACGGGGTGGATCTTATATACTGCTGACAAGTGTTGGGCATAGTAGTCATCAGTCCACTTTTTTTCCCAATTAACAGTAAATCCTGATATATTCCCAAATTTTGTAATAGAAGAGAGGAGATGTGGAATAGACTTACTAGGATTTTTTATAAACAAAAGTATATCGTCTGCGTAAAGTGAAATGTGTTGTGGGAGGCCACCTATCGTGATTGGTTGGATTATCTGCCTGTTGCCGGATATATGCGGCCAAAGGCTCTATCACAACTGCGAAAAGAAATGGGGACAGCGGACAGCCTTGCCTTGTCCCTCTATAAATTGAAAAAGGAGCTGAGACATTATGATTAGTCACTACTGAGGCTTTTGGACAGAAATATATTGTTTTTATCCACTCTCTAAACACATGGCCGAAACCAAATTTCTTCAGGACCGACATCATATATCCCCATTCTACTTGGTCAAATGCTCTTTGTGCATCCAGTGAAATGACTGCAGCTTCTTCTTTATGATTCGAATATAAAACATTGCACAGACGACGTAGATTAAAATACATAAGTCTGCTTGGCATGAAGCCTGTTTGATCTGGATGTATAATATCACAGATATGCTTCTTCAACCTATTTGCAATGATTTTCCCAATTATTTTGGTTTCAGTGGGTAGTAAAGAAATTGGTCTGTATGATGACACTAGTAGCCGATCATGACCTGGTTTAGGTATAAGAGCAATATTGGCATCATACAGAGATGCAGGAAAACGGTCAGCTTCCTGTGAATGCCTATACATGCGTACCAACAATGGCAAAATAACCTTACTAAATCTTTTGTAAAATTCGATGCTGAACCCATCAGGTCCGTGGACCTTGTTGTTAGGGAACTCTTTAATGGCATTTTCCACCTCTTCAATGTTCATTTCTGCATCTAGTGCCTTTAAAGCCTCTTCGCTTAATTTTGGCAAGTGTAGTCCTTCTCGAAAACTATCAATATTTTTTCTGGTCAGATTTCCCTATGGAAGTATAAAACTCTGCAAAATTTTGATTTATTTCCTTTGGATTGGTTATTATTTTTCCCTCTTTGTTCTTAATTTGATACATGGCATTAGCAGCTTCATGTTGTCTTAATTACCGCGCTAAAAGGTTGTGAGGTTTATCACCTAATTCATAATATCTTTGTTTAATCTTACATAATAACTTCAGCACACTGCTAGATAATAGAGAATTATATTCATACTTTAATGCCATAATTTCTTTCAATTTTCCCTTTTTTCTATTCAGATAACTTGTCCCTTCAAAACACTATTCTTTTAAATTCAATATAATTCATATTAATATAATTAATGTATTAACATAAAATAATAGTAATATAATTTAGTTAAAACACTTAACTTTAATTACAAACCTCAAAATGAATAACCATTTTCATATTGTACAGTTTTTAGTGTTTTATTTCATTATTATTTTTTATTTTAACTTGTTTAGACTAAATGTGAACCTGAACCACAAAACCAGTCATAAGGGTCAATTTTTGAAACTGAGATTTATAAATCGTCTGAAAGCTGAATAAATAACTTTCCATTGATGTATGGTTTGTTAGGGTAAGACAATATTTGGCCGAGATACAACTATTTGAAAATCTGGAATCTGAGGGTGCAAAAAAAATCTAAATATTAAGAAAATCGCCTTTAAAGTTGTCCAAATGAAGTCCTTTGCAATGCATAATACTAATCAAAAATTAAGTTTCGATATATTTATGGTAGGAAATTTACAAAATATCTTCATGGAACATGATCTTAATATCTTAATGATTTTTGGCATTTAAAAAAAAAAAAAAAAAAAGATAATTTTGGCCCATACAATGTATTTTTGTCTATTGTTTTGTGGTCCAGGGTCACAAATAGTATATAATTTTAAGTATATATTAATTTGTTTATTATAATTATAATTGTTTATTTTTTCTATTTTTGTTTCTCACCATGAATATAGCAGTTGTAGCTGGCATGACGCTAAATTCTAAACAGACAAATTAATTTGATTATGTTTTGGATTTCTTTTCATTTTAAGCACATTGAGGACCAACAGAAACAATCCCCTCTTCAAGTATGTGAAGAGAGCAAACAGAACAGCTGGGAGGAGACGGTGAAACTCCTTCAGCAAGCCAACAATAAACCAGTGAGTGTGAAACCACTACGTTCTACAACACAGTGCTTCTTCCATACAGAGCTGCAGTTCTGTATCAACAGTCCTGGAGATGCTGAGTAGCATGTTTTGATGTGTTTCAGTATGAGAAGGTGAGAATTTATCGCATGGATGGATCGTATAGGACCGTGGAACTTAAACATGGGAACAACACAACAGTACAGCAGATCATGGAGGGCATGAGACTGTCGCAGGAGACACAAAAGTACTTCACCATCTGGATCTGCTCAGAGAACCTCAGTGAGACACCACACCTGATAAAACACATCACCTTCACTTTTTTCTTCATTCTTTTCTCATTTGATTTGGATTAAGACAAATCTGACCCTGTGGTGTTTTTCAGCTCTACAGCTGAAGCCATACCATAAGCCCTTGCAGCACTTAGGGATCTGGAGCGAGATAGTGACTGATCTCACCGCTCTGGATCCCCAAAGGGAAACTCCACAGCTCTTCCTGCGCAGAGATGTTCGGCTACCCTTAGAAATAGAAAAAAAGGTTTCTGCCACATTATCTTTTGTCTATCTGTTTTTAGTCCACCTGATCCACATGGTGTTTTTTTAAAACAATGGTTTAGAGTCTCCTTCTACATCCTGCTGTGAAACTCATGTGGGTTTTCCTCCTAGGTTGAAGATCCAAAGTCCCTCCTCATGTTGTTTGATGAAGCTCGTCACTGCCTCCTCAAAGGCTTCCTATCAACGTCAGACAGCAAGCTAATTACTCTCGCCAGCCTCCTCCTGCAGATCATTTACGGAAACTACGACAGCAAGAAGCACAAACAGGGCTTTTTAAAGTAGGTAGCTCATTCCTCATCAATTTCCGCATATCGACAATGACTGTTTCCATGTTAATTATAAAAGTGACATGAATATTTCTTATTTAATGCAGTGAGGAAAACCTCAAATCTATAGTTCCAACCTCAAAGGTTAAGAGCAAAGCACATCACTGGACTAACAGGATACTTCACGAGTACAAGGTGTGTCAATTCAGATCATTTTCAAAATGTTGGTGTTGGGACGATTTTCAATGTTATTGCACACTTATGCTCACCAAGACTGTTCTGATTTTCTCAATTCTTTGTGTGTCTGTAGAGTTTGAGCACCAGTGAGGGTGTGAGTAAAGAGATGCACCACCTCCAGAAACTCTTTCTGCAGAATTGCTGGGATATCCCCACCTATGGGTCGGCTTTCTTCACAGGACAGGTGTTCACCAAGGCCAGCTCCAGTACCCACAAGGTCATTCGAGTGTATGTGGGGGTGAACACCAAAGGCCTGCATCTAATGAACATGGAGACAAAAGTGAGATTCCAGTCACTTTATAGCAAACGGACAGATGCTTATGCATTTAAATTATCCCTCAAATCTTCTGTGACATTGTGGTGTTTTATTCATCAGGTGCTTCATCTCAGTTTGGAGTATGGGACATTTATGTGGCAGCTGGGTCAGGCTGACCAATACGTCCACATACATAGTTTAGAGAACAAGAAGAACTTCATTGTGCACACCAAACAGGTATGTGTCTTTGCATCTTGACATTCATTGTTAAAATGTCTAACCTGTGTTGATCATCTTTGTGCTTTTTCTCCAGGCCGGCCTTATCGTCAAGCTGCTGATGAAGTTGAGTGGACCGATCACACCAAACGACAGAGCTGCTTCAGATAAATATGCTTATGGTTAACCTCATCACAGAGAAGCACCTTGTTTTTGCCTTTGACTTTTTTTGCAGTTGTTTTGATTTTTAAGCTATTATAAAACTGCATGACTAAGAGTGGTTTATATACCAAAATGTGAGCTATTACATGTCATCATAAATTTTAACCTAATTTACCATGCAATATTTTCTTACTGTATATGAAATGATATGCCTTTTATAATGTAATGATCAGTTTTTGCTTTTAACAGTTTTTGTAAATATGAATGACCATTTTAATAAAAAAAATATTACAAAAAAGAGCCCTCATAAATTCTTTATACAAGAATTAATTTTAATTTTTTTTCATTTCTCATCATTAGTGATCAGTTTGAAGCGTGTTTTGATGAATATTAAGTAAACGCCTTTATCATTTATATTCTGATTCACTAGGAAATTAATCAAAATGGCTATCCATCCACATGTAAATAAGTAATAAGGTTTACTTTCAGTAAACAATAAGGCAGCACATTCAGCCTCTATTATATTGTCATGTTGTGCCCTGCTCTATCGCTGGAAAACTTAATCTCATTTTTATGTGCGGTCCACTGAAAGGTTGCATTATTTCAAGCAACATGTCCAGGGATTGTTAATATGAAGAAAGTGCATTTGTGCTTGCATTTTTTCTCCACTATGCACATATTGTGTCTCTCATTCAGCTTTCTTAAGGTGATGTATAAAAGATCCTTTAAGAGCTGATAGGATTTGGTCAGTCATGTCTTTCAATACATGCACTCCTTCCTTTTCTCACTTATTCCCTTGTTGCAGTCATTGTACACAACAGAAGGCAGACCAATATACTTCTGTTCCTGTTTCTCTAGAGAGCAAAAAGATTGTTCTCGGCCTGCCAAAACGACGTGGATTCTCCATTCCTCTGAGAATTCCATGTCTTTATCCGCAAAAGTGATAAAAAACTTTCTCGCTGTTGAGTAACACGGTGTCCGACTTCCCAACCGCTCATTTGTTTGCGGCATTGAAAAGGAGAGCTTTCAGCTGCTAAAACCAGTCTAAAGGTCAGAGAAAACTTGCTGTAAAACAGAGACAGTGATGCCTCACAAAGACACGACTGAGATCTTTCTCACACCCTATTTCTCACACAATGCTTGAATGGGGGCTTAGAGGAGCAGAATGGAGAAGGGGAGGGGAATCTTTTCAGTTCTTCAAATGCAACAATAGTCTTTGTCTACAATGTCCCTCCATTCTTGTTGGGGTTACTGATGGGGATGGGGTGGAGGGGCCGGATTGCCATAGAAACAGTGACAAAACATGCTGGTCCCAGAGCAAGAGAGACACAAAAACATGCTTCAAATCGGGACGGAATCTCTGCATCGATCTCTGCAATTTAGTTAGAAGAGACAGTGTGCCAAAGGAGGAAGACTTATGTGAAAGGATGGATGCAGTTTCAGTTGGGTAGAAGAAAAGGCAATAAGAAATACTGGAGCAGTATAAAAGCACTCAATTCTTTTGGAGGGACGTTTGGACCAGAACTCACTTGTGCTCGCGGTTATTGCTCGACTGGATATCACAATGAACTCCGACACTCAATATGAGGACTCTGTGTCCATCATGGTTCTAGAGAACATCAAGAACAAGCTGTTACATGCTTTCAGAACATCAGCAGAACCGAGAACCTCTGCTGAGACAGCTATTCATCCGATCGGAAAGAGTTTACAAGTAAACGAAGAGCTTCGGCGAGCCAAAATAGATGGAGCCATAACTTGGTTAAGATCAGAACTGGTGAGTTTAGAAACCACTAATACTTTTACATCTTAAGTGACATTTTAGAACGGATTGTTTGGTTGTTACATTTGTTGTTTTTTGCCAGTTAGATGAGGATAGATAAATGGATAGACGCACAGAAAAACAGATATATGGAAAGATGCATGGATAGATGGATGAATGGATAGACCGAGATGGATGGACAGAAAAAATAGACAGACGGCTGGATGGCTGGATGGACAGAAAAACAGATAGATGGAAGGATGAATAGACAGACAGGAGAAAGGATGGATGATACACAGATAGATGATGGATAGACAGATGGATGGACAGAAAAGCAGATAGATGGAAGGGTAAATTATAGACAGACAGATAGATATATGGATGGATGGATGCATAGACGGATGAACAGGAAAAACTGATAGATGGAAAGATGGATGATAGACAGACAGATAGATATATGTATGCTTGGATGGATGGACAGAAAAAAACAGATAGATGGAAGGATGGATATAGACAAATTGACAGATATATGGACGGGTGGATGGAGGAATCGAGAGACAGAGACAGAATGACGGACAATTAGATAGACAGATAGAAATGTGAATGTGAATGTGTCTGATCTGTTGCTGTGATTGTCATGCAGCTGGAGATGCGCTCTCAGGACCGTCAGCTGGCTCAGACTCTGCTGGGACTCAATAAGGAGATTCAGAGGCTCAGACGGGAGAACGGATCTCTGCTCCTGGACGCTGACAGCACTGAGCACCTGTGACACCACAGAGCAGAGCAGGGCTTAATGAGAGAACGATGCCCTGGCGAGCAGATACGTGCAGAGGAGTGGAACACAAATAACTCTCCTGTCCTGGAGTGCACTTTGTTCAAATGTCTTGTTGGGAAATGTTTTGAAAGCATGTTCATGTATGTGAAAACTTGACCAAATATCAGTCAAACTGGGTGCTGAAATTTGCACTCAAAACTTACATATACCTCCCTTTACACCTGGCATTAACATACTTTTTTGGTGATCAAATCACGATTAGAAAGCACTTGACCACAGGTTTAAATACATCTGAAACACAATGTAATCATAAAATCACATCGATTCTTCTGACCCCTGACTTTATTGGATTTCTATGTGATGATCAGACTGGAGAAGCATTGGAATGACAGTGTAAATGCAATGCAGTTAAATATATCCTATTAATAATATATATAATACTATTCGGATACAAAACATGTTAATAGCAGATGGAAAGGGAACTAGCCTTAAGAAGGTTAGTTGAGACTTGTATGCTTGATACAATTTCTATGATTAATTTGTCTATAGATGTAGTTCATATCTGTTCTTACTACTAATGAGATTGTGCTGTATGACTGAAAAACCAAGTGTTGATATTTGTTCAGCTTTGAACATGGAATTATTAGCGTAGTATATACAATGGGCGCAAAAATATGTCATCATCCATTTATTAAAATGTCTTGTTGATTTAAACTCCTTATTGCATCATGAAATGATTAATCTCAACATTAATCAGGTTTGTAGGTTTTTATTATCACACTTGTGGTACTAGTATGATACTAAGTACGATGTCAAAGCATGTCATAGCATATCATTAGTGATATTTGTCCCAGACAAATTAGATTATCAGTGAAAATGTTATTTTCCAATGACTCTCATTTTACAGTTGAATGAGTTGTTCATTGCTCAACTTTCAAAATAATATTCTGGTGACTTTCTTTTGCTGTCAGTGTCATGCACTTAGTTTGAAGAGGCACTTCAGTTTTGTGAAATGAGAGAAAATACTTTTACAGATATATAAGCGCTGTTTAAGTAAAACAAACTTCCTCAGTGCATTCTATGTATCTCTATTAGTGCATTCAGGTAGAACAGTAGTCTATCACCAAAGACTTTGTCAAGTTTTCCACAGTGTAAAATGTTTTACTTTTTAACTTTATAGTATATTCTGAGCAAAAGGCAGATGTGTTACTCCGGTTGTTTTAAATACAGTATCCCATATGACATGAAGTTTCTCACATAAGTAATTTTGTTCTTCTGTGAGACTCAACTCTAATGTAAAATGCATATTGGAACATGTTGTATTAATCAAGCACATGTGATCTGAACTGGAGGTTTCAGGGCACAGAGCTGCGTCTACTAAAGGCCCGTTTGGGCAGGTAGGCTCCAAGAGGAGCAAGGCTCATACATGTGCTAAAGGAGTAGATAGAAGGGTAAAAGCTCATTTCTCCTGAGAAGGAGGACATACTGCTTCCCCCACCCTCACTCCCAGAGTCCCAACAAGGTTCCCCTTCCTCCTCTTCCTCATCTTCTATGGCTTTTGCACACTCCTGCTTCAGTTCCTGAATGCCGTCATGAAGATCCATCAGCTGGCGAATCAAAGCTTGGTCCTGAGAGCGCATCTCCATCTACAAAGCAGAGGAATGTTTTTATTTATGCTTTTATTCAATTATTTTTTAGAAGAGTAGCCTATTGTGTGTAAGCACATACATGCTCAACATTCAAGTCAAATTTAGAATGAATAAAAACCGGTTTAACTCAGTTGTTAATAATACACACTGCAAAAAGTGAACATCTTAGTTAAGTCAAGAAGCTGTATCTCTAGCTATATCTAGCTATATTTTGTTCATAAATATGTATAGCATAGGCCTATCTATGATTTTGTTGACATAAGTATATACTAAATGTTTCAACCGTGTTTTTAAATAACATTTTTGTAACCACAAAAGTTACATTATGCCGAAATGAAGGTGCGGTAACGTATACCATAACGAGTTCGTTTGCCCATATAATCTTTGAGTGTAAACCTATTTGGCTTGCTGTCCACTGATGATGAAGCAGCTTCAACTAGAGCTCTGATATACCTATACTTGATATAGGATGATTACAAAGTGCCTAAGATGAAGGTGGACATTGGGGAGGTGGAGGGATGCTGGAACAGCTGAGACTGGAGAGAGGTGCAGCTGCTTATATACTCTGACTGTTGATTGAAAGATTAGATGGGCTCGCTCCTCCCTAACTTACGTTTAGGAACTTCATTAAGCGACATTTCGTGTGCGATATCCAGTTATTTAAATCTGCACGATAGGGAGTTTTGCGTGATGGCGAAAAAAATTCCCAATCCCAACGAAGATTTTGCTCGTGTTCAAATTTTGGTCTCGCAAATATACGCTACTAAAATAATTATATACACCCTTACACTGTTGACTGTTAATGGACTATTTTACCTGTGAAATTTCACTGAAATTACACCGTATAAATACAGTCGTGTTCGAGAGAAACTGACAAAACTTTCTGAACCTGTATAAATTTAAATATCACAAATCTAATCAACTAAGTCTTGTGTTAAAAGACGCCTCAAAGGGTTTTTATAATTCGCACACTGGTATATAAAGCTGAGGTAGGTCCTACTTTACATATCCACATCATAAATCATCAAAATCTTTTTGCCTAAAAACATTAAAATCAGTAGGCCCTATTCAAACCTCATTCTGGGCAACTGTTTAGAAACAATTATCCTCCAACTCAATTTACATTTTGTTCTTTATTTCTAAACTAAACCTCAAGAAAATAAACACAGCGAAACACTGGGAAAGCTCTGACATTCAAAGACTCTGAAAAGAGTGACCAGAACAAACATTACAGTGCTAACATATTCACAAATTCATGCCAGAATGATCAGGTCAAGGTTAAGATGTTACTATAGGCTACTGAATAAGTTCTTATCCTTGTATTCAACAGCGGGAGTTGAAAGTATTTTAGACGGGCAATGTCTTTTTCAGATGCAAATGTCTTTTTCCTCTTTCTGCTCTTTTTATTGGTGGCCACGGCAGTCTAATTGGATGTATTGAGAGGAAATAATATCCTGCATTCCAGGACATTTCATGAGCCTGTTTCTGACTGCAGAAAGGACGAAACAAGAAGTGTTCTCGCAAAAAACTGCATTAATTACACTGGCAGACTAATAATGGAACCTGCATTTAAAGATTTAATCAAAGAAAATGAAAGAGAAAAGGACATGGACGTTGTTGAGAGTAGGTGAAACCCTTCCCGGGCCCTGAACAGTGAACAGTGCATTTGCTTGAGTGTGTTTACGTGTTTTTCTCTATTTCACTGAAGCACATTTAATGGAACTCAATTTAAACCTGACTTCCTATAGGAGAAAACACAAAACAACACTATTTATGTGGGCAGCTGAGTGAACTGGCATAAATGCTGACTGGAAGTGAACACTGGAACTTGTAGGAGTCATTAGAATTGTGTTAAGGCTGGAAAAGAACAATAAGTGAATGCGGTTATAGGCAGGCCCTTTTAGTTAATGAGCAGAATATAGAATGTGGAATAACTAGTGGCCTAACTGATCTGAATTCACCCGACTCCAGAAGTCATTTTTAAACAACCATATATCCATTCTTATCAAAGAACAGTGTGTTTGACATTTAGTCATAAACATGTTCTAAATCAATTACAGTTCAAATATCACAAAAGGAATTGTGACAAGAGTAATAAACATTGTTCAAGATTTAGATTTGAAGTCACAGAAGTACTGAAGTGACGAATATAGACCAATGAGACATAATATTAGCTCCTCTTAAAAGGGTTTCTGTGGTGTCTTTTGTGTGAAAGGTTGCCATGACATGCCATGAGCACAGAGGTTGTAAATGCCAAGCAATATATCTACTGAGAATGGGCCTCCTCAGAATTTAACGCCCGGGACGTTGTAAGGGTCGCAACATGAATGTTAATGACGAGACGGTCGTCATTTTTTACTCATGAGGAGTAACGTTGTAAAGACGCAAGCTGACCTTTGGTTTTACTCGAGTTTGAAACAACATGACCTATATCTACAACAATAGACACGCATGAAATGCTTAGACCACCCAGGACACCCACTATACACAGGGAGTAGAAAAAAATTTAAATTAAATAAAATCATTAAAAATTATATATTTTTTTAATATTATGAGACTCTTATAAGTCTCTTATTCTCACCAATTAACACCATTTATATGATAAAAATACAGCAAATAAGTAAAATTGTCAAATAATACTACAATTTAAAATCATTGTTCTCTGTTTTAATTATTATTGGAATGTTTTTTTTTGTTCCTGTGATGGCAATTTTAAGCAGCCATTATTCCAGTCTTCAGTGTCACATGATCCTTCAGAAATTATTATATAACATACTGATTTGCTGCTCAAGAAACATTTCTTATTCATTTCAATGTTGAGAAGAGATGTGCTGCTTTATTTTTTTCTGAATTCTTTGATGAATATAAAGTTCTAAATATCGGCATTTATTTGAAATAGACGTCTTTTGTAATATTATACTATAATTATTTTTACTGTTAATTTTGGTCACTTTAATTGATCCTTGATGAATAAAAGTATTAATTAATTAAAAAAAAAAAACATCTTGCTGACCCCACACTTTGGAACTATAATTATATATAAACATTTATTTTGTTTATATATTATCATTTTAATCTAAATAAACAACCTGCCAAAATATAGGGCAATAAAATAATTTAATTAATAAAAAATAATTTAATTAATAAGAATTTATAAGTTAGGATTTTTGTGAACATCTAAAGATTAATTCCTGATTATTCTTTATAAGAAAGAGGTTGAAAACAAAATAAACTGTATTGCAAAATATAACAAAAGAGTCAACTGAAAAAAGTAAGACTTACACCAGGTAAAATAATTATATTACATTATAAAATATATTAGAATTTTATATTTTCCTTAAATTGGTTTTCCTAAAAATCCCCCTGCCCCTGGGATCCATGCCATTGCTGAAGGCAAAATGTTATCATGGGACATTGCCTAATAAATGCATCCAAATGACTAATAATGTAGTGAACTCTACTAAATTCAAATCTTACCAGCTCTTTCCGCAGCCAGGCCAGAGCAGTCTCAATGTCCTGCCGGCCTGCATCCCCCTCTCCAGCCATACGCTTCCCTCTGCACACCTCCTGGGATGAGGAATGGTCCCTGCACATCACTGCTGCTTTACAGTGATCAAAAGAAGTTTCTTTACAGGAGAAATCTCTCAGTCTGGTAAGAACTACTTCCATTGTTTCTAGAAGTGCTGATGAGTTGTAGAGAGCTCTCTGTTCTTCTTGTCAGCTGTAGATACAGCTCTGTCACTGTTTTATCTCCCTGTCACACTGTCCAGTACTAGTGAGTCCGCCCTGGGATGGACACTTAAAACACCCCCTGCCACTCCATAAACATGCGCACACTCTGATTTTGCATGCGACATAAGTCTATTTTATGTGCAAGGGAGTGACGTCGAGAGACTGACGTCAGCCTTGTCTGTAGTGTTTCTGATTTGCCATGAGCTTTGTAAATGTTTAATGCAGTTGAATAGATGACGTGTGGATCTGGAGTTGCTATGGATTCGCGGGAAGTACTAGTGAAGACAGCTGGAGTCTATGGAATGCCCTTGGCAGTGCCAGGATGGTAAATAGTAAGTGGACCTCTGTGGACTGAATAGATCACAAATTACATTTGTCAGGTCATAGCTTTGATTTTGATCCCATGCAGATTTTAGTGTTAACTAATATTTTTTGTTCCCACTGTAGTCACTATTGATCCTTAAGCTACTCATGGGTCTAATGTCAGTGGTTGTGGAGCCGCATGCTGTCAGGTCCTCTCTGCGTTTCCCAAGCAACCTGCACAAATAAGCAATACATCCCAACTCGGGACAAAAATAGTAAAGACACAATTGAGGCTATATTTAAACCCAATAGATCAAACCAACAAAGTCTTTGACGTTATAGACATTCAAAGAGACAGAATGGGACCAAGTTCTCTTCATCCATGAAAAGAGAGTCTAGTCTTTCGGTTCTCTTTCAGAACCTCTGCCATGCATGAATCACCAGACTTAAATTCTAGTGTCCTACAAAATGTTTAGCCAATTTGATAAAATTACCTACATCAAAACACATTGTGCATTTGGTAAATTACCGTGTGAAAGCATTGGGAAGCAATATTAATGTAATGTAACATTAATTAATGCAGTCCTCACAAGCACAGTTGCCAACTCTCGCGAGACAAATAAGCAACCGCAACTTCAAAAACAAACCCAAAACGAGCCCAATATTTTTTTGGGATGATTTATTATCATCAATATTATTTATTATCAATGATTTATTACCAGTAAATGAGCCTGCAACATATTTAACTGAAACCACTTTTATCTGAAAAGCAAAAACAGAAGCTATTTTACAAAAATGAGCAAACTGCAACAAAAGAACAAAACTCATCTCCAATCAGCTGTGAGCAGAATAGGATTGGAGAGATGGAATAGGAGAAAAGCAAGAGCTTCAAAGGGGAGCTGTAACATAGCCACATACAGTAGTTATAGCCTAAAACATATAGAGGTCATTCTTGGGCCATCAATGTAGCAATATTTATTTTTTAATTAATTATAAAGAATTCCAAGCACCACGAAACTGCTTGTCCTCACAGCCATATACAGAGGGAAAGCGCTTTATTTTGAGGTCAAAAACAGCTTTTTTCTACCAATTAAAATAAAATAATGTATACATAACTATCAATTAAGTGACATAAAAAAACTAAATGCCAAATAAATATTATAGAAAAATATATAAAAAATATTATATTAAATTATAATATATATTATATTAAAAAGGAAATATTATATTCTATAATATTATAAAAAATATTAATGAAAATTGTTTGGTTTGTTAAGATAGGATAATATTTGACTGAGATATAACTATTTGGAAATCCGGAATCTGAGGGTGCAAAAAAAAAAAAAAAAAAGAAATATTGAGAAAATCACCTTTAACGTTGTCCAAATGAAGTTCTCAATGCATATTACTAATCAGTTAAGTTTTGATACATTTATGGTAGGTAATTTATAAAATATCTTCATGGAACATGATATTTACTTAATAGCCTAATGATTTTTTGGCATAAAAGAAAAATCGATAATTTTGACCCATACAATGTATTGTTGACTATTGCTAAAAATATACCCGTGCTACTTATGACTGGTTTTGTGGTCCATGGTCACATATTTGAACATTTCCAACAATCTTAAAAAAAAAAGTTTATATGTTTATTAAACGTATATATAACTCATGAATATTTTTGAATATAGTAACAGATTTCAATGTTTGTACCTTTATTCCTCATTGTAACACAAAGCCAATCACAGCTTTCTGTGTACTCTCTCTCGTCATATATTTTTCATTATAAAAACACAAAGCACATATCTAATCTAATCTAATCTAAAACAATGAAACTGTAAATGGTCACAAAAACAAAACAACAAAACAGGTATTGATAATAAAAGAAAGACTTGTTTATTAGACAAAACAAGTTGTTTGCTGGCACAAATGCATGGTCTGGAAAAAAGGAAAAACTTTACAATAAAAAATGCAATGCTGAGAAACAAATAAATGGTAGTCTGGTAGAAGCGAGGCTTGTCTCTAGGCAGTTGTGGGATTGGAGCTGACTGCCGCTTCCTCTCCCCCAGCAGGCCGTTGCTTCCTATGTCTACTCCGCTTCTTTTTCTCTCTGTCTATCTTTTTGGGCTGCTGCGGCATAGGTTTCTTCTTTTTCTTCAGGCAGCTAAGTGGATTGGGATTGCTGGATTTCCTCTTACGTTTTTTGCCTCTCCTGTCCTGACTGTCTTTGCTGAGGCCCTCCTTCTCTTTCAGAGTCTGGATGCTTGACTGTTGTGATGGGCTCACCAACTCACCCAGCTGAACCGCTTCAACGTGTTTCAGCGAACGCTCAGAGGGTTTGTCTAACACCATGGTGTTGCGGATAATGTAGAGCAGAGGAACCCCAGGAATCTTCTTCAAGGCCGTCGTCAGCTCTTTATCCTGGTAATAAGGATCGTTATATGTTATTTTATTTTACCAAATTACATGTCCAGTTATAGAGTCCTCACCTGAGTTGCAATGAAGTAGTGGTGTGGATTTGTCTCCCCAAGCATTGACAACAAACACTCTGATGCAGGAACTGGACCTTTCATGTGTTTGCATTTCCTCATCTGAAATCTCTGTAAGATGAGTTTTGCTCCATAGAGGTCTTTTGCGAGGGTTTCAAGTTCCTTAAGTGCGCAGCTGCACAGAACAAACCAAATCTTATTATACAAGAACTAATACACTGACATAAATACCAGAAATGAGAAGAGCATTAACTTACTTTGTGGTACAGAGCTGAACTTCTCCCATGAGATACTTTGGCAATTGCTCTTTGATTTGAATTTTATTCTTTAACGCCGCTTGACAAAACGTCCCATCAATTAATATTTGGAAAGGTTCCCTAAAGATAAAGTTGTACTTGTAAAAACTGATGGTTTTCTTCGCGTGTTTCTGACGTTTTATCTTCATGGTGAATTACTGATGCATAAACCACAGACAGTTTAAACGAATAGATTATCTTGAATGGATAAGAGAAGAATATCAATAAATCCGAACACGCGAGGGCTTATAATTTTGATTTGTGCAAATATGTCAACAAAACCGTTCAAAGAAGCTCACGCTTGTCACAAACATTAACGGCATGGCACCAGAGTGGTTACAGTAAATGGGTACCGGGTAGAAAACAGCAAAAAGCTGTCGGTTATTTCGTTAATTCTAATAAATAATAATAGAAAATACATGTATGATAACTCAAATTAATATATATGTTTAATTTGTTATTATTAGATAAGGACTTTCAGAATTTTATTAGTTAACTCACTCTAGGAACAGTTCACAGTAGTCACTGTTTCTTCCGGTCACTTTTACAGCTGCACGTTCTAGTGAAGAGAAATATGAATCCTTTTCGCGAATCGATTGAACAGTTCATTTCTTTGCAAGTTATCAGTTCAAAAACCGCCATAATGTGGCGAATAAAGAAATCTGTTGTCACATATTGCTCTAGATATTTTATAATCGCTTTATTTATTTATTTTGAACCGGTTCAACCCATGCATTGAGAAGATCCGATTCCACTGAATGATTCAGTCATCGCTATCAGGTTCAACTGAAGGCACCGGTGTAACTTAGCGGTTTTATATCCCTGGCGCGCATGAAGATGGCATCACGTAAAGAAACCCCGTCTGGAAAAACCCTGGATTCTCCCGTCAAACAAATCCAGATCGAAGGAGTGGTAAGAATCAATGTAGCTGAGTCCACAGAAAGTGAACTCGGGGGTTTAAACGGCTCTGTTGGTTAGTTCACTTGCAGATCGATGTGATCAGAATATGCCAAACTAGAAATAACAACAACAATAATAATAATTTCTTAAAGCTAGTTAGAAATGCATTTAGTGGAAAAATAAGAAATGAAATGGTTTATTTCAGGATGACATTAGAAATTAGAATATTTATATAACACTTAAAACACTTCGTTTTATATTATTGCCCATTTAGGGGTTTATTTATAGTTATCCCATTTAATTCCACAGGTAGCAACATTTACTTTTGAGTTGTCAACTTTAAAATGCAGACTGTTTTGATTTCATGTGAACATATTTATATGGCTGGTGTAAATAGTCAAATGACTAGAACTCATTAATTCCAGTTTGCCCCTCTGACAGATTATAACTGTAAAAACTTCATTTAAAAAAGCACATTCATTTTTTTTTAAACAGGCATATTTCTATGCATGTGCTCACTTTAACATTGGTTAATCAATGCATGTTAACAACTGAAGTGGCAATAGATATTTTTGTAAAAGTAGTTCCAATAATTTTTTTATTTCTACAGAGAGACTGATTATTGTTATCGATGAACATAGACATTGATATTCTTCCATATTCATCACTAGGATTTTTCATGAGTCATTGTTTGTGTTGTGTGTGTCTAGGTTACACATGTTGCACCCATGCAATCCCTCTGTGCTTCTGCATAGGTTATGTTTGCTTTAGTCCCCGTTGTGAAGTTGAAAGGACAACATTGTTAGATTCTAACTATCTGTCTGACATTCATGAATGGATACCTACATCTTTCTGTTTAGTCAAAACAGTCCTATTGTTGCACAATTACACCCTTGTTACTCAGTATGAAGAGATTTTGTGCTTGATATTTCAATGAGCTTGTCAGTGTGATGGCATTCGTTTTGACTTTATCAGAAATTGGAGATGTGCTCATAAAGACATGGGCTAACTTATGATCACAGTCACCCTGAGTTTAGCTGAGAGTCCCTTGTTTTTATAATTATGAAGTAAGTAAACGGCAATGTCTTATTGTAAACCCTCATTGGCCAAGCAGCTGTTTACTTTTTATGCATAATTAATTTAATGTAATTACTTCCATCAGATTATAGATCATTGCTTCAGTTTTACAGGCCTGAACAGAAGTCAAATGAGTTTTTGCTGCGTTTTTGTAGTTAATCTGTTTGTACGGCCACAATAAAATAAATTCACTGAATCTAATTAAACTGATGATGCTGATGGAAGCTTCTCACTTGTTTTACTTTCCTACCTCGCTCCCCACTGCTAAGTGAATGAGTGTAAAATGTTGTCAATGTACAGAAAAGTTAGTTTTTGCTTTGTTTCTTGAAAACCGTCATGCTCCGTGTTCTACTTTTGTAGTTTGTTCTACTTTTTTTAGGCTGCAGCCCCAAAAAAGCTGTTTCCTGTCAGGGTGCTTCAAGTAAAGCTGCCATCAATGATTTCATTGATTTTCTATGCACTTGCCCCACAGCCTTTTTTGGTTCTTTACTAAAGCTCAGCTTCCTGTTTGCTGTTGGTTGGAGCTGTTTGAATGATTTTTTTTCTTTTTGCCCGTGGGCTTTCCAGAACATTCTCAGCGGTGTCTTGATGCTCAAACTTAAAGATGCTGACGGTTCATGTGCCTTCTTGCACATTCTCAGCTGGAATGATGCTTTTCAGGAAACATTTTGGGCTTCCTGAAGGTTTATTTTTTTTGTTTGTTAGTTGGGGTTTGTCTCTCCCACGATTTTACTGACTAAGGTTTTTCTTACGTCCCTCATGCATGCATCGCTGGGAGTTTTGTTCTTTTTGTTTTTTGCTCAGTATTTGCAGACATCATCATTCATTTGTCTTTCCAGCTCTGTGCTGCAGAAAAATGTGTACAGACATGGATGATGGATTCAGAATAATGTACCACTTTCCCCTTTTGCATGTTTACCCAGAAGATAAAACAGTCAAAAGTTTTGTGACTTTTAGATCCTGTTTGAATGCAAGTGTATTCCAAAAAGTTGTCGAAATATACTTAAAGCAAATATACACTGCAGTTCAAAAGTCAGTAAGAGAGTATTTATTTGTCAGAAAGGATGCATATATAATATTAAAGATTTCTAATAAATTATTTTCTAGTGAACTTTCTATTTATCAGAGAATCCTCAAAAAATATATAATAATTTCCACACAAACATTTAAACAACACAACTGTTTTTAAGATTGAAAAAAAAAGTTTCTTGAGCACCAATCATCATATTAGAATGATTTCTGAAGGATCATGTGATACTGAAGACTAGAGTAATGGCTGCTGAAAATTAAGTTTTCAAGTAGTTTTTGTCTCTTTTCTGTAACAAACAGCTATTTTAAAACATATATTAACTTGCTATAGTATAAAATATATAGTATGTTTGATGTTTAAAATTGTTATAAAAAATTTAATTTAAATGTTTTAAGGCTGAAAAACTTTTGGAACATGATTGATTATTGCTGTCACTTTCTCATAGCCTTGTAATCAACCCCATCCCCATGAAACAAACAATTAGGAGGCTTTGTGCACATTCATGTAAAGTTTAATAGATGCCGTAATCAATCTTGGTTTGTCATTTGGTGACAACTTGTTGTTATGATGGGTACTAATGACAATATCATTTGACAGTGGCTGTCTGTCTTTGGAGCCCCTAGAGTGCTTAAATGTCTGTCCATCGTCATTGTTTTTAACAATGTCTTTTTGTCTTTTTCTTTTGGGCTCTTAGTGAAGTCACCAGATCCTGTTACATTTTATTCCACAAGGCAAAAGCATTTGCAGGTCGCTGGAAACGCATCTGATGTGGGTGTTATTGATATGCTAGTTTTCTTGTTAATCCTCCCCTGTGAGCAAAATAGCGAGTTAAGAAGGGATACAGGAAGACCCTGATATTAACCATCTGCTGTATTTTCCCTTTCGGTTCAGTCACCTGAGCATCAGACATTGTTGCTGTGCTCTATTTTATAGAGTTTTTAGATGAATACAAATAAGCTAAATGTATAAAGCAGGTGGATTAGAGGCAACTGCTTCAGGGTGGGTAAGCAGCTTATATGGAGAGCTGTACAAATCCCTTCCAGGGATATGTATCTTCTCAGCTCTCTCTCTTTCTCTCTCTCTCTCACTCCGTTATGTGAAACTCTTTATTTTTGACCTTTCAGGCAAAAGCTAAGCACTTTTTAAGCAGTGTGAAATAAGGTCTGCTTATGCATGAGAATCATAGCAGGGCGATGTTTAAATCATTTCTGATTCCCCCAGGAGTTTTTTCTCTTTTTTTATGCTAAAAATATTAGTGCATATGTATGTATGTGTGTGTGTATATATGTATATAATATACAATATAATATATATTTAAAAAAAAATATATGCTTTTGTTATGGGGGTTTATTCACTGTAACCCCTATTAGCAAATCTCCCTAGACCAGTGGTCGGCAACAGGTGGCTCGCCAGCAATAATATCTGGCCCGCACCCGCAGCCAGATTATTTTGATAGCGGTTGGTTCTGAAATAGATCTGCGATGACAGCAAGAGTTAGCCTACTCACAACCAGAGTAGGCTATGTGAGCGGAGCGCGAGTGGAGCGGTGTGATTTTGAATGGAGCAAGGAGCGGATTTTTTAAAAGTCGGAGCGGCGTGGTTTTCACTCGCTCCACCACCACTCCATCACGAGTACAATTCATACCAACGACCCGGCCGTAATATAACTGCATATTTAGCAAGAATTCACAAGTTTAAAATATTTAGCTAGCTTGATAGAGAAGGATCACTCAAATCAGAAAGAATGTGAATGACGGCAATGGACATGAGCGCGAAGTTATAATAGTTCTCAAGGAATTAGTTTGTTCCTTCATATACTGAATATTTTGAGATGAAAGCATGATTTGAACAACTACTACAACACTTATTCACACGCAATCGCTCTCTCAATAATGCATTCAAACAAATGTAATCTTTCATCTGTATCCGATTTCGAATGAGCAGAAATCTGTAAGAAATGCATCGATCCGTAGGTAAAATAACTGACAAAAACGTATTGATATTTTCATCACAAAAAAGAAAAAGAAAAATTGCACTGCAAAAAGAAGCAATTATGCCTTTTAATGCTGACAACCATGTAATTAGCTTGTCATGTGGCAGGAAAAAAAGTTTGCACACAAGTGTTCCAATACGCCATGCTGAAACAATCTTTTATTTATTTTATTTTTTAATATAGGCCTATGAACAGAACTGCGCAGCAAGAGCGAGTTATTAAATGCCCGGAGCGCAGAGGGAAATTGTTGACGCTCCACTCCGCTCACATAGCCTACTCTGCAAATGTGACATTTTGTTAATGACTGTCCTACCACAGGATTTAACACGGAGTAACAGCTCACAGTTACAAAAGACACTGTAACAGTATGCCACAGGCCATTCTAGTTGCCAAGCTTACTTTTGGTTTGAGGCAGATGGTCAACAGGGGGCAGCAGTGATCCACTGAAATCACTGAACTGTCACTCTGCACTTCAGCACTACCTTACATCTTTTTAAACAGTGGCGTTGGGTTGTCAGTCTCTTTTGAACACACTGAAGGGTTAGTACTTTTCGTTTTTTAATATATTTAGTAAGCAATAAGCTTCTTACAATATACATACATACCTTATTCTGTATGACCATATTTTAGATCCCTTAAACCTACCCCATACCTAAACTTAACAACTACCGTACTCACATTTGATAAGCAACAAATTGGGATTTTGAGGAAAAACTCTTAATTGTGAATGTGTTCCCGATTCTTAAGTGTGACCTTTATAATTTTAATATTTTTTCTTATGCTCACAAAGCCAAGGCTGCATTTATTTGATGAAGTTTTATTATAGTAACAGTTTTCTATTTTGACATGTAATTTAAAATGTAATTTATTCCTGTGATGGCAAAGTTTTTTTCAGTGCCCAGTTTTCCAGTCTTCAGTGCCACATGATCCTTCAGAAATCTTTACATTTAAAAATGCTGAGTTACCTTTTTCCTATTTAAATGGAAATGGAAGAATGCATCTGGTGTAGGCTTTGAATCCCTCCTGTGTTTATGATCAAAATTGCTGGTTCCTCCCTTCATACCAATGAATAAATATCCACAGTTTGCACAGTATTGGCGGGTCAGGTTTCTTTTCTCCGGTGCTTTTTATGACTAATGTGTTTAGGTGTCTTTAAAAGATGTAGACACAGTAATTCACTCTCTCAACAACCTTTTGGCGGATTCAGATGGTGACAGAAGGTGAGTGTGAGTGGAGCTTATATACAGCCCTTGAGGGCCCTCTGTGAGGCGATAGCACAGTGACGGCGGGCTGTGAAGTGCAGATTAACAGGCTCAGAGAAGAACTTGATTCGCCGTAAACCTGGAGCACTTCTACAGCAAGCGTAAAAGATTGATGGCTGAGTTGGTGCAGAGGGTGCACAATAAGACTCTGGCAAGCAACAGGAAGTAAAGCGAATCTGGATTTCGTATGTGTCCTTCAGCGTTTTTCACAATTGCCCGCTGTGCCGTTTCCCGGCTAAGGTCAAAGTGCCAACAGGAGACTACCGCCACTCCAATTGAAAGCTGTTTTTTTGTGTCCAAAACATTTCATTGCCGTTTCATAACTCAGTTTATGTCACTTTAAAGTTTTAAGCATCTTTTAAAGCAGCTCTTATATAGCTTCTACAGTTTTTGTTCTGACACAAAGTAGATGTCCATCTGCCCAAGGTCGTACGTCCACTTTTTTCAGAGAAGCCTTGTGAGAAGCTGTGCACCTTGCCAAACAGTCTTGCTTCTCTTCCTCATGACTTTGCAGTGTCTGAGTTTCAACTAGCTTGACAGATAGACTACAGGGACTAGCACTCAATGCCTGCCTCATTCTCACTCTGGATCCCTGGTGTATTCGGCTTGTGTTAGAAATCACTCTCTTTTCGACCTGTGAATGCCACTTGCTCTGTAGCTCTCCCAGTCACCTTGTCCCACTAAGACAATGAGCAAGGGCTTTGTCGAAACTTTAAACATCCCGATGTACACTTTGCTGTGTGAACTCGTTGTTTTCCATTTTAGCTGTGTTCCGTCAGAATCTTTTGTGCCACAATATACCATTATCCAGTATCAACAAGATCTACGTAATTATTATCTGTGGAAAAAAACAGCGGTGTTTCATGGATCGCCCCCATGTTTGATTCTGTTTTGGTTTACCAGCACAGATAGGTTGCGCATTCATCCATCCATTTGTTTGCATGTTTTTAAATTTACTGCAATGTCATTGTTACTTTTAAAAAAATTTTTGTCATAGTTTTTGTCTTTGGGCAAAAAAAAGGCAATATTTTGGCATGTCATATTCATTAATTTTAGTCAGTGGTTTTCTGTTTGTGCAAACAACATTTTAGTTTGTTTTAATTTGTGAATTCTTTATGCTTTAATTATTAATTTGTCCATTCATGGCTTAGTGTGAAAGCCTATTCACAATGTGTTCAGTTTCACTCACTGATTAGTTTCAACCTCTGCAACTCAAGTCTTTTTTTCTTGTCATATTATTATAAACTTCAAAGGCTATCGACTCGTTGTGAATGTTATGTCAGTACCAGTTTGATGGCAAAAAAAAATTTGTGATGAAAATGTTCATTAATAAAGTTGTTTTGTTTTGACAACATAACATCCACAACTAGATAACCTGTGGGTAGTGTCTCACTTGTAGAGTAGAAATGGCTCCTGACTAGCACTGAAGGCATAGGAGGTCTGGCTTAATGTGACTAAAGCTACTACTGGCTTTTTGGCCTGCTGGAGTCTTGCCTAATGGCCTAAGTGCTTTCTTATCCAGAAACTGTCAGTATTATTGATAATCAGATGGCAAGCCACCAATACAGCCATCAACTGACAACCAGGAATTCTAGACCCCTGCCAGCTTACAATCATTCATACATCTGCCTCTCGGTTAGGGCATTATGGACATGAATATTTGCTGTCAGATTTTTGAGGTTCTAAAAATTATGTACATTCTCTAAGTGAACTGTGAATTAGTGATTATTTCACTAATAAAATAGTTTGGACAAATTTGTCAACTCTAGCAGGCTCTGTTAGCTTTTCTTTTGGACCCTTTGGAGTAGAAAGTGAGTATAATTGTAATTTAAATGCCGAAGTAACCAAATAATGGGAAAAATGCATATTTCCCCCCCTGTAAACCTCTGTTTTATAAGTTTCCTTATATTTAGAAAGTTCTGGCTCCTGCTGTTTTGTGCATCTTTTGTATTTTTCTCGCCTTACCCCATAACCAGGCCTTTTATTTTTTATTTTTGTTTGGTTTTGTTTTGGAAATGTGAATGTCTAAGGCATTTTGAACCTACCTTGTGAAGGAAGGCAGGAAGGTATTTTGGATGTTCCACTATGAGAACTCTAGATTCTTGTTATAAGTGTATTTTTTGCTATTATAGAAATTGCTTCCAAGCACAAGTTCTGGATGAGGATCAGGCTTTGAAGATGAGTGGATGGTGTGTTGTATTGACACCCCCCCCCACACACACACTCATTGGTTCCTTAATCCTGGTTAAGCATTGGGAGATTTAAGCATGGACCTATGTCAAAGGTTTCTGAACCAAGATCTTGTTAACCATGTCTATTCTTTGTGCCACTGACCCTTCAGTACTGGTTCAATGAATACAGTGCACAAGTTTAGCAGTTTATCTCTCACCTAATTTTATATGAAACCTTTGAGGCTTTAACATAGGAAATATTTTTGTTGTTCAGATTTAAATACGGTTGTGCCTGCTGTTGGTCAAAATTGAAAATCTATTATTGTGTTAGATGCCAGGCCTCCTGGACCAAAGGATCGATACTGCTTTGTCGACAGATTCGAGCCCCTGCTCTGCTCGGGCTGAAGATGAATTAGATTTTTTCTATAAAACAGCGGAGCTTAGCTCTGCTATTGAGTTTATTGCTACCGTGTGGGACGCTTTACTCTTCACCTGCGGTATTTCATCCACTGTTATTACCGCTGCCCCACTCCTGTGCCTTCTCGGATTTTCCCATTCTCTATCTGTCCTCATCTGTTATCTATAGGGGACATTTGGAATTCCAAATGGTTATGATCTGTATTAAAGTTTACGGATTAAAGATTAAGCTCTATTCTGTCCCAAATCCACCTGCTACCAAATTCCTCTCAGCACCTTTCCAGGAATCCCTTCCTCTGTCCACCCTTTATCATCTATAGTTCCAGAACATGCTTTCCGATGGACTATTCAACCTATTCAGACTATACACACATTTAGACACACCACCAGTCAAATGTTTGGTCATATTTTTGTTTTGTTTTTGAAAGAAGTCTCTTATGTTCCGTAAGGTTCAATTTATTTCATTAAAAGAAGTTAATATAAAATATTTTTTTTATCAGCCATTACTCGAGTCTTCACATCACATAATGATCCTTTAGAAATCATTAAAATATGCCGTTTGGTGCTCAGTTTTATCAGTTATTATTGGTGCTCATTTTTTAATAATGGTTCTTATTATTTTGAAAACCAATTTTTGCTTCTTAATGTTTTTGTGTGAACCATGATACCAGGAATCTTTTGTAATATTACACATGTCTTTACTGCCACTTTATGAATTTAATGCCTCTTTGCTGAATAAAAGTAATAATTTTCTTTTAAAATATCTTTCTGACACCAAATTAATGAATTAATTTCTAAAACAAACAAACAGAACAAATTCTTTAAAAAACTATTTCTAGAAATGGCTGCTGAAAATTCATTACAGGAAAAAACATTTTAAAAATGTAGTACAATTGAAAACAGTATATGCATTTTTATTTGTAACAATATTTGACAATTATTGCTGTTTTACTGTATTTTTGATCGAATAGATGTAGCATTGGTGAACATGAGGTTTCTTTCAAAAACAATAAAAGCATCTTAATTATTTCAAACTTTTGTATCAATAAATAATAATAAATAAATTCAATGATTAGTTACTTAAAGAAATTTGTATATGTGCAATTTATATTTGTATATTTAAGCACTCAAGCCTTTAGATCAAAAGGTTTTGTAGATAGAAAAACAGAAATTCAGACAAGTGTGAGTGTTAGCAGATCTTCAAGCTTGTGTTTCTGTTTCAGGTGCTGATGAAGATCATCAAGCATTACCAGGAGGAAGGTCAGGGCAGTGAGGTGGTGCAGGGGGTGCTGCTGGGGCTGGTGGTGGAGGATAGGCTGGAGATCACCAACTGCTTCCCTTTCCCTCAACACACAGAGGACGATGCTGAGTTTGATGAAAGTAAGGGAATAAAGTTGTGCTCATTGCCTTAATCATTTGTTAGCACTATTCAGACAGGATTAATTTTCTAAATGGCATTTGAGTTCGAGTTTGTAAAGTAGGCCATTATCGTTGCAACTGTTTAGATTATTTGAATTTTACCCACACATCAAATTTAGCTTCATTTTGCTTCTCATTGTATCGGTGCACTAAGTAAAACCCATCACTGATGCCACCCAGTTGACTTTCTCAGGAATGAAATCTTTACTGAATATATTTTGGGCTCCCTGAAGAAGTATTGAAACAATCATTTTAAGCCGCTTTGTGGAGAAAGCGAGTGATTTAGTGACATGGATGTTGAGATGTGCTACATTAAGTACTGATGGAGTGCTGATAGAGAATACACACACACATAAGTTTCTTGGGAACGTTATAAATGTGTTCACTGCTAGATAGTGATCCTGCTATTCCAAATGCAGTTTAGATCGTTCTGCTTTAAATTGTGCCTGAGACAACTTTTGATTTTCTAAGCAGGCATTTGATTAGAAACACACCTTTATTATGCAGGGTTCTTTCTCTCATTCTTTTTTCTTTCTTTGTCTTTCTCAGCATTTTCAGTATGCGCAAACACACAGAAAATTGGGAGGTGAATAAGTAGATGTATTACCCATCATGAAAAGATTTGAACCACCGAACCTGGTGTTTGAAGCTTGTATTTTTAACTGTGAAACTGCCATTGCCATACTCTCCAGTTAGCCAGGTTTGAATGTGGCTGTTTTGTGTCTGACTGCAGATTTTTGATTATTGCTTAAAGCAGAGGTCTCAAACTCAATTCCGGGAGGGCCTCAGCTCTGCAGAGTTTAGCTCCAACCAGCTCCAAATCACACCTGCTTGGAAGTTTCTAGTGATACTTAAGACCTTGATTAGCTGGATCAGGTGTGTTTGATTAGGGTTGGAACTAAACTGTGCAGAGCTGTGGCCCTCCAGGAATTGAGTTTGAATTCCTTAAAGGGATAGTTCTCCCAAAAATGTCATGAATTACTCACCCTCATGTCGTTTAAAACCAGTAAGACCTTTGTTCATCTTCAGAACACATATTAAGATATTTTTGATGAAATCTGAGAGCTTTCTGACCCTGCAAAAACAGCAACGCAACAACAATCATTAAAATAGCCCATATGACATCAGCGATTCAACCGTAATTTTATGAAGCTACGAGAATATTTCTGTGTGCAAAAAAAACAAACAAACATTATGACTTTATTAAATTGAGAAGTTTAGATGTAATTTTATCACAACGCTGTGTCTGGCCTACCAGCCTCCATTTACTACCTGCCAGCTCGTCAGTGATCACTAAGGCCGAGAAACGTCATCGTCCCTAAGTCGAGCTAGTAAACGGCGAAGTAAATTGCGGTGTAATTCAACCTGTATCGGAACAAAGGTTTGGGGCTCAGCTTTTATAGGGTTTCTCCAGAGAACGCTAGCCAGAACGCACGCCTCATCAAGCTCGGTCTGGAGAGAAGTGAGAATGAGAATGGGCTGCTTTCTGCACAGAGCGAAGGACTGTGAGTTGTTTATTCGCTTTTACAGCCTGTGAGATCACAGGTGTAGCTGGTGAGATGGGCTGTGCATCATGGGAGGGAGAATGAGGCAGGGTTGTATTATTAAAAGTGTAATGGGCTGTAGAGGCTCAGAAATGGAGGCAGCAAAGGAACCAAAAATTGGCTAGGGTAGGGTGTTGTTTTGTGGGCCACCAAAATAGGGCTGGGGTGATATGACTGTATATACCATAATGATAGAAACTATTTTGTTATACTGTTTATACCGTGAGATGGCATGATATAAAAAAATATAATTTTTTTCAAACCCGGGGCCATTTATAATTTATGTCATCTGGGTAACCTTGCCTTTTGGTGTGCGTCAATGAAGTTTAAAATTAAATTATTAATTAAAATGATTAATAATTAAAATGAAAAAATATTTTAGTCACTAGAATAAAAATATGCATGCTACATGCCTATGCACTTATTGGACTATATGTAACATTAAACTTATTATTTATTAAAATGCCACTGATTTTTTATACTAATAACAATATTCATAATAATAATAAAAACATCTTGGTATGTAATTATTCACATAGTCACTAGAATAAAAATGCAGTACTTCATGATGTAAAACATTATAAATATTAATAATAAAAATAATAACAGAAAGATCAATATATTAGGAATATAATACAGAATAACAATAATTTATTATTATTATTATTATTATCATTAATTGTATTGTTTATTTTAGTTGGTTAGTTATAAATAGATTTTGAAATGTATTCACTTGTCTCTTGACTACATCATGTAGTAATGTATTTTTAATGCATAATATTATAAATAATAATAAAAATAATTCATTATAAGAGATATCTATCTGTCTGTCTGCCTGTATATACTGTGTACAGTCATGGCCAAAAATATCGGCACCCTTGGTAAATATGATCAAAGAAGTCTGTGAAAATGAATCTGCATTGTTAATCCTTTTGATCTTTTATTAAATAAATTCACAAAAATCTAACCTTTCATTGGATAATAAGAATTTAAAATGGGGGGAAATATCATTATGAAATAAATATTTTTCTCAAATACATTTTGGACACAATTATTGGCACCCCTAGAAATTCTTATGAGTAAAATATTTCTGAAGTATATTCCCATTCATATTCACAATTTTGAGCACTCCAGGGTGATTATGAACATGAAATTATCCAGCCATGGCTTCCTGTTTCACAGAAATATAAATAGGAGGGAAAACAAAGCCCAAATTCCATTAATCATCCATCACAATGAGAAAAAACAAATAATATATTTCTGATGTGCAGCATAAGATAATTGAGCTTCACAAATTAGTGAAGTGGCTTTAAGAAAAGAGCTAGAGCAGTGCAAATTCCCATTTCCACCATCAGGGCAATAATTAAGAATTTCCAATCAACATAAAATGTTACGAAACTGCCTGGAAGAGGACTTGTCTATATCGTCCTAATGACCCATCAAAATTGTGATCATTTATAGTGATTTATGGATATGGTATGGTAGTCTGTAATTTTGTTTTAATATTCTTGATTTATTTTCTTTTCTGCTCTCAAATTTTCTTCTTCTTCTTAATTTGGTGTATTAATATTTTGTTTATATTTTCTTCCTGTTCTTAACATCAACCTGCCAAAAGGGACTACGGATGAAAATTAGCCAGTGTTGGCTAAATCTTGTGCATTTTACATATTGTTTGTGTTATTAATGTGCATTGTCCCTGATTAAATAAATGAAAAATGGAAATGAAATGCATGGTGAGAAGCAGAGTTTGAGTGGCTATAGACTCTCCAAGGACCACAGCTGGAGAATTGCAGAAAATAGTTGAGTCTCGGGGTCAAAAAACCTTAAAAAAATATCATCAAACAGCACCTACATCACCACGTTATTTGGGAAGGTTTCAAGAGAAATGTGTACAATGAAATATACTGCTGTATTTTTGATGTTGTGGGCCTTTATTTCTTCTGGAGGTCCTGGACATCTTGTTTAGATACATGACATCATGGATTCTATCAAATACCAACAGATAAAAAATCAATAAGTGACTGACTCTGTTAGAAATCTTATAATGGGCCATGTTTGGATCTTCCAACCGTACAATAATCCAAACACAAACCTCAAAAACAACACAAAAATGGGTCACTGAGCACAAAACCAAGCTTCTGCTATGGCCATTCCAGTCCTCTGACCTGAACCCTGTAGAAAATTAGTGACGTGAACTGAAGAGAAGAAGCATCGTCATGGAGCTGGGAATCTGAAGGATCTGGAGAGATTCTGGAGTGAAGGAATGGTCTCTGATCTCTTGTCAGGTGTTCTCTAACCTCATCAGGCATATAGGAGAAAATTTAGAGCTGGTGAACTGGAAAATGGAGGTTTCAAAAGTATTGAATAAAAGAGTGCCGTTAATTGTGTCCAATGTGTATTAGAAAAAAATATTTATTTCATAATGATATTTCCCCCATTTTAAATTCTTATCCAATGAAAGGTTAGATTTTTGTGAATTGTTTAACACCCTTCATATGCAAAGCAATATATATTTATTTATGCCATTATAAAAGATTTTGGTCATACTGTCTACCCCTAACTCCTGTGTGGTGCCGACTTGCATTTAAAAATATATTTGAATATTTGAGTCTGTTTTGAAAGTGTTAGAGAGGACAACATGAGCACCTTTGAATCCACAACGGATTGTAATGACTTCCGATGCATTTATCAAGAAGAGTTGAGTTAGTAGTAATTCTAAATGAGAAGTATTCAGCCTCAAGCGTAGTGCATTGCATCTCCAAGTGTACATTAACTCTGTGACTCTGACACTACCTGTGGTATCCTCGCGGCTAATTTATTCTCCTCCTCTGCAACAGGGTGTGTACATATGACAATGTGTGTTTGGGTGACACCTCTCCCACCTTTCCCATCACTGCATGATTTTCTCCCTGTCTTTAGCCCGTAGGGCTGTGCCAGACATATTATGGCATCTAATGGATATTTAAACACCCTTCATATGCAAAGCAAGGATCCTTGAACTGTACAGGCGACTCCTTTGCTTGTTTTTCCTGCGAGGCAATTGCTGTATTTATTACTAGAGTTTTAAAAGGTGAGTTCGAGTCGGCCGCAGTTCTTTACCTCCTTGTGAGTGTTTTTTTCCATGGGCCTTTTCATTTTTGTCCATTATGAAAACCTGCCAGTGACCGAGGTGACTTCCATCACTTCACTCTATTTTTACCTGGTGTTTGACTGCCTCACACAGAGCAGAAGTCTTTCAGGTGGTTGGATTGAGTCTTATCTGATGGAGGAGTGCAGGTTTGCTTTAGAGAGACTGAAACAGGAGGGTGGAACACCTAAAGAGCGTAATTCAAACAGACCGTCTCGGTCGAGATAAGCTTTGTCTGTGACCTTCCATTTCAGAGTTTCAAACGGACAATAAAAACGACATTAGATTCAGCTCTGCATATGTATTAAATCCGCGTTAATGAATGTTTTTGCTTTTTGTGCATTTTGTGAAGTGTGATTTTTAGATTTGCCAATGCACATTGTAACTAATGCAACATCTAAATACACCTCCAGATTGAGCCTCAAGATGAAGAATTTTTAATGTAATCACGTTAAAATTTAAATACTTTTTCCTATCACAGGTTATTTTTGCTGTTCTGTTTGATATTGGTTTAAAAAAAAAAATTCCCAGTGAACATTGAATTTACATTAAATAAACAGTAAATACTTTCCCTTACAACATATCGAGTGATATAGTAATATTTCTATTAGTTTTGTAATATATATTTACACTATTGTTAAAATAGTTTGGGTTTTTTTTTTTTTTTTCACAAAGAAAAATAATATTTTTATTTAGCAAGGATGTATTAAATTGATCAAAAGTGGCAAATGCTTTTATAATATTACAAAGTATTTGTTTCAAATAAATGCCATTATTTTGAACTTTATATTCATCAAAGAATCCCAAAAAGATTTTTTTCACAATTTCCACAAAAATATTTAGCATTTATAAACATTGATAATTTGTCAATTTCTTGAGCACCAAATCAGCGTATTAGATTTGTGACATTGAAGGCTGGTGTAATGAAATTTAGTTTTGACATCACAGGAATAATGATTTTTAAAGTATATTACATCAGATTATAGATATTTTTAAATTCTATTTCACAATATTGGTGTTTTTACTCTATTGTATATAAAATCAATGCAGCCTTGCAGACCATAAGAGACTTTTACTAAAGTTAAAAAAGACTGGAGAAAAATATTAACAAAACATACCACCCACAAACTTTTAAACTGTTAATCCAAGATGCCTAAAAATGCTGTGGAATTAACATGATCCCTGGCCAAGAAACATTACTATGGAAATGTTAATGAATGAAATGTTAATTTAATTTGAGTTATTTTAGTTCTTCAACAAACTAAATGGAAATGAAATAATATATATATTGCATTTATTTATATAAAAATACCATGGTACCTTTTTAAAAAAAGTATTATGCAATAAAATAGTTATGTAATGTTAGGCTAATAAAAAAAAAAAAAAAAAGTTTTGTTGTGTAGTAGAATTATGTAAGTCGCACTAATGTTATGGTAATGTGCATGATATCACCTCAGGGTATTGTTTCTGTGTACATAGTTGGACACAGCTATAATTTGATTTCACGGGCATGACTCTGTAGAAATTTGTGAACGTGAATGGAAAACTCAGTGTTTTGGGGGTTTTTTTGTATGTTGTTGGCAGTATACAAAATTGTCTACCGCTGTTTGTGTTGTTTCAGAGTTTGTTTCTATGGCTTCAGCCAGAGAGACTTCAGCCCCTGCTGCTATAGGCAGACTAACTGTTATAAACTCCTCTTAAACAGTGTTTACTGCACTCAATCCAAACTAATCGTGAACAGCACAGTTCCTCTCAGTCTCAGCCTTTCAATCAGTTATTTTCTAATCTGCCTGTCTGTACTTACTCACTGTTTTGTTGTTTTCACCCGGTCACCAGTCTCATTTTTTAGCCTTTTGGCAATATTTAGTTTCTGTTTTAACATTTAAAAGAATAGAAATAGTATTTCAAATTTTTATTTTTTTTCTGGCTCAAACAGCCATTGAATAGCCAATTAGATTCATTATGTAAAAGTAACATACTCTTTTCCACTAAATGAGCACAAGCAAGAATGATATTTATTTTTTTTCGTTTATATGCACCAGTGTAACAGTACATAGTAGGCAGAGGTTTCTTCAACAGCTGGTATAATGAGTCTTTGCATGTGTTTGTCAGGGTTAATTACATTTACCCATACATATTTAAATGTTTATTGCTGCGTTGAACTGTTGTTGTGCATTTTGTGCTGTTTTTTGCTGTAACAAGATGCGTCTTTTCATCGTGTTCCAGGTCGACGCTGAAGCAGTCAATGAGATAACGCCAGCTGTTAACTCAACCCCTGTCCCACATGAATGCATTATGATACATTGCCATGCTGTGTGTTTTGTCTTTTCCCTTAGTGCTTTCAGCCTCGCTGTGAATCCATTTTGCTGTTTCCTCTCTTGCTTTACCGCAAGAATGTATCAGTAGTATTAATAAACATTACAGTCTGCTAGCAACATTTGTATTTTCCATTCACATTTACAAAATTTCTGCCCAGTCATGCACGTGGATGGCACTTATTCAAATGTCTCATTATCATTGGGCAGTACTTCTGAATTTTAGACCTGGTGGCCACTAATACTGCACATTTTGTATGTCCCTTTATTTGATACACATGATTCAGGTCACAGAGCTTCTGCTAATGGGTTAATCAGTAGAATTAGGTTTGTTTGAGAAGCGAGACATCAAAAATGTGGAGAGTTGGGGGTCCTACAGTCTTTCATACAGCGTTTCTGTATGAAACTACCTCAGCAGACAGGCTTCCGAGGCACCATAAAGTCATGTTTAATGATCTAGAACAAATTCAACTGAGCTTTACACCGTGTCCTAACCAGGCACGACACGATACATTTCCAGCATCAAGTAATTTGTCAGTCTCCACACTGAAAGTGAAAATGCTGTGTGACACTACACAATTACAGCCAGTCAGAACATATTCGCTGGTTAGACCGAAGACTAGGATTTGCATGGAATTATTTAGAAGAAAATTTTTTTGCTTGTTGTGTGTAAAAATGGATGATTATTATTATTATTATAGGTATTTTATAAATAAATACTACCATAAATTTTGGCAACTGTAAGATTTGTAGTGAATATTTCAAAAATATTATAAAAATAATAATTTATGTATAATGATTGGATGCAGCCTTAGCACCTACACAAATTATCTGCAAAGGAAGCATTTTTTGGGGTTTCCAGCCTTGCAGAATAAGACGGCAACAATTTGCTCACCAGTAGGTGGCAGTATGGGACTTGTCAAAAAATGCCTGTGTGTGTGAGCTCAGTGACTCCAACTGGGTGGGGGTTTTTATCTGATAAATGCATAAATAAAACTGTATGACTTAAAGATTGCAGCTCTTTGCTGTCGGAGGTAATCCGCAGCCCATATTTCCTGGCAGAAAAATTGAGCATTCATTGTGGAAATGATCTTGTAGATTAACTCGGTTTCAGGCAGAGGTGCACTGAGAATGGATTATCCATTTAGGCTGTTTGTTAGTTTGTATTTTGTACATGAACGGAGCATTAGGGCTTCACCTCTGTGGCAGGAGTGATATATTTTTAAGTTGATTTCAAGTTTGTGACAGAGGAGGGGAGGAGAGGTGTGTGCCTCAGTTAACAGCATGCGGACGAAGAAAAATGAATGCTTTCAGAGATGTCGTCAGTCAAGTGCCGTGCCCGGCATCCTAATGTGCTTGGGCTGTGATTTTTATTTTTTATCTTCTTCATTTTCCTGAATTTGACGTTATATAACTGCAGACACTGCTGAAAACATCTTTTAACCAGTCTAAGCTGGTTTACTCCTGCGTGATTGCTGGTTTGAAGAGGTTTTGGGGCTTTTCAGATGGTTCGAAGAGACCAGATTAAACCAGCTGAAACCAGCCTATCCAGGTTTAAGATTTTTCAGGGGAGTGTGCAGACATGCCAAGAAGTGACTGAAAGGAAGAGAAAATGATGGACTATTGATGGGGAGCTGTCATGAAGCTATATTTGCCTCTCTTGGACCATTGATTATTTAAATGCTGTAATTTATTAATCAGCTAGGTCTAAGCCTGTCTGGCACACAGTCTTTCGACTATAGTTGTAGTGTAACATAGGAAACAGACACTGGCACATGCCAGTACAGTCTAAATCTTAACAACCTGTATTATCAACCACCTGCCCAGTCACATCGCCAAGCACATGAATTGCAGTCTTCATATTTCATTTGTCAAAATAGTATTTGCCTGAATATCCCAAATTGTTAATCCTATTGTTGGACCTCTTTTTTGGCAAGCTGGTTTTGTCTCTTGTGGCTGCTTAGCAAGCAGGAATATGGAGATCTGCATACTTTAAAAATCCACTAGTTAATTAATTGGTCTTAAGAGAGCACTGTATAATTATGCCGGTTTTGGGTTCAGCTGATCCGGATCAGTCGGGCTTCTTAGGGGGCATTAATCGTGCTTATTAGTCGTGCTTTTGCATTCAAAACCAGGTTGACAGTATATAGTAGTCTTGATATATATTTTTAATTTGATGGATTGAAGGAGATGAATTTAAAGAGGCAAACTCTCAGAGAGGGCTTACCACGCAAACTGTCTAAAAGTTAAAGCTAAGTATGTTAATGAAAGCTCTGCAGTGGAGAAAAAGTCTAGATTAACTAGTTAACTTCACTAATTGACTAGACAGTTGTTGGATGACTAGTTGACTATTGCGACTTATTCGTATTAGCAACTGATCTGCTGTCTCTGAAATTGGGTGCAAACTCATGTCGTCAATGTGAGCACAACCATACAATGTCTTCACACTTTTAATTGGATGTAGTTTTTGTTCCTAATAAACTGTAAACAAACGTAGAAGTAATTTTGCCATTATATATAGACTACCATTCAAAAGTTTGAGGTCAGTAATTTTTTTTTTAAAACAAACTACTACTTTTTCACTAAGGATGCATTAAAAGTGCTGATTAAAAGACCGTAAAGACATTTACAATGTACCAAAAGATTTGTACTTCAACAATGCTGTTCTTTTGAATCCTGTAAAAATCTATTATGGTTTCCATAAAAATATTAAGCAGCACAACAGTTTTTAACATTTATAATAAGAAGTTCTAAGTTTCTTGAGCACCAAATCAGCATATTAGAATGTTTTCTGAAGGATCATTTGACACTGGAGACTGCTGAAAAGTCAGCTTTGCATCTAAATTACATTTTGAAATATAATAAAAGTAATTTTATATGCTGATGAAATGTTTTAAAAGTCTTACCAACCCTAAACTAGAGCAGTAATGCACACAAAATTAATGCTTAACATTTTTGTGTCCTTAATGGAATGGTCCAGGTTTTCGTCATGTATTAACCAGCACTTCTTCTCTTAAACTGTTTCATAACTAACTGATTGCTGAAAAAAAGAAACCATCTCGTACATATCTGTCTTCTAGTGTACACAAACCCTGTTTTGGAGCCCGTCCTGTTGAGTTGACATCCCAAATGTGCAATCCGCCTGAATACCCCATTGCATGCGCTCACTTGTTGTCTCAAAGTGGGCGAGGTTAAGTGTCGCTTGAAGGGACGGTAAGCAGTGTTGTGAAGTTTACAGCACGGCCTAATGAGTTTTTGCTCATCAGAGCGAGATCATGCGGCTCTGTCATTTGCCCTGTGGGGGGTGGTGCGCGGCCCGTCACGTCTCCGCCACAGCCTGTGGTGAGGATTAGAGCCGTGGTTAATCTCCGGTTAGATCAGATCAGGCGAGTGCCGCTTCACTGCCCCCTGGGCACCATTCACCACCCTCGCTCTCCCAGTGCGAGCCCAGAAATATTTGCTTTGAAATGCATTGCTCCGCAGCTTGTCTCCACCATAACAAACCCTTATTTTTCATTTCCCCCCCTCCAGCAACTTTCCTCTACTCCCCCTGCTCCTTTTTTCTCCCTCACTTCTCCCCATGTCTTCTCTAGCTGTCCTGGAGGATAGTTTTAAGAAGGTAATGAGTGCCCGGAAGGCCCGTCCTGTGTCGCAAGCCAGGCTGCATCTCACCCCGAGGCGAACCTAATTCAGGTCAGGGTCAGTGGAAAGCATGTGTGTTTGTGGCAGATGTTTGGGTATGTTTGTCCACTAATGGCACGAAAGACTGCGCTCATGTCCATTTCCATCTTTCCATTTGTAAATTTCACCCTAAGACATATTTTGATACTCCCATTAGCATATTTCAGTCTGCGTTATTGCGTATCATTCATTGACTAGTGTTTATTTCCTGTGATTTGTTTTCATTAGGCGGTCAGCATCACAGAAATGACTTCTGCTTCTCCTCGTGGGCTTGGCATATTATATTAGCCACTGCGCCTGTGGCCCCCTTGCTTCGGACAACATATTAGTTGTTTTGTGCAGTCGGGGTGGGGGCTTTTAGCATTCAGTTGCACCTTTACAACTGTTCCCGATCCGTACCTGCTACTTATGACCTGCTCCATGATTTTGAATCATTTTGACCCATAAACGTTATATTATTACTATGTTTCTACTTATGGCTTGGTCGAGATATAATAATATAAATAGTGACTATCACAAATGTTTTTGAGAAAAAGCCCAAAGATTCCAACCTTTTTTTGGACAATTTTTAAATTCAGTTACCACTAACAGATTAGTTCAAAATATAGTGTATCTATATAGCTCATACATTTAATAATAATAGTATATTTACGATTTTAGTAATAATATTGTAACTAATCCAAAGTTAATTTTTCCTAACTAACTAACTAACTAACAAGCTACACAATTTGAGTGACTTTCCTGAGGTAAATGTAACATCAGGTGACATGTTATTCATAAGCTGTTTTATTTACGTCTTTTTGCGGTTTAGGGGTGTTTGATTCCAGGATATTTGTAGTTGACCTCAACTCCATCGGAATTGACTCTCTGACTGAATTTACATCACATACTGTACACATGTACATTTTCATCAGAACAGGGTCAAGAATAGAATATAAGATTGCAGTCATTATTACACATTTATTCTTTATTTCCAAAACAAAGCTTTAAATTCCTTTAAAACAAATTAAAACAATGTGACTATTCAAATTAGTCCAGTTTAGAGATGTCATCATCTTGAGTAGCCTGTCAACGTTACTACTTAGTTGTTTCCAATACCTAATTTTATAGAGGCAAAATTCACGAGAAACAGTCTTGGTCAAATATTTATTTCAGAAATAAATGACACAGAAGTAACACATTGTTTAATGAATTAATCTAACTACGGTATTTGATTGTGCTAAATGCCCATGATTATCTATTGTCATGGACAGGAGAGTTCAAGATACTAAAAATAATAAATATAGTAAAATACAAGTATAATACAAAAATACATACAATAATATACACTTATTGATGTGATTATTCTTGGTGTTTTTATGATTTGTGATTAGTTAGATTTTTTGATTAGTTTAATGATTGCGAACACAAATTAGGCTAACTGTAAAAACAAAAACAAATGAATATTTAATGCAATTAAGGGATAATATAATGCTACATGCACTTTTACAAGTTGTTTGAACTGAAATGTGTGTTGGCAGTGTGTGTATGTACACAACTACCCTATAATGATAAAAATCCACCCAGTGTTTTTTTTCAATCTACTAAAATCTTTTCCCCTTTCTCAAATCGAGCCTATCTCAGATGCTTGTTGTGTGACGTCACACGGACGAAGGCTGTTCCCACGATCGTTTGATTGACAGTAGCGTTTCAGCACAGACTGTACTGGTGTCTTCCCTCAGACCCGCCCTGAGTGAGCTGTCATCAGTTGTTTCACCGCCGGAGCAGATGTAGACAAGAGTGACTCCTAAGCGATTGAGGAGTTCTGTTGTTGGATGTAATAATGAACATAGCAGTGGTCATTTACTCCCGTCATCTGAGCGGCTGAAGAGGATTACGCTTTGTTCTGAAGGGAATGCGCCCTCAATCTACCTAAATGCGTCTATGTTCGCGCGAATCATTCGTGATCCAGCTTTACCTCCAGGTTTTTTTTAATGAAACTTTGCAAATCACCTTTCCTAATAATGTGCTAATTAGCAAGTTTCATGATGAATGCGGCTTAAGTAAACGGTCCCTCAGAGAGAGTAAAAAAGGTGTTTTTTACACTACCAATGAAATTTTTTTTTAACCAAACTATGTTACAGACTTTTCATTAAGACCCTAAAGAATAATATTAACTTGTGAAAAATGGGCATTATGACCCCTTTAATATAACATCAATAAAACTACAAAGCTGGCACAGTTTAAACATTGGTGGTCCATTCATTTGCTATCCCAAGTCAAGGAATTCCCCATCAAACAATAATTGGGTGATTACATGAGTAGTGGTTCTGATATACTTTCATGTGTTTTTTTTTTTTTTGCATGTATAACTTGTAATAAAGCGCAAAGGAGAGGTCACAGAATTGACTTCTGCCACTCTCCTCGTGTGCTCGGTTTATCAGATTAGACTTTGTGCCCTTGGCCTCCTCGCTTCGGACGACATATTAGTTTGTTCCGTGCATTGGGGGGGCATGTAACGCTCACAGCGTGTCTCTGCAGCCATTTCCGATCCTTGCACAAGTAAAGTAAAGTAAAGTAAAGTCGTGACGTATTGTCAAGTATGGTGACCCATACTCGAAATTGGCTCTGCGTTTAACCCATCCAAGTGCACACACACAGCAGTGAGTAGTGAACAAATGCACACACACACACACACACACCGTGAACACACACCCGGAGCAGTGGGCAGCCATGCTGCAGCGCCCGGGGAGCAATTGGGGGTTCGGTGCCTTGCTCAAGGGCACCTCAGTCGTGGTATTGAGGGTGGAGAGAGCGCTGGACATTCCCTCCCCCCACCTACAATTCCTGCCGGCCGGGGGCTCGAACTCGCAACCTTTTGATTACAAGTCCGACTCTCTAACCATTAGGCCACGACTTCCCCGCAAGGGGAAGGGGGAAAGGGACGTTCTCTGCATTTAACCCATCCAGGTACACCTGGAGCAGCGGGCAGCCATCAATGCGGCGCCCGGGGAGCAGTTGAGGGGTTCGGTGCCTTGCTCAAGGGTCTCACCTCAGTCGCGGTTGCCGGACCTGAGACTCGAACCCACGACCCTCGGGTTACAAGTCCAACTCTCTATCCATTAGGCCACGACTGCCCCCTGTGTTACTCACATAGTGCCCAAATTGATGTCTCACCTCTTGCATTTGCGTGACTTCGGTGAGAGTAAGGAGATGTCTGGGCCAAGGTGTTTGGCAGGCTTGGGATTTGAGCGTTTCAATCGGTGCGCATGTCTGTGTCGGGAGATAAAGTTATCTGTGTCGGGCACACACTGGGTCGGCTCCATCCTTCGCGCAGACTCCTGAGTGGAGACTGGAGAGCGACGCCGGAACTCTGTGTGGTAAAGTGGAGGTGGTGGGGTGTGGGGGGGGGGGGGGGGATACTAAAAGCGTTTGTTTCGCACAGCAGCAACAAAGTGGATGAAAACGCTAATGCTGCTAATGACTCACATCTTGCCCGACACTACTTCCTCATCCTCATCCTCCTCCTCCGCATCCCCCGCTCCGTGCAGCTGGTAGGCACAGCAACCGAGACAAAGGTAAGCGCCTGAGGGACAGTTGAAGACAAGAGGTGACGGTGTGAGTTGGGGATAATTGGAGTGATGCAGTGCCCTGTATGCTTGTTTCATGATGAAAAAGTTGTCTTAAAATGTTAAATAAATTTGGTATATGTGACCTTCTCCATCATTTTGAGACATTTTAACCTAGGAGTTTTCTTATTATGTAATTATTATGATTCTACTTCAGATGTCATCAAGATATTAATCATTTAAATAGTGACTGTAATAAAAGTTTGAGAAAATGCCCTCTAAAGATTACAAACTTTTTTTTGGAAAAAATTAATTATTTTATTGAATTGTCAGGGCGTATTTATTATATAGTTGTTATATTTAAAGAGAAATGAAAATTCTGTCATCAATTACTCACCTTCATGTCGTTCCAAACCCTTAAGACCTTCATTCATCTTCAGAACACAAATTAAGATATTTTTGATAAAATCCAAGCTTTTTGACCCTAGACAGCAACACAACTGACACGTTTCTGGCCCTGAAACATCGTTAAAATAGTCCATGTGACATGAGTGGTTCAAACGTAATGTTATGAAGCTATGAGAATACTTTTTGTGCACAAAGAAAACAAAAATATTCTAAAACTATTCTCATAACTTCATAACCACTGATGTCACATGGACTATTTTAACGATAAAGAGCTTCAAAATGCTATTTATTGTTTGAATTACATGATAAAATTGGCATTTTGAAAGGCTTTGTGATTTTAAAAATACCAAACAAAAAAAGTAAAAAGAAAAAAATAATCATTTCAGTCGGGTCATTGCAACTTCCTGCTGTGCATGTCACATATAGTATGCAACTAGAAATGTGGCACCTAAATGTTCACAACAATTATAGATCTAGTGATTGAGGAAACCATACAAGGTGTCATTTTGCATGTGCATATGAGGTCATTATCATATTGAATATGGCAGCATCATGATCAAACCATGTTTGTGTCATATGGTGCACCTGCACTTGTAAAACAGCCTTATGCTCCTTGATCATTATATGATCATGGAGTAATTATTGGATGAAATGACTTCCATGCGACAGCTGGCCTTACATTTAATGCCCTTGCATTTACCACTTGACAACAGACATTGATGGCTCAAGGTTTTTTTTCAAAGGTAAACCCATTTGCTTTTGAGAAATTGGGGTGAAAGAAGATACAACAAACTGAAATGCTTTTCCCATCATTTTAGAGAGCTCATCACCACAGGTTATGCTCAACCAAGGCCAGGGTAAGGTTTCATTTGCAGAAAAATGAACAAGAAATTGCGATGCTCAATAAGGGTGTAGGATACAGAGTCCTGCCTCTCAGTTAAATGAACCAGTTATTTTTTTATGCATTTTTCAAGTGATCAAATGGTTTTTCAGCTTGAATGTGCATGGACATTAGCTGGAGAAAACTGAAGAATATGAGTTATTTTTTGTTCTAAAGAAACAATTTAATACCTCTATTGCCAGATTTTTATTTTATTCCAGTTGAGCTTTGTTTTTGGACCTATACCACAGCCGATACTGGTAATTGGAAACAACTTATTTATATTGTAGATGTGATTCAGTTTCTGTAGTCTAAATCTATGAAGTGTGCACAGGTCATTGGTAGCTAGTGTTTCATGTGGCTTAGCTCCTGAAACTGAACCTACAGTGTTGAAGGAGCTAATTAGCATTAGCAGAAAGAGCTTGTATATGCTAGCTCTTTGGTAGAATCTCATAGCCTGGCTTCATAATGAGCTGCTAATAACCAACATACTCATAACAATGAGGGAAGTGAAGAGCTCAAGATCCTAACATTTCAAGAAATATACACTGTTTTAATTATGTATAAGCATTTGATCACAGTAACTCAAGCTGCAGTGGTAGTAGCAGTAGAAATGGGCCTTATGCTATTCTGCCAGGGGATCGTTTGCGGAAAATGAGGATTTACAGGACTGTGTGGGTCTGTGATTCTGTCAAGACATTGCAGAGTTGAAGCAGCCAGAGCAGATGCTTCAGCAGATGGAGTGTACAAACACTAGTCCATTTTTGGGTTGGTTTGTGGATCTAGGGCTTAATGTATTATGGTCTGTATGTGGAGATTTAGACATGGTGTGCAGTAACTTGCATGGTTGTCTAACTAGATGTTTCAAGACCAGAATCCTGATGAAAGTCAAAGTCCAAAGATCAGATCCAGACCAACATGTTTTGAGACCAAGACCGCAGACTTTTTGAACTTTGCAGGGTACTTTCAGATTGACAACTCCAGTCCCTCACAAAGTTTTTTTTTTTTATGAACCTTAAAAAATCTCATCCACAACTAGTTTTGGGAATATGAGTTTTTTTTTGTATTTCATGCGCTGTCCAAGACTTTATTCAAGGCTTTAATAGCTTATTGCTTGTTCTGGGAACATTCTTGATTCCTGGCAATAACACGCCCTGTTTCTGGGGCACACTTGCATCTACCCAACCCTAGTATGTGTTCTCCAAGGGTACTTACTGACTTTGTTGGTCTTTTCTCATTGGCTGTTCTCAACGTGAGTTGGCTGACTTGAAGGGCGCAGAGTTCTCCGAAGAAACGGGCTTATCGCCACAGGGGCCCCTCCCTGCCTTCCTCACCACAGGCCGTTCACTAGCATCAGAACACTGTGTCCTGTATGTGATTCACGGTTTTATTTTTGTGGGACCCCTTGTGTCATAAAATAGGGCGTCTTTCTCGGTGCATGACAGAAAGCAGCAGCTAAGTGATGGATATGAGCTTCTCTCTGAGGCTCACTTTGGTCATGCTCGGCAAGACATCAGCATTACCTCTTTAACATCGGGGAATCAGACATCCTTCATATGTCTCCCTTACAGCCTGGATCTCTCATGTTCCCATTTTAGTTGTTCTGTCTTTTTTTTCCCCCCACTGGTATCTTCTTAGGAATGTACTCTTTGTATTCACATTGGTTTCTAAAAACTTTTATGATATTTTCAAGACAGTTTAAATTGCTCCTTTTTCAAGGTAAAAAAAAAACAAAAACATAAATCATATAGTTATGAATTTATTCATTCATAAATATGAGGAGACGCCACATGACATTTTACAACCTGATCTAAACTTTTCTTGTCAAGAAAAGGTAAAATTATTTGATATTTAGTAGCTTACTGACCTTGATGCAGTCATAAAGGTTGCAGGGATGCTCCATGATATCATTTACTGTTTTATTATTATTTTTTGTGCAATGTTTATTTGTATTTTATTTTTTCTACATGTTGGTCATACCACATTTGCCCACCAGGACAAAAAAACAAAATAAATAAAAATGAATACATGCTCCTTATAGAATAGATATATTCATTCTTTTATTAAGCAAGGATGGATTGCTCAAAGTCACAGTAAAGGCATTTATAAAATTACTAAATATTGAAAAATCTTGACAAAGTTTATCACGGTTTCCACAATTTTATACAGCCCAATTGTTTTTAACATAGATAATAAGAAGAAATGTTTCTTGAGCAGCAAATTAGCATATTAGAATTTCTGAAGGATCATGTGACACTGAAGACCGAAGTTGTCATCACAGAAATAAATTACATTTTAAAATATATTAAAACAGAAAACAGTTCAGAAAACATATATTTCACAATATTACTATTTTTACTGTATTTTTGATCATATAGATGCACCCTTGTTTAGCACTTTCTTACAAAAATACTAAAATCATGAGACTACAAACTTTTTATTGGTAGCGTATGAATTGTAGTTTGAATAAATTAATGGATAAGATAAAATTAACATCATCTCATTGACCCAGGAAGCTTTGATATATGGTGACCTTCAACCTTCTAGCTTCACTGGTTTTAATCAATAGCTGTCACATGTATATTTGCAGCATTTCTGCACATATTTTTTGACTGACGCATCTCTTTGTTGTTTCCATCACAGTGCTCACACCCTTTGATTTTATGAGTATGATCTTGAATCAAAATAACAAATATAACTAGATCAAAGAACATCAGTGATATAAGACGGTAAAGGGATGTATGAACACACAGACAGCAGACATGCACCTCTTCCATCCGAGCTTACGGAGCCCACCAGGGAGGTGTCGATCTTCTTTAGCTCTCTTTCCTTTTCCATCTCTTCAGGGCGGAAACATTGCCTTGCTGCTCAGCGGAAATATGATTGACAGATCGGCAGGAGCTTGTGATGTGGTGTAGATGATTCCTCTGGTGTAATTAGGAGGCAGGGACCATGGAGTAACGGAGAGAGAGACAGATACACCTCCCGTCTTCCCGAGGGGCATAGCGTGCACTGAGGCGGTCACCTAGCTGAAGGGGTTACAACAGCTTAGTTTAGCTTGCCTAGCAGAGAGAAAGGCCTCAGGACATGATGCTATTAGGCGTTGGGGCGTATTGACACTGTGTCTTTGTTGAGAGATGTGTACGGGCCGTGTCAAGCTTAAGACCTTAGCCAAACAGCCAGGAATGTCTCCTATTTGATTTTGATTCAATTTATGCTGTATTTTATGAATTATGGAAAACAGTAGCACACTTGTTTGTTTTATTTGCCCTGCTGATTACTTGCTCGTTTGTGTGTTTACATGTGTGTGGCGTTGATTGCCTGCAGATCATACTGATTTACAAGTAGAGGTTCTGATTTATTTTGGACATGACCAGAAAAAGTGCTTACGCTAGATGGCGCCATAGCTCTTTAGCTAAATGCAAGCTTTCTATGATGCCGCTGTGCTTTTTTAAAAGCATGAATAGTGTCTTTAATGCTTCACATCCTTGTTTAGATCGGTACAAGTATGACAGCTTTGACAGGTCTGCTATTTCTGCTGCTGAAAGTTCTTATCAAAAGGACGAACATAGTGGAACATAGTAGACAGTCAATGCATAACGGCTGGTTTGAAGTTAGCTGTGGAATTGCAGGCTTAAGAGACAGGAAAAGTGCATGACGAAAACAAAAGGTCAAGTTTTTTTGAGCTCTGAGGATATATTCATTGCTGGTGTAGACGTTTTGAAGTCAGTATAAACTAAAGTTTATAGTATAGAATCAGAAACCCATGCCTGTTTATTCTAATGAGTTTGTGACAGGAACGTATAGTCTCATATGAATGAGTATATGAACCTGATTTATGATGTTCATTATTAAACAGCTCATACTTATATCCCTCTTTGAAACAAACAAAAAAAAGAAGTCAGCATTGGTTGCAGAAATAAGGATTTTTGGAGCTTGAAATCCCCTGTGAACATAATTTTTTTGTGTTCTACAGAAAAAAAGTAAGTTCTACAAGTTTTAAATGACTTGAGGTGGTGTAAATGATGGCAGGATGTTCTACAGATTAACAATTTATTGACAATGTACTGTTACTATTATTAGATGTTTTTAAATTTTTTGCTATAGTTTTGCATTAAGCTTTGCCATCCTGTAGTGCTCAGTTATTTTTTTAAAAACTCTACGAATTTAGTAACATCGTTATATTTAGCTTATTCCAAAATAATATGAGTTTATTTTTTAAGAAAACAAACGTAATGTCCGCACACTGAATTAACTGATCCATAAAAAAAATCCTTTATTGCAACGTTTCGACCATCAGGTCTTCGTCAGGCACAGATATCTGTGCCTGACGAAGACCTGATGGTCGAAACGTTACAATAAAGGATTTTTTTATGGAGCAGTTAATTCAGTGTGCGGCATTACATTTGTTCCTTTACTATAATACATTTTTTTGTCCTGCACCTGAGCCCTTTTCGGGTTTTTGGTGGATGTGCACAACTTTCTTTCACCTTGCCTTTATTTTTTAAGAGAAATACTTAAAAATGTGTAATAAATACTTTTTTTCAGCATGCAAACATTAAATTGATGAAAATGTGACAGCATAGTCTAAGTTTAATGTTAAAAATCATTTTAAAATAATTGATTTTCTTTTGAACTTTCTATTCAAAGAATTCTGAAAAAATAAGGTTTTTACAAAAATATTAACCAGAAAAATATCTGTTTTCAACACACACACACACACACACACACACACACACACACACACACACACACACACACACACACACACACACATATATATGATGTGTGTGTGTGTGTGTGTGTTGAAAACAGATATTTTTCTGGTTAATATATATTTAAGAATATATATATTCTTAAATATATATATTAAAAAAAATCACCAAATCAGCATGTTTTTTACTGTATTTTTGATTAAATATGCAGCTTTTGCGAGACTTAAAACTAAATATTAAAAATATTACCAAACCCAAACTTTTGAACAGTAATCTATTTTATTTGTTGTATTTTATATGTATTTTAATATTTTATTTATTTAGACAAAGTATAGAATTTTACTATGGGTTATTTATCTGTTACCGGCAATATTATGACAATGATACTGGTATTCCTTGAATTATCATTTTGGGTGACCTACCACTTTAAGTGTGCCGAGATCTTGAATTTGCATGCCTTTCGGGGAAGTAGAACTTCACACATTTTTCTGGGCTATCTTACCCTGTCGCAGAGACCTGACACGCTGGCACTGTCTGAATTTATCTAACAAGTCTGTGAGACAGGAGACTTGTATCAGAAAAGGGGGGAAAAGAAATGAAGAAAAGGACCAAGAGATCGAGACGGGTGCATAGACGGAACAAGAGTGAGATGGCGCCTCTCATTAGCACTCGAGGTGCTGGGCTGTAGCATCGCGAGCCGCTGCCCTAGGTTTCAGCGTGTGGAGAAATTGCATCGACTTGCCTGCAGATGACATGTGTCACCTGTGATCCTGTCCTTATTTATCCAGGACACGATAAAGAAACACATCTGTGTGAAAATAACACTAGTGCTGTAGTGGCCAGGTTCATTTTGCCCGTTTTATTCATCCAATAAATGTTTTAATAATTATCATTGTTCATTTGTTGTTAATCAGTGAATATTTATCACCAATTATGTTTCCAAATGTTCTATTATATAGAGGAAAAACAGGTTCATTTTTCACATTCTGAACATTTTATTCAGCCAGTAAATGTTTTAATGAAAATTATTCATTTGTTGATAACCATTGAATATTTATCACCAATTATCATTAAAAAATTTCTATTTTGAGAAGAAATTGTTATTTTGCACATTTTGAAGATTTTATGCAGCCAGTAAATGTTTTATATATAATTAATATGCACTTGATAATCATTGAATTTATCATTCAAAATGTCCTATTTTATATTAAAAAAAGAATAGCTTCTTGACTTACAAATTTTGACATGAAACTTTTCATCAGTATCTAAAATAAAATGCATTCAAGCCTATCCCAGAATGACTGTGATCCCTGTCCTGAATGCCGCACTTCATGTAGATTTGTGGCCATGGGGGTGTCCTGTTTGACATTTTAAGGTGCTCACGAACGGCACTATGTGCCCTTTTGCATTAGTGTGGTCTTCACAGCGGAATATTACCCAGTAGGCCATGTTACAAAGTGTAGACTCTGGTGCCATTTGGGATGGGGCCTATGTGAGCTGAACCTTTCCATAAACCAGTGGCCCCAGTGTCTCATGTAAGTTACAGACTGAGCCGATTAGCACAACACAGGTCTGTTTTTAATATATATATGCCTTTACGCCCATCCTCTGCATGGCACTGGAGGACTGAGAAAAAGTCACATGGTGAGCTGTAATGTTGAGTCATTAGTATTAGAATTAAATTTAGTTTGAGGTTGTGTTAAGGTTACTTTTAGATGACTACAGTTGTAAATGATATAGACTTCCTGTGAAAGTAGGATTCTGGGATGGAAAGTACTTTTTGGTTTCCTTTTGGTTAATTTAGATACAAAACATGAACAAAAATTATAACTTTACATTTTTCTGAAGTAAATCACCACCATAATATGGTTGCCAGGGCGTTTTTGTTGGATTGCTAAAATGTTTTGAGTGGTTTTTATCATGTTGCTAGCGTGTTGAGTGGTGGTTTGCACACCCTAACATTGAGAATATCATATTCATAGTTTTATGGTTTGCTAGGTGAAAATTGTTAGTCCAGTTGGAATATAGCACATTTCTCTGTAACTAGCCGCATGGGTCAAGAACAGACAAAAGCAATGGCTATTATATTTACACAACCCAAAATACAAACTGCCTTACTACTTTGGCCTTGAGGTGATAAAGAGCGATGAAGAATGTTGGACTGTTTAATTTGACGTCTTTGATCATTCCTTTTTTTGGTACTACTTTAACATTACATTTTGATATTGAGGCGCCTACATTGCTGTCCAGATCATTTTTAGGCCTGCTTGTTTTTCTGTTTGTAACCCATTACAGTTGAAGTGTCCACAGAAGAAGTCAAAAAGTTAATGCGAGGTCTTGGATCGTGCAAAAAAAATCTTCCATGCAAAAAATCTGGTGGGTTTGGCCTTGTTTTTATATTTTTTTAGGGTGGTGTTTTTTCCGTATGAAAATCCATTTAATTACAGGATGCCATCAGCAAGACTCTCATTATCTTGTTTTTTGTGTTGTTGTTTCAAGTGTTTTAGGGGGTTTGGGTTTGTTCGTTGTGTCTCTTTTTTTATTTTTTTACATCTTTTCTGTTTTTTTATTCTTTATTCTCATGCAACTCATTTGTCCTTGCAAAATCTGGTTTGTGGTTTTAAAACTGTGCCGTGTACTGGAATGCACACATTTTTCACTGCTTTTGAAGTCCGTTTTGTATCCACTCTAAAAGAGCCATTTGTTTTCGTCCCCTCCAACCCTCTTTTCTCACACATTTCCTTTTAGAGATGTGCTTCCCCCCCCCCCAAAGGATCAACCATTTGATTAGTTTCAATTTTTTTGAGTTACTGTTGCCTTCCATCCTACGGCTAGTCTTCATATCGCAGATGTTTTCTCATGAGAGCGGACCACTTCTTATTTAATGTACCTTATGAGACTCTCTGGCTGTTTTAATAAAATGAAGACCCTTGTTATGTTCATCCTCAACATGTTTCCTCCGTTATTAATCCTGCTATCTCCCTTTTGCATTCGGGATAAAACTGAATGGCCTTTGAATTGTCAGAGGGGGTATTTTCGGGACATCAGGATTCTGGCTTGGCACACGAGAGTGGAAATTGTTGTCCAGCTAAACCGAGGAGTTAATGTGTCTGTGTTCGTACATTTATCGCTATCTGTAGTACCAAATCTGGCCGTGTTTGGGTTGAAGTTTCCAGGGTTGACAGGAAGCCCAGTGCTCCGTAAGTGCACTCTGCAGAAGTGCATGTCTGTCCTGAAAGTTTGTGTACTTGCACAGATATTCCAGTGATCATACTATACACTAGGGATGGATTAATATGAGTTTTCTTAGCCCTCTACAACATGCTCGTTGCAAGAGTGTTTTAAGACTCTTGGGCTTGGCCAATGTATCAGGTTGTCAATATCTTCTTTTTAGTAACATTGACCTATTGTGCATCTTCTTTAAGGTTTTTTGATCAATCGGTCACACATAAGCTGTAGAGTTTAATTATGGTGCATAACGTTTTCATCCAGAAAGAAATTTAATGTTTAATATCAACTCACAGTAGTAAACAATGCTAACTGGCAATACTACAGTGAGATTGGACTACTAACAGAGGTCTTTAATGTCCAAGACTTAGAATCCATTTCATTTAAGCATTAAAACCCCCATCGAGGTTGTCTGAGTTCTGTCAGAGAGGGTTTTTACTGAAGCTCATGGTGCATATGCTAGAAAAGAAAAGGATGTGTTATTACATGGCACTGAAGCACAGACGATTTATACACCGAACATGAACAGATTGCTATTTAATCATTTGTGGATTCAAATAAGATTACCTTGATCTTACTTTGGTTGTCCTCAGTTATCTTAAGTTTATCCTAAAATCCTTCTGAATATTAAGGCATTCAGATGCTATTGTGCTAAATTGTGAATACAGGTTTTAAAGTTTTGAGTTTAACAGGATATTGATGCTGTTTTTTCATATGGCTGAAGCATTCAGTGATCACAGGAAGTCAGTGAATATAAAATAGACCTAATGTAAAATATAAAAAAAGATGATTTGATCCCCTGCTGATTTTGTACATTTACCCACTGACAAAGAAACGATCAGTCTATAATTTTAATGGTAGGTTTATTTGAATAACAGAATAACAAAAAAAAAACGTTCAAAAAAGTTATAAATTGCATTTTAATGAGTGAAGTAAGTATTTGATCCCCTATCAATCAGCAAGATTTCTGGCTCCCAGGTGTTTTTTAGACAGGTAACAGGTATAAGGTTATTCAGGTCTTAAAGGGAGTGCTCCTAGTCGCTTTTTACCTGTATAAAAGACACCTGTCCACAGAAGCTATCAATCAATCAGATTCCAAACTCTCCACCATGGCCAAGACCAAAGAGCTGTCCAAGGATGTCAGGGACAAGATTGTAGACCTAAACAAGGCTGGAATGGGCTACAAGACCATCGCCAAGCAGCTTGGTGAGAAGGTGACAACAGTTGATCCGATTATTCGCAAATGGAAGAAACACAAAATAACTGTCAATCTCCCTCGGTCTGGGGCTCCATGCAAGATCTCACCTTGTGGAGTTTCAATGATCATGAGAACGGTGAGGAATCAGCCCAGAACTACACGGGAGGATCTTGTCAATGATCTCAAGGCAGCTGGGACCATAGTCACCAAGAAAACAACTGGTAACACACTACGCCGTGAAGGACTCAAATCCTGCAGCACCCGCAAGTTCCCCCTGCTCAAGAAAGTACATGTACAGGCCCGTCTGAAGTTTGCCAATGAACATCTGAATGATTCAGAGGAGAACTGGGTGAAAGTATTCTGGTCTGATGAGACCAAAATCCAGCTTTTCGGCATCAACTCAACTCGCCGTGTTTGGAGGAGAAGGAATGCTGCCTATGACCCCAAGAACACCATCTCCACTGTCAAGCATGAGGTGGAAACATTATGCTTTGGGGGTGTTTTTCTGCTAAGGGGACAGGACAACTGCACCGCATCAAAGGGACGATGGACGGGGCCATCTACCGTCAGGGCCAGGGCATTGAAGCCAACCAGGGCATTGAAAATGGGTCGTGGATGTGTATTCCAACATGACAATGACCCAAAACACACTGCTGTTTTATTGGCGTGTTAGGGTTAGGAATTTAAAATGTATAACAATTGTGTATTGATAAACAATCACGGGCATGTTTTAGTTGTAAAATATTTTCCCTCTCAATGCACTTTGCATGTCCTTGTTGTTTGTTGTGACTGTGACCTATTCTTCAGGTGAAGAGCTGCTCAGAGCTCCACATAATGAGAGACAAAAAGCGTCAAGCAAATTGAGAAATCACAACATCACGCCTTCTCCCCCTGATGCCATTTCTCTCTCCTTTCTCTTGTAGTTCAGTATCAGATGGAGATGATGAGAAGTTTGCGCCATGTAAACATTGATCATCTTCATGTGGGTTGGTACCAGTCAACTTTCTATGGTTCTTTTGTCAGCCGGGCCCTTCTGGACTCTCAGTTCAGCTACCAGCATGCCATCGAAGAGTCAGTTGTGCTTATATATGGTAGGTTTCTCTCACACTTTTTTGTCTCTGTTAGTCAGAATGTGCATATAAAACGTTTGTCCATGTCACTCCACCAAATGATTTCAGCTATTTCAAAGGTCCTACAACAGCAAAAGAACCAAAACCCACAACATCACTGACCTAGCAATAAATAATAACAGACTATTCCTATGTTTTTCCTATGAAATTGTTTTATTATCCACAGAAAACACATTTTCTTTTTCCCACTGTTTGTCACCTAAACTAAAACTGCACAGAAACTTAATATGTAAAAAAATTATATTTCAAATAAATACTATTCTTTTAAACTTTTTATTGACCAAACAATCTTGAAAATGAATCACAATTTCCACACAAATATTAAGCAGCACAGCTTTTTTCAACATTTTTAATAACAAGAAATGTTTCTTGAGCACCAAATTAAACAACAAAATAGAATTAATTTCTGAAGAATCATGTGGCGCTCAAACAAAGGTATTTTCTTAGTGATGTTACATATAGTTGTGAAAAGTCAAGTTATTGACAAGTAACACATTTGAAATGAGAGAGACTCAAATTAGTTTTCTACTAACATTTGTGACCTTGGACCACAAAACCAGTCACAAGTAGCAAAAAACATTGTGTCAAAATTATCGTTTTTTCTTTTATGCCACAAATCATTAGGATATTAAATAAAGATCATGTTCCATAAAGATATTTTGTAAATTTCCTACCATAAATATATAAAAACTTAATTTTTGATCAGTAATATGCATTGCTAAGAACTTCATTTGGACAACTTTAAAGGCGATTTTCTCAATATTTTGAAATAGTTGTATCTCGGCCAAATATTGTCCTGTCCTAAGAAACCATACATCAATGGGAAGCTTATTATTCAGATGATGTATAAATCTCCATTTAAAAAAAAAAAAAAAAAAAAGTGGTCCAAGGTCACATTTTATAAAATTCAAAAAATGTCATGGTCTACATTGCTAAGAATTTAATGACCAACATTTTGCAATTCATCACATGCTTTCGTGTTAAGGTGGACATGATTAAGCTGGTTATATTTATATTTATAAAATGTTAAGAACTTTTCCAGTATTTCCAGAAAACATTTAGGTTTATTCGGATTATGCTGTTTACATGTATATATGAAAATTCCAAAAGCTGTGAAGCATGTAAATATCTTCTGAATAAGATGCGTAACCAGAAAATGGACCTTAATGGGAAAATGATGTGCCTATATAAACACGGTGTCTGAGGTATTTAGCTGTCCTTTCGGGTATCACCTTGCTCTTTGCTTTTTTTTTTCTGCGGACTTCTCTCTCTTCTCTATCTCTATTTCTGTTGTACATGCTTGTGTGCACACACACACACACACACACACACACACACTTTCCTACTGCACTGCTTTGCTCTACCACTTTCCCTTCTCTCTCTGTCTCTCTCTGTCTCTCTACCCCATCGTTTCTTGGCTGTGGACAGCATTCCCCCCTTGTGTAAACAGGAGGCTGGTGTGCGTAGCGGGCCCGGCAGCAGCCTCGTCTAGACAGGGTTTCCTCCCCTCTGTTTATTTAGCCCGCTATCGCAGTGCTGATGTGTACCTTCAGGAGTGGATTCAGAACCCGGACAGCCCCTCATTCACCGGCACAGACGCCACCCATCCCAGATGTCGATGGGCCGATGGCGGAAAGAGGGCGGAGGAATCATCAGACAAGCTGCGTTAACAACAGATCTGTTTCCCTGAACTCACACAAACAAATGTTGTACACCTCCACTCGCCCACCTAACTGGGACAGCATCGGCATAAACGCGCTCTGATTCCAGCGCGGATTTGGATGAAAACATAAACATAAAATTTTGACTGTTCTTCGCACCCCTCCTTCATTCACGCCCCCTGTCCGTTTCACGGTCTCGTGGTCCACACTGTCTGTAACTTTACTCAGACTTCCCCCTCAGGCCAGATGTGAATCCCTATCAGAGTGTTTGTTCAGTCTCCTCCTTGTGGTGGCAAGCAGGCGCTCCTCACTAAAAATATATCAGACACCTAGTAGCTGCCAGAAACCCCACCCTGCACCAAATGCACTCTCCACATGAACAATGAAAGCATTCAGAGGGCCGATGGGTCCACAAACTGTGAGACTTGATAGACATGGTTTCATATGTTCTTCTGGCTCTCAGGTACTAGGAGGTGGGGTTTTTTTTTTTTTTTTTTTAACGTAAAGGACATGTGGTGGAGTTGAGACCACTAGTGAATTTTTTTCTGATTCATCATGCATCATGTCATTTTATGGCATTAATGCTTCAGTTCCTAGTATTTGTAGTATATTCATGTACTATATAATTTTAATGTATTTATTATTATATTTAGTGAAATTTGAGAAATTATTAGGAAATGCTATTACTGATGCTTGATTTTATGCACATTTTAGTAATGGGAGGGTCAAAAATTAGGGATCTCTCATCCATCTAATTAATTCACAATTTGTGAATTCTCAGGAAATTTTAGAATTATGTAGTTATATGAATTATATGCATATAACAACATTTCAATAATAAATATATAAATGAATAAACTAAAATAAAAAGCGATACTTCTATCCCTTGCCGGTGTCCCTGCCCGGTGGAGTCGCACGGCAATACACAACACAATTCAGAGATTTTGGAGGGTGGCAGCACTCTAGAAACCACTTAGCAATACACTAAAAACCACTCAAAATCTTAGAAACTACAATGCAACACACTTAAAAACCTCTTTGATGCTCACAGAGACTTACATTAGCAAGCACCAGTCAAATTTTTTTCAGATCTATTTTCATTATGCACTTCTGCTTATTTCTGTATTTGTGTTTTGTTTTTATAATTTCAAGTTGTGTAAAAGGCATTGTGGATGAATTCCGAAGTGGTGCATAAGTACATCCTCAAACCTGATATTGATTCAGTCCACTCCATTTCAACAGGTACTTGAAGACGACTAACTGAATCTTACCTGTGTCTAAGCAGCTCTTGAGATCGCCTTGAGTTGTTTTAGATTGCCATTTTTATGTAATTTGGGAAGTTTCAAGACAGTTTGAAAAGACAGACGATCATCTTTCCACGGTATCTAAATGCATTTAATATCAGAACAGAACCGTGCTATAAATCCCATCTTTGGATAATGGATAACGGGCAGAGCTGACTGGCAAGTTTTGCCCATCTTCGACAGAACATTAATGATTTTTTTTTTTTTACACTCAAAATGTTAGCCTTCTGACAGTGAGATTAATCCACTTTGACTGGCTGACAGTTCTGTTCCCTTGGTAGATTAACATATACTGCATCTTTTCAAACTTCATATCTTCAATGTTACCTTTCATACGGTTGTCATAACATCTTTACTGCCTTTGTTTTTTGGTCTTGCTACAATATTTATTGTTTTTTAAGCTTCTAGATAGTACGTTGTGTTGAGCAAGTTTGAACACTTTGTTTGCTATCCTCAGAAAGACCACCCATGTTTTGTCTTTGGTTCTCTTTCTCTGTAGATCCCATCAAGACAGCCCAAGGTTCTTTGTGTTTGAAAGCCTACAGGTTGACCCCAAAACTCATGGAGATCTGTAAAGAGAAGGACTTCTCAGCAGATGGGTAAGCCTTTAAATCCCTGGGACTCAATGAAGTTAATGCAGATGGACTAATGTGTGTGTGACTTAGTTTATATATATATATATATAAGTAAAATTTATTTCTTAAGGTGATGTATAACTTTTTTTTTTACTCATTATTTTGCTGTGAAGATATTGTAGAAAACATCTAGCATTTTTGCATTGGTGAATGATGGATTTGCTGAGTCTGGATAAAGGGTCCATTCCCTTGTTTACTTCAGTGTCCCTTGTTGTTTGGCTTGAGATATTCTCTTATAATTCTGATCTGAACCCCCCCCCCCCATCAAAACAAAAACTACCTTTTGAAATCAGTTGACTAATCAGCCTAGAGTGCTTATCAAATGAAGCGATTAGTAATGGAGAAGAGTTGAAATCATCCAATCATTTAATTAGAGTGATCTGTTCACATAGCGCCTCTCACTCCCACATTGCAGGAGACTCGACCACAAGGGGGATAAAGTCTAATTGGGAACGAATGGGAGGAAGTAGAAAGGGGGTTCAAAAGAAAGGTAGTGAAAGTTAGCTATGTTTTTGTCTTTATACAGTCAGGTCCATAAATATTGGGACATCGACATTCAACTTTACTCTATCTGTACACCTGCTCTACCTGCCCAAATTGATAAAATCTCTGCTTGTGTGAAAGACATAAAAGATTGGCTTAATTTAAATTTTCTGCAACTTAACACAAACAAAACTGAGATCATTTTTATTGGAACTCCTACACTTACCAGCAGCGTTTCTACCAATTTCACCTGTGAGATTGCAGGCTCTCCCATCAAATCTTCCAGTATTGTTAAAAATTCTCCTTTCAGTCTCATATTAACTTCATCACTAAATCTGCATTCTTTCATTTACGCCGCATTGCCCAACTCCGTCCTTTCCTCAGTACCATAGATGCTGAAACGATTAGCCATGCATTTGTTTCATCACGCCTTGATTACTGTAATGCCCTCTTCATTGGTTTACCTGCCAGCTCCATCTCTGGATTACAATACATTCAAAACTCTGCTGCTAGAATACTCACTCATACCAAACGTTCTGCTCACATCACCCCAATTTTGTATGATCTCCAACCAAGTATTAAAAAGTGAAAGTTTGATTTATGATTATTATTCTGTCCCATTACTTTTGGTCCCTTAACAAGTGGGAGGCACATATGCAAACTGTTGTAATTCCTACACCGTTCACCTGATTTGGATGTAAATTAAAGCTGACAGTCTGCAGTTAAAGCACATCTTGTTCGTTTCATTTGAAATCCATTGTGGTGGTGTATAGAGCCATAAATGTTAGAATTGTGTCGATGTCCCAATATTTATGGACCTGACTGTAGATAATTAGCAACTGGACCTTTTGTCTATTGATTGCTTTCTGTTTATTTCAGTATCATTCTAGGTGGCCCTGCCCACTGTGAAACCTGATTGGGCCATAATCCTCAAATCGAACAGCTGTTTCACTTTCAATATGGCCTGACAAATTGCTTGAAACTTGATGTATTGTGTTTAGTTAGGCCACAGTGTTAGTTTGTTGTTATCAAAAATGTAATGTCAAATCTTTGACAGGGGTCACTTCCAGATTCTGAAAATGGATGAATGGATCAGTGATAATGAAAATCACTTTTCTGTGTATTCAGGCTGAAGAAGGCTAGCGTGGGTTATGAAAACATGTTCGAGGAGGTGCCCATTGTTATTAAGAACTCTCATCTCATCAACGTTCTTCTGTGGGAGCTGGAGGACAAATCCACTGCTGCAGACAAGCATGAGCTCTTGAACCTTTCCAGCAGGTCTGACCACACACACACGCATTACTAAACAAGTGCAGTATTTCCTAATGCGGATGAAGACATGTGTAAATTTATACTAGCGCTGAGATATCCCTAATGATGCTTGCTCACATTAGCAGTAACTTATCTCTGATGAGGACTAATGAAAAGGTCATTGCCGCCCAGGTGATTTGCTCCTAAAGGAAGTCTGCTTTTAATGGCTTTCATGCTAGACTAGATCTAAATAAAAGGCTTTTGCTAACAGTGAAACTGTTCATTAGACAGTACTCAGACTTTTTACCTCTTGAACTTGAAGTGAACATTCAAATATGACAGTTCACAACCAGCTTTACTCCTCATTCTGACAGAAGCTAGACATCTCCTACCTTTATCTGACAGAACAAATGTGGGGATGAATTTAAAGACACAATTTCTAGGAAGGGTTTTTACCATGCACTAAAACCTTCTCTGTTTCTAAATTCATCCCTTTTTAAGCACCACCTTCACCAAAACGTCAATTCTGCAGCACATTCTGTGTCTTCAACAATAACATCTGAAAATATTTGCTGGCAGCTATTAAAGGAGTCATATGATGCGATTTCAAGTTTTCCTTTCTCTTTGGAGTGTTACAAGCTGTTTGTGCATAGATAAGAACCCTGAAGTTGCAAAGACTAAAGTCTCAAAACCAAAGAGATATTCTTTATAAAAGTTAAGACTCGACCACGCCCCCCTAAAACGGCTCATTCAAACACGCCCCCACATGTCTACGTCACGGTGTGGGAAGATTTGCATAACATGCCCAAATGTTTACGCAATGAAAGAGGGCGGAACTATTATTCTCGCTGTAGTATTGTTGCTGCTTGCCGGCGTCATGTCGTGGAGACGCTGTTTTTGTTGTGAACGCGAAAGTACTTGTTTGGGCTTCCAAAACAGGACACAACTAGAAATCAGTGGTTAAGTTTTATTTACAACACTGTTCCAGAACAGTTCAACGCAAATATTAGAGTGTGTGCAATGCATTTTACAGAGGACTATTTCCTGAACCTGGGAGGAGAGCAGCCTACAATGCTGGCTTGCACAAAGGCTGTTTCTATAAAGCGGGGCAATTCCAACTTTGCAAAGACAGTCTGGCGCTTCTGACTCACAGCCTTTAAGTATGTTTTCTTATTTAAAGAATTTGCCATTGATGATTCAAACGCGAGTTTTGAGCAGTGTAGAGTAACGTTAGTGCTTGTTGTTTGTCGTTTCTCCGATCACAAATGCAGACTTGATAATGTTTACGCAGTGCAATGCGTCGCGTAAAAAGACAGTATAAGTCATTATAATCAGTAATTATGTCCCCACTGGATGCAACAAACGCCTCGTTTATAATGGGTTTTATTGTTTTTGTGTCATCGCGCCGAGACACGGCATCACAATACGGTGAGGGGCGGAACAGTTCCGTCACACGCTGGCCAATCAGAGCACGCCTCGCTTCTCAGAACGATGAGCGTTGTAAAAAACGGTGCATTTCAGAAAGGCGGAGCATAGAGGAGCAACAATTATGTACAGTATGTGGAATATAATGTGTTTTTGAACCTTAAACCGCATAAACATTGCATTACACCAAATACACAAAATAATGTTCTTTTTAGCAACGTCATATGACCCCTTTAAATCATGTTTTGCACTGCCTGCTTTTAAGAGTACTCCATAGGTTTCAGTTTGTGTTTATGAGTAAGATTTAATTTAAAGGTGTCATGAACTGCCTTTGTTTTTTGTTTTTGTACTGTTCTCTGAGGTCCACTTATAATGTTATCAGGATTTTTGCATCAAAAAACATAATTTAGAAGTAAGACTTGGAACTGCTACGATTTGGCTAACAATTGTGTATGATTGACTGCATACATTCTTCACAGATGGACATTGCTGTGATTTAGGTTCAGTAAATATCAAACTATCTGTAATAACAGGCAAAGCAGTTGTGATCATGTGATGAAAACAGTTACTCACACTTGTGTGGTGCTACTTCGGTATAGTCGGCAAAGCATCGTCGTTTAGTTTAAATTTTTCTGAAAATCATGCATCAAATTGTGCCTTTTTCGTAAACAAATTCACAGTAAAATGAAGCGAACAAAGGCCAAGTTCTTAATGATGCGGTCTGGAACTTCATAAAAAATAAAGTTCATCAAAGAAAGTTTATCGTTTGGTTTCTGTGTAGACCTGTCTTTGCCGCTCTTGTCATTTAACTACTACAGTATGTGCGTGAGTCGTGGGCGGGGCTAAACTGGCAGTGATGTAGAATCGGTGGGCAGGGCTAAACAGGCAGCGATGTAGAAGCAGGCGTTGATCATCTTCTGCTGAGGTGGTGTTTAGCCACACTATTGCGTCATAAAGTGGCACATTCCACAGGCTGTCGTTTTGGTAGATTGGCTTCAATATAAGATCTTTTGTGGCTTAATGACACAATTTTGAGTTTGTTTTTTATAGTACAATGACCTCTTATTTGTCATAAGATTAAAGTCCCCCTATTATGGATTTTACAGCGATCTATCACGCCACATTAAAGAGCGCCAAAATGGTATTTGTTGTTTGAATTTCCTAATAAAATGGACAGAATTTGAAATCTGAGATTGTATTTCACATCAAAAGTAACAATGCACAAAGCTTAGCCTATTGCCTACTGTGCATTCATCAAATGAAAACAGCATCGATTGGGAGTTAAGAAACGATATTGGTTCATAAAAATAAGAATCTATTAAAACAGAGAAATATTTTTTTTTGTTTTTTTTATCCAGCACTAGCATAGTTTTTAGTTTTAGCATAGTGTCCTCCGCTGTCACTGCAGTGTTGAACATGAAAAGTGACGCAGTCTCTGTTCATCTGTTCTCTTCATAAATAAATGTCTATATGCTCGTCCTTTAGGTTCATTATTAAAAAATGAAAACATGAACAAAAATAAAAGCAATTAAATGGGTTGTTATAATTAAAATATGAAAATTAAAATGACGGGTAATAATAGATTATGACAGAATTTTTACGATCCTGTCCTTCAAAATGACGGACAATATGAAACATTAGCATATTGCCTGCCCACTTGTTGGTCTTTTCACGTTGGTCTGAATGAAAATGCAAATTCATTCTTTGCCACTAGGTGCCGCTAGGAAAATTGATCTGGTGGCAAGAAAAGCATGATACAAAAGATTTCTGTTAAAATATATGCTTTTATGTTAGTCAGAAAATCCTGCAAAAAGATTTGACAAATATTAAGCAGCACAGTTTTCAACACTGATAATAAAAAGAAATGTTACTTAAGCAGCAAATCAGGAAATTAGAATGATTTCTGAAGGATCGTGTGAGACAGAAGACTGGTGTACTGGCTCATGAAAATATATAAAAAAATGTATATATTAAAGTAGATATTTTACAATATAACTGTTAAAAATTAGTACAATCTCACTGTATTTTTATCTAATAAGTGCAGCCTTGGTGAGCATAGGATATAACTGTTTCAAAAACATCAAAATTCTTACAGACCCCAAACTACACTAAAGCCCAGTTGTGGCAAAATATATTCTAGAATTATTGGAAAAAATTCAAATGAGTTTCCTCTGACCCTCAAAGAGATGGTTATCGTGAAGAACCTGTCTTGTGTTAACCTTACTAGACCCTGCAGTTTTCTGTGACTCTTGACATTGGGGGTTTAATGATGCTCGGTTTGAGTATTCTTGTGTAAACAGATAAGCTCTGTTTTGCATAGGTCATAATAAAGGCCAAACTCGCAGTGCTTGTTGAATCAGTGCACATGAGGTCAGGTGGCTAAAACAAGCACTCGATTTGGGAATAATAATTGACACTTTAAATATAGTCTAAATTAGTTTAATTGATCAAATGACACTTCTAATCCACTCACAGTTTTTGGGAAAGATATAGGAGATGCAAGCAACACCATTTTCACTCCCATTTTGCATAGCTGCCTTGATCTTATATCGATTTGAGTGGTTTTTAGTAAGGCTTGTTTCATTCGGTTTTGCTCCATATAAACAGCTCTTTTCTGTGGAAGAGAGTGAAATACAACATTGAGAAATAGATGTTGATATGAGCACTTTGAAGAGGAGCTGGCTCGCTTTATGAATGATAGTTTTCTATAGATCATTGTGCTGGTCAATTTTCTTCTTCAATTCCCCTGTTTGTCATGGTCGGCCCTCAGTGATACATCAGACGCTATCAATATTTCACACTTTTATTTTTATTTTTTTTCACTCTCATTTAAATTCTCTTTCCATGTACTGCTTGTAAGGATCTGTGGGAAGGGAGGGGAGGTTTGAGTTTCCAATTATCATTTTAATCTATTAATTATTTTTGGGGCAGCTATGGTTGAGATGATGCTTTTTGGGACAGAAACATTCAGTTTTGCTGCTGCTTTTTGAATTGTCAAAGGTCCAAGAGGGGTTTGAAGGTCTCTCTCAGCTGACTAGAAAGGGAATTTTATCTTTTTAATTTGTCTCTCTTAATTCGGCCTGCCAGATTAGTTTTTTTCCAGATGAAAGGAGGAACCTTCATCGCACTGCTGAGGACTTGAAAGAATACATTTGTAATTACCTCCCTCTCTGAAACTGGCTTTTCACACGCGCATACACACAGATGCATAAACACTCACGCGTGGGTAGATGACAAAATTATTAACCAGCATTATATATATATTTAAGCATTTATGTATGTGCATGTTCAAGTTCATTTCAAGTTCATTTATTTATCAAGCACATTTAAAAACAGCCACAAGACTGACCAAAGTGCTGTACATTAAAATAAACCATAAACACATAAAACAGAGATAATACAACATATAAATTAAAAACCAAAAGGAATGACAAATAGACATTCTTAAAACAGAGTAATAATCCAGAGCATAATACAGTGTAATAAGAAAGGGATATTAGTAGGCCAGATCAAACAAGTGTGTTTTTAAAAGTGACTTGAAAACGGATAGCGAAGATGCCACTCTAATCTCAGGTGGCAGATTGTTCTATAACCGAGGCCCGACCACAGAGAAAGCTTGATCCCCTCTACGTTTAAGTCTGGACAGAGGGACTAAAAGGAGATTCTGATCACTGGATCTTAGATTTCTAGTGGGAGTATAAAAATGCAACAGCTCTGAAAGATAGCTAGGGGCTTGGTTATGTAAGATTTGTACACCAATAAGAGAATTTTAAAAACCAGCCAGTGGAGGGCCCTCAGTATAGGGGCGATGTGATCATTTTTTTTGACTATTTTGAATAAATCTAGCAGCAGCGTTTTGAACCAATTGTAGGCGAGTGATTTGTGATTTTGAAATACTGTAATATAGTGAGTTGCAGTAATCTAAACGTGAGGTAATAAAGGCGTGGACAACAGTCTCTAACATTTTGGCATTTAAAAAGTGTTTGATTTTAGGCAGCAAGCATAGTTGATAAAAACTGGAACCAATTACAGAAGAAATATGTTTATCCAATTTTAATGACTCGTCGAGATGGACACCCAGATTTCGCACCCGAGAAGATCTGGAGGCCGATAAGCTGCCCAGATCTAGGCTGATAGCCCGAGAATGATCAGTAGGACTAAAAACAATCACCTCTGTTTTATTTTCATTTAATGTTAAAAATTTTTGAGCAAGCCAGATTTTGACCTCTTCTAAGCACCTTATTAAAGTACAAAGTGCTGAAGGATCATTTTTCTTAAAAGGTAAATAGATCTGGGTGTCATCAGCGTAGAAATGAAAAGAGACCCCATGCTTTCTTAGAATGGAACCCAAAGGAAGCATGTACAGGGAAAAAAGGGAGGGCGCCAATATCGAGCCTTGAGGGAGGCCACAGGTGAGATGAGCAATGGAGGAAGAGAAGTTACCTACTTTGACAAAAAAATGTTTAAGAAAATGGATGTATTTTTAGATGCTACAATCTCTTAAATCAAATATTTTATTCAAGTAGTCCTATGGTGTGACAATTTGATTTTTTTACAAGTGCAAGATATTCCATTCCAAGTTGTCTCTAAATGAGTCCCAATTAATATATAATAAAACTCCTAAAATTAGTTTTTGAAAAGATTTTTAATTTAATTTAATTTAATATTTAATTTTATTTTAGAGGGTAAGCTTCCATACAAATTGTGTGAATTTAAGTGGACGTTTATATTTTATATAGAAATATTCATAATATTAAATAATAAATAAATATTTGGAATATTACGGAAATATTCATAATATTAAATAATAAATAAATATTTGGAATATTACGTTTCCGTTATATTAAATATTTTTTACAGACAGTATTTAAGGGAAATCGTCAGTGTGTATCAAAGTTATGCTGCCTGCAGGTAACATATATACAAAATAGACATATATAATTTTTGATATAATTGTTTATTAATTGTAGCACATTTCATAATTCTGACAGCCCTAACTCTATACTTTAAGAATAATTTGGAAAAATATTTTTTAAATGTTTTTATCTCTGTGACAGTGTCAACAACTTGCATGCCTGCAATCCTTTTTTTTTCTTTTTTTTCTTTTAATCAGTATATCACATGAATTTCTTATTATTCTTTTCTCCAGTTTTTTTTCCCTCTGTCTTTTCTTTTAATCGCTTTGGTTTCTCTCTTTCTGGACATGATTTGCTCTTTCTTTAAACACCAAAATACCAGAAACACTCACAGACAAGGCGGATTTATCTGTGGCTTTTCTGTTTCGTTATTTTTCCTGATTTCTTTTTTCGTCTTTTTTCTCCCTCCCTCCATCCCTCCCTCCGTCGGGTTCTCCACATCTGTTTAAGTTATCTCTTTGCAGTCTGGTGTTACCCTAGAAACCAAAGCAAACACTGAACCACTGCAGCCTTACTAACACAATACCTCCCTGTCTTTCTCTCTCTCTCTCTCTCTCCTTCTCTTACTCTCTCCCATCCTTCCCAGCAGGCTCACTCCTCATCTGGGGGCGAAATTGAATTGGGATTTTTTTTCTTTAGCTTAATGAAAAAAGAATTATGAGTTTTACAGTATTTTGGCGTGAGGATGTGATTTGGGTGGGTGTGTGAGAATCTGTAAGTCTGGGGCGGCAACAACCCCAATTTAAAATGAGCTCAACCCTCTGGTGGGTCCAGTGCTAACCCTTCTCCATTCCTTTTATTATTTTCTTCTTTTTCTCTACCTTTTCTCATGTTCTTGGCACCCTGGTTCTCTGGCTCCCTTAAATAGTGTGTGTTTGTGTGTGCTGCAGCCCAGATCCACATCAATGTCTTTAGTTACTGCAGTGATTTAGGTTCACATACAGTATATATATCACCTCCCAGATATATATCTTTGTTGTTGCACAAAGCTTGGATGCCCAGGCTGGGCTCATGGGCATTAGTTACTTAATCTGAAAACAAAATCAGCCCCCTTGGGTTGAGCCAAATCCATCATGGCTGTCAATACAGTGGTTTTAGACATCCATCTGGCCTGAATGTGGCTCCCCAAACCGCTAAACTCCATGATCCACTGTCCCAGAGTACTCCGGTGGACTTCATTGACTCTACTCAATGATCTGGACACATCATTGGAATCTGTTTGGCCTCAAGTCTCTCTTTAATTGGCCAGGAAAGAGAGCGGGCGCCTCTGATCATTTCCTCCACATAAATCCAACCAATCGTCACTCTGGTTGATTCCAGTAATGCAAGATCTTTGTTGCTTTTGTAGAATAAGAAGGGTGTCTGCCCACAGTGTTTTTGTGCTTATCCTAACCAGACATGACGGCAAAATTTAGTGAGTGATAAAAGCTATCTCTTTTGTTTTTTTTATCTGTGTTGTTGTCTTAATCAGTCTGTTTTGTCAGTCACTTTTTTTTTTTTACCCATAAGAGTTTTCTTTTGTGAATCACACAATGAATAAATTCTAAATAATACACTGATTGCTTTTTTCTATGCAATTACAATGAATCAGGAATGGTTCAAGCTTCAAATGGTGCTTTTCCACTGAATGGCACGGCACGGTACGGTTCAGTACAGTTCATTTTTGGTTTTCCACTGGCTACAGTACCTGGTACTTTTTTCAGTACCACCTCGGTTGAGGTTCCAAGCAAACCGCACCGAACCGTTACCAAAATGTGACGTGTAAACTCTGCTGATCACTGATTGGCCAGAGAAAATCTTCACTGCCTGTGTCATAGAACTTGCGACATGAGACACAACAGACCCGCTAGATCAGGGCTGTCCAAACTCGGTCCTGGAGGGCCGGTGTCCTGCAGAGTTTAGCTCCAACTTGCCTCAACACACCTGCATGGAAGTTTCTAGTATGCTTATTAAGAGCTTGATTAGCTGCTTCAGGTGTGTTTAATTAGGGTTGGAGCTAAACTCTGCAGGACACCGGCCCTCCAGGACCGAGTTTGGACAGCCCTTTGCTAGATGATCAGCACAGCCAGCGAAGGATTGAACGCAACTGTTTTGAATGAACACATCTTTTTTTGTAACAACCAAAAAATGTGTTACCAAAAAAGTTTCGTTGTCTGTTGAGGAAGAACAGATGTTCCTCTCGTTGATAGCCGATGAGCGGATCCAGCGAGAGATTGATGGAGCGATGCGGAATGAAAAGGTTTTTCAGGAGTCACGGCAGTAGAGTTGGCGAAACTATAACGAAATGTGAATAATTCCACCCACTCTAAAGTGGTACTAAACTGCAGTGGAAACACAAACCGAGCCGTGCCATGCCATACTGATCCGTGCTGAGCCGAGTTGTGAACCGAATCAACATCCATTAGATTTCATTGAGATCTGGCTCGAAATAGTTTTTTTTCCTAAATCAGGCATGCTAGTTCGGTTGGATGTCAAGATTAAATAACTATTCATTAAATAACTACTTAAATGCATTTTTTTTTTACACAAATCTTAAAATACTTTTTTTTTTATTATATTGAAGAGAAGTAACTAATATATTTAAAATAAAAAGTGTTCCATGAATGAAATTTTGTGCTACAATTTGGAATAACACTAGGGTGAGTAAATATACATTTTATTTTTTGGGCTGAACTATGCCTTAATATATTGTTTCTTTTTAGTGTAGACAGACAATTGACGCTGCTCTTGTCTTGTTAGAATAAATTGTCTGTTTTAGTGCGGACAGACAAATTACTTGTCATGTCGCATCTGGATACTGTGTCAACTCAGTCTCTCTGTAATCTGTTGCTTTGTGGTAATTGTTTTCCCAAAGTACAAGTTTTCATGGTTGATCAGTACCTCTCATTGTCTGTGACACATTACTGTCATGTGTTAAGATAAGTGGTTTAGACTGACTTATACTGGTTCATTGTGTGTTTTGGCCAGCGTGTACTGTGTTATGCTGTGGCGGTTTGCGCTGACTCCAGATGACCCAAACCTTCCTTCAAGAGTGCTCTGAAATAGGATGGTGTGATTTTAATGAGTCACCTTTCTCCAGCGGTTCAGCTTTTACCGGGACACCACGTTCCCCAGTCTGACGCTCACCTCATGCGATTGCATCACTGACAGGTTCCACTTACCGTCATGTATGGTGTTTTCTTTCCTAATCAAATAATAGATAAACAACTTCCAACTGTTTTTTTTAGGGGATGTTAATATTCACTGAGTCATTTGAGACTGCAGTCACTGGCGGTTTATTCATGAAGCCCATTTTAGATCAGCAGAGTTTTGTTTTGATTTGTTTGTGTGTGTTTCAGACAGAGCGAGAAACAGAAATGGTGAAATGTTATTAAATATGCTAATGAAAGCCAGGAGATGCAGATAGGGGGTGTAAGTGTATCTGTGTTACTGAACTTTTGCTGGGTTTGTGGCTTTACTTAGCTGCAATTTAGGGACAAAACTGTTCCCAGAACATAGCTGGGAACAGCTATGTATATATGTATATAAATATATACATGTAAATATTTCCAAAATATATACTGTATGTGTGTGTATTTATGTATAAATAATGAATGTACACAGTACACACACATATATATATATTATGTAAACAAAAACTTTTCTTTTGGATGCGATTAATGATTATTTGATTGACAGCACTAATATATACGTATATGATAGATAGATAGATAGATAGATAGATAGATAGATAGATAGATAGATAGATAGATAGATAGATAGATAGATAGATAGATAGATAGATAGATTCATACAATTGTCACTGGAATAAAAATATATTTCTAATACAAATAATTTAAAATACAACTTACATGGCCTGACAGAAATAACTATGCACAGCAAATTTGGCATAAGCTTGTGTGTAAGTGAACCCACAGTATATTATTGTTGTGTCTTTTTGAATGCATGCTGCAGGCGTGTGTGTTGTATGTGGGTATATACAGTAAGATAGAGTGTGTTTGTTTGTGTGTGTGTGTGTGTGTGTGTGAGATTCAGATAGCGGGACAGGGAAAGATCCATAGAGCTCATTGAACTCTGAATAATGAGGTGCATGGTAAAAGATGGAGGTCATACAGGGATGCTTGCCCTCATTCATCAGAGCTGGCGCGCCTCCACAGAAAGACTCTTCAGAAACATTAAAAACGGCTTCCAGGGCCACACACACATTCCCTCTTTCTCTTTTCTCTCTTTTAGTCTCCACAAGCTTGCTTTGTTGCCAAACTTGCAGAGCCAGCAAACTATATAACTTGCCCTGTAGGGGCAGTTTAAGAAAAAAAATCTGTCTGTTTTTTATTTATTTTTTTGCTGTTCGGAGTCTAGTTAAGCTGTGGTTTACGGTACAATCTTCTCTTTAAATATACAGTGTACAGATCCCTTGAAGTTGTGTCGTCTTTTTTGTTCACTACCGTTTTTACGGTCATCAGTCCTAATCTGAATTTGTGTTCCTTTGCAATCCACAGTCTTCTGGGTCTTGTTCGCTCTGTTTTGGAAATGTAGTGTAGTCTACGGTTTGCCGCTGCACTTCTGGAGTGTCACAACATCGTATATCAACTGTAAATCAACATTTGGCTAAGGAGTAGAGTCTTGCTTTTGTAAAACATTTTATTTTAGTACGCAGTAAGTTTGTTTCCTGTCATGTCACCTATTAACAGACCCATTTTGGCATTCATTTGTTGAACCAATCTGTGTATACTAAAGCCACATGGTCCATATCATGGTCAATATTAGGGATGTTTTTTATTTATTAATGTTGTCTGATATTGGATATTTAAGCATTAACTTAAATATTTCTAAAATATTGTTAGTTAATAATTTTATAACAATGTTAAATGTAGAAAATCTGATTAATTTATAACCATTATTATTAATTCATATCCAATTATATTCATTAATATACATTTTTCCAACTGTACATTATAACGTTGAAGTATTATAATTTACTTTTATAAAACTTTACTTTACACAAAGTAGTATAGAATTTGGTAAGTAATAAAGTTTATCAAGCTGTTCCAGGCTTGTTGACCAGGTCATAAAGCTGGTTTGTTGGTGGTCCAAGATCTACTAGCTTGAACTGAGTAATCACCGATTTGGAGAAGTTGCAACCCAGCTACCTTGTTCCAAAAGACTAGTCTGGTTTTATCTGGATTTTCCAGCAGTTAATTAATGAGAGATTTCTTTGTAGTGCACATAGACCTTACAAGATGACTTGGTGTTAACATAAATCTGTGTGGACGTGCACCAGGGTATACATGTTCATGCATGATAGAGAGCTGCTCCTGGTTTGTCCGCACCCCCGGGATCTCACTTCCCCACATATGTCCAGCATTTTTCTTCAAGATTAATGGAACATGCTGGCGAGGCTAATTTGTTGTTAATGGGGTTTACCAAGAACAGATAAACTGCTTTTGAAGACATTTTCCCAATCCTTGGTCCTACGGGCTGCTGTCCTGTTATAAAATATGGATATCATTCTACTAGTTACAGTGGGACCTGTTTTGCATATCGCATGGTACATGCAAATGATCTTGATGTATGCAGAACGTGATGAATTATTAATTAGGAATCCATGCTATCTGCTTTTTTTAAATTCTCTGTTCCTCTGTTGATGGTTAAGATGTACTTTGATCATTTGACTTTCCCATAAGATTTTGATCTTTATGGCGTTGCCAAGATACTGGCAGAGTTTTACATTTCTAGTCCAAGCATACTGAAATTTCAATACAAATGTGGTGTGAGCAAAACAATTATTTTATTCTCTAGTGTTGAAAAAACATTATTATAACCGTAGAAATTAAATACAACAATTTAATAAAACATATATTTTTCTAATTGATATTTTAAGGTCAAATATAATTTAAAATGAGATCAATTTTGCTAAATTTTATTAGATATAAAGACTTTTTTATAGCTATTTTTTCCAAACCAAGTGAGGGTTGTGTTTAAAACAAGGACAAAATTGAATTCATCATGTTTTAAGGATGTTTAGATATTAATTAGATTTTTAGATTTTTTAAATATATTAAAATAGAAAACGGTTATTTTTAATCTAGGTATTTTAATCAAATAAATACATACTTATTGAGTATAAGAGTCTTCATTCAAATTTTAAATATTTGTAATTAAGAAAAAAATGTAAAAAAAAAATAAATAAATTATATATTTATATATTTGTAATTTTTTCTTGCAGCGTGGCTTTGCTTTATTTCTTTATTTATTTATTTATTTATTTTTGTAATGTCACTTCACATTTAACATTTAGGATGTTTGTGACCTTGCTAAAACAAATTGTGGCATCTATATAAAGGCCTGTTTATGGAAAAACTGTGAATGTAAGAATTAGTCAGATTCCCTTTTGGTTTACCTGAGTTTCTCCTTCGTTCCTCTGCAGTACTCATCTGGAGAAGAGCCTGCAGATGCTGATGGACCGCGTGGATGACATGAGTCAGGACATTGTCAAGTACAACAACTACTGCCGCAGTCTCAGCAAGCAACAGCAACAGAAACATCAGGTAATCCATCAAACGGCTACACCTGTCTTTTCATCCAGAGATTTTCCCACACTGTTCCTGCCATAGTCGTGAACGGTACCTCAAATCATCCAGCTTGTTGAGAAAAGGTGTGCTATTACTTTCAAGTGATCAGATTTTCACTTAGCAGACAGTAGAAGGAGTACAGCCATATCTTGGGACCAGAATATTACAGGGACGTGAGAGTGGGCTGTGGACGATTGTGACATGAATGGAGCGCACACTTTTGAATGCTTTGATGTGCTTGTGGGATGAGAGCTATCATAAGCGTGTAAATACTAGTTACCGTTAATGGTAGCTTTGCTAGCGTGATGTGTGCTCATGGGAAAACAGGTTGAACACCACAAAGATCACAATAAGGGGCTTGCGCTGAATGAGCGTCTGACGAGGCTTGATTTTCTCTCTTGATGTTATGCTCTGTAAGATATAATTATAATACAGTTGTAATTGATGAAACTAGAAACCCAGGAATTAGCTCTGAGGCTGTAATCAAAGCTTTGTTTCGAAAACACGGTGCACTTTGGAGGGTTGGTACAGTTTTTAGAAATTAAAGATCGTACTCTTAAATAATTGTTTGTTAATTCACAGTGTAGACAAGAGAAAGTGTGATTCTCATGAAAACGGTCAAGAAATGTTTCGATCATATTCCACCCCGAAAAGCAAAAGACAAAAATAGCAAATTTATAGTTATTTTGCATTTTTACATGAAGAGATCAAATAACATTTAAAGGTTGTTTTTACACATCTCTCCTGTAAACAAACAAATAAATAAATATAAAATTAAAGGATACATTTTATATAACTGTAAGGAGAATAATGAATGTAAATATTTCTAAATTTTTACATTTTAAAAAAGAATTGTTCACTATATAATTAAACTGTTTTTTTTTTGTTTTTTTTAAATAATAGTAATAATAATAAATGTTTCTTAAACACCAAATCAGCATATTGAACTGATTTCTGAAGGGTCATGTGACACTGAAGACTGGAGTAATGGAATTTTGCCATTTGCTATAACAGGAATAAAGTATATAAAATAAAATTATAAAAGAAATATAAAACAGTTGCTTACATTTTTTAAATGTTTTTCACATTATTAAAGATTTTACTGTATTTTTGATCAAATGCAGCCTTGGTGAGCATACTGTAAGTGTAATAATAATTTAACATAATTATAATATAAATTTTATAATTTTTTCATAAAAAACACAAATTTATGAATGCTATTGTATATACAGAATGTGGTATATACTGAAATTAAGCTGATTTTTAGTGGTCCAACAAATAGTTTTATTGTCTCTATGCAGAGTTTTAGGGTGAAGTATGACCTTGATGTTTCTTCATGAGGTTCATCCAAGTTCAAGAGTTTTCCTTCATTTTCAAATATAAGGCTGCAAATCTTCCTATTCATGCGAGAGTGTCTGGGATTTTTGTGCCATGCAGCCAGCCAAGGCACTGACTCTATAAAGTCAGTGAAGTTAAAAGAGATTTATTGAGTGACTGTATCAAGGCCTGTATGAGACAGGAGAGGCGAGGTGGTAATGGCCTTCCTCAGTGCTGGACTCTGATGCTCTGAACTTTGTGATTGATTGAAGTACATGTGACCTCCCAAATTCCCCTGATACTGGAATGACATAGTGATTCTCTCATTATTCACTAATTTCTTTAAATCTAATACTTGATGCAGAAAATGTGATTGATTACAAGGAGGCACAAAGGACACAATGCACTTGCATTATCAGTGATTAGTTGAATGTTTACTCTGATGTTATAGGAAATATACAGTTTAGGTTTATTTTTCATTTGTCATCCTTCAGTTCCTTCACAACAAAGTCATCATTGTCTATTGTTCCAGCTGTCATCTTCCCCTTCTTTTAAATACACTGCCACCTCTCCTGGCCTGTCATGGCCATCTTAAAAGGTTGCCTCTCAGAAGATTTGCTTTCATTCAGGCAAGCCCGGGGGTTAATAAAAAAAGATTGGGATATCAAGTTCAGAATAACCGTTTGTTCTTCATCCATCTACAGTACATTCAGAGACGGCAACAGGAGAACGCGCAGAGACAGAGTCGAGGAGAGCCTCTGCTTCCTGAGGAAGACCTGAGCAAGTTGTTCAAGCCTCCTCAGCCGCCTCCACGAATGGACACCCTGCTCATTTGTAGTATGTCATCTTTCCTTCAAGCATTTGATATAATAAATAATATATATTTTTATCATATAAATTATTTATTACATAATACACATTTAATAATTTTAACACACACACACACACACACACACACATAAATATGATATAAACATCAGCAAGAACACCAAATTGCATATTTTTGCTCGGTATGGGAATTTTTCCCTTCATCTCTTTTATCATACTATTTCAGCCATAAAAACCTTAAATATGATACTTAAAAAAAAACATGCAAACTTTTTTTTTTATCTAAAAGTTCAAAATGGTTCAATTAAAAAAAAAAAGATTTTTCAAACTGTTATTTCATATCAGTTTGTCTGGCTTTTCAGCATAAGTAGAAATATATCATGTTTACACATTACAAGTTGTGTTTACAAGCATTAAGTGGATGATTAGTGTCTGCTCAGTAATGGAAGCTAAATCTCTGCTCTTGAGCGAAGTGAGGCATCCCAACACAGCGCTGTCTCATTTGGATATGAAAAGATTTGGACTTGTCCCTTTTTCTGTCCTGTGGAGTTGAGATGGAAGGGAGAAAGGAAGGGAGGAGAGGTAATTTATGAGGAACATTACAGAGGCCTTGCCAGAGATTGATTTAAAGCAATTGTTTCTAACTTGTTATGGAGGTAGTATATTATAGATCAGCCGCTGTCTGAGAGAAAATAGCTGGAGGAGGGTGATATGTCTGTCATGTCATCTTGTACCCTGGACTGCTGGACTCTGTTATGTAACTCTAGAGTCATGCTGTTTACTCAGCAACATGCTGTTTCAGATTTTGAATGTTCAGCCTTTGAAATGGATTATATTAAGGGGCATTTTTGCAATCAAACTAAATGTTTTGTTTGAAAACAAAAATAACTGACAACGAGAAGTTTGATCTAATTTATTTATCAAATATTTAGATTTTGAAGTGCATGATAGTTGCCATTACCTCAAACACATTGCAGCTAAATTATTTTTTTGTTCTAAAGTAAAGTATTTAAATTAATTTTAATCTTAATATTGTCTGTATTATCTGTATGATATGTACACTAATTACAATATTAGTAACAAAAGTATGCAATAAATATTTAATATATGAGTATATATATATATATATATATATATAATATATATATATATATAATATATATATATATATATATATATATATACAGGTCCTTCTCAAAAAATTAGCATATTGTAATAAAGTTCATTATTTTCTGTAATGTACTGATAAACATTAGACTTTCATATATTTTAGATTCATTACAACACAACTGAAGTAGTTCAAGCCTTTTATTGTTTTAATATTGATGATTTTGGCATACAGCTCATGAAAACCCAAAATTCCTATCTCAAAAAATTTGCATATTTCATCCGACCAATAAAAGAAAAGTGTTTTTAATACAAAAAAAGTCAACCTTCAAATAATTATGTTCAGTTATGCACTCAATACTTGGTCGGGAATCCTTTTGCAGAAATGACTGCTTCAATGCGGCGTGGCATGGAGGCAATCAGCCTGTGGCACTGCTGAGGTGTTATGGAGGCCCAGGATGCTTCGATAGCGGCCTTAAGCTCATCCAGAGTGTTGGGTCTTGCGTCTCTCAACTTTCTCTTCACAATATCCCACAGATTCTCTATGGGGTTCAGGTCAGGAGAGTTGGCAGGCCAATTGAGCACAGTAATACCATGGTCAGTAAACCATTTACCAGTGGTTTTGGCACTGTGAGCAGGTGCCAGGTCGTGCTGAAAAATGAAATCTTCATCTCCATAAAGCTTTTCAGCAGATGGAAGCATGAAGTGCTCCAAAATCTCCTGATAGCTAGCTGCATTGACCCTGCCCTTGATAAAACACAGTGGACCAACACCAGCATCACTGACTGTGGGTACTTGACACTGGACTTCAGGCATTTTGGCATTTCCCTCTCCCCAGTCTTCCTCCAGACTCTGGCACCTTGATTTCCGAATGACATGCAAAATTTGCTTTCATCCGAAAAAAGTACTTTGGACCACTGAGCAACAGTCCAGTGCTGCTTCTCTGTAGCCCAGGTCATGCGCTTCTGCCGCTGTTTCTGGTTCAAAAGTGGCTTGACCTGGGGAATGCGGCACCTGTAGCCCATTTCCTGCACACGCCTGTACACGGTGGCTCTGGATGTTTCTACTCCAGACTCAGTCCACTGCTTCCGCAGGTCCCCCAAGGTCTGGAATCGGTCCTTCTCCACAATCTTTCTCAGGGTCCGGTCACCTCTTCTCGTTGTGCTGCGTTTTCTGCCACACTTTTTCCTTCCCACAGACTTCCCACTGAGGTGCCTTGATACAGCACTCTGGGATCAGCCTATTCGTTCAGAAATTTCTTTCTGTGTCTTACCCTCTTGCTTGAGGGTGTCAATGATGGCCTTCTGGACAGCAGTCAGGTCGGCAGTCTTACCCATGATTGCGGTTTTGAGTAATGAACCAGGCTGGGAGTTTTTAAAAGCCTCAGGAATCTTTTGCAGGTGTTTAGAGTTAATTAGTTGATTCAGATCATTAGGTTAATAGCTCGTTTAGAGAACCTTTTCATGATATGCTAATTTTTTGAGATAGGAATTTTGGGTTTTCATGAGCTGTATGCCAAAATCATCAATATTAAAACAATAAAAGGCTTGAACTACTTCAGTTGTGTTGTAATGAATCTAAAATATATGAAAGTCTAATATTTATCAGTACATTACAGAAAATAATGAACTTTATCACAATATGCTAATTTTTTGAGAAGGACCTGTATATATACACACACATACACAGTTGAAGTCAAAACTTTACATACACATTTCAGAATGAAGTGAAGTGACATTCAGCCAAGTATGGTGACCCATACTCAGAATTTGTGCTCTGCATTTAACCCATCCAACGTGCACACACACAGCAGTGAACACACACACGCACCGTGAACACACACCCGGAGCAGTGGGCATCCATTTATGCTGCGGCGCCCGGGGAGCAGTTGGGGGTTCGGTGCCTTGCTCAAGGGCACCTCAGTCGTGGTATTGAGGGTGGAGACAGCGCTGGACATTCACTCCCCCCCACCTACAATCCCTACCGGCCCGAGACTCGAACCCGCAACCTTTGGATTACGAGTCCAACTCTCTAACCATTAGGCCACGACTTCCCATTTTTACACCCCGGCTCTTAATGCATGGTTTTTAATTAGTTAGTAATAGTATTATATATTTTCAGAATCTGCAAAATGTTAATTATTTTACCAAAAATAAGAGGGATCATACAAAATGCATGTTATTGTTTATTTAGTACTGACCTGAATAAGATATTTCACATAAAAGATGTTTACATATAGTCCACAAGAGAAAATAATCGTTGAATTTATAAAAATGACCCCGTTCAAAAGTTTACATACACTTGATTCTTAATACTGTGTTGTTACCTGAACGATCCAAAGCTGTGTTTTTTTGTTTAGTGATAGTTGTTCATGAGTCCCTTGTTTGTGCTGAACACTTAAACTGCTGTTCTTCAGAAAAATCCTTCAGGTCCCACAAATTCTTTGGTTTTCCTGCATTTTTGTGTATTTGAACCCTTTCCAACAATGACTGTATGATTTTGAGATCCATCTTTTCAAACTGAGGACAACTGAGGGACTCATATCCAACTATTACAGAAGGTTCAAACGCTCACTGATGCTCCAGAAGGAAAAGCCATGCATTAAGAGCTAAAACTTTTGAACAGAATGAAGATGAGTATATTTTTCTTGTTTTGCCTAAATATCATATTTTTTCATTTAGTACTGCCCTTCAGAAGCTACACAAGATACTTACATGTTTTCCAGAAGACAAATTAAGTTAAATTTACCTTGATCTACAAATTCAAAAAGTTTTCACGCCCCGGCTCTTAATGCATGGTTTTTAATTAGTTAGTAATAGTATTATATATTTTTAACTATATGATTAATATAATTAAATGCCAATAAATTAATATATATAATATAATATATATATATATTAGTAAATACATTCATGCAATTTAAATTGTGAAATATTTAATTTAATATTTAAATATTTATTACAATTTTATTGTCTGTATAATATGTATAATTGTTTTTTATATAAAAAATGATGACTCTGCTGTAGGTCGAACTCGAGCCTAAAACTATCCCAGTTTAATAGGAGACAGCTGTAACATTTAACATCAAGATCAGAAGAGATGCAGACAAAATGGCATCAAGTAAGAGTATTTGTTTCCATGAGCAGCTCTTTGTAGTGCTGTGGAGTAATAGCTTGATCTGGGGCTGAATTAAATGCTTGTAGGTGCCGTGAAGGGGAGCATCTCATCTCTCACCATTTCTTAAGGTCTTTTAAACTCCAAACTCCTCGGTGGTGTGAGCAGCAGCGCTGCTAAGCGGAAAGACAATCACGGCTCAAGAGCTCGACAGCCAGCCTTCAGTACATAATGGAGTACATTAACTGAGCCACTTCAGTGGGCAGCCTACCCTGCCTCTGTTTCTCTTTGTTTCTCTCGTTGCCTCTGTATTCTGTATCTTCTTCATCTCTCTCAAGATTTCTTTCTTTCTCACTGTCTCTGTGTTTTTGCATTGAATTTTATATTTCAAATTTTCTTCCCATCTGCTCTTCAGGTCAAATCAATTCATACTGCCAAACCATCAAGGAGTTCACATCTCAAAACCTGGGCAAGCTTTTCATGGCTGAAGCTCTTCAAGGAACCAAGCAGTTAGACTTGAGCCACCTACACTGTCCTATGATTGGTCAAGAGTCACCAGTTCCATTTTTATGACTTTTTCTGTGGCTCATCTTAATACAGTGTTCTATTGGTTTTAGATTTTTGTTTTAACATTACTAGACTAAAACATAAGCTTACAGGTCATTTTATTTAAGCATGTACAGTATAAATGCATATTAAGCGTATCAGCACGGACCAACTGTTATTTTTGAGAGGAACCCAATGTACCTGTCTACAATGTGTGAAAAGTGTTGGAAATTTGATTATAAATTGGATCGTGTCCACTTTTGAAATGTTCATTTAAGAGAGAGATGTGCCATCCTTCCAGCATGATTGTGTTTTCTTTTATTTTTAATGTTTGTGTTTCATATTTGTACAGGAACAAGTTGTCTTGAAGTCTTTTTGCTTCTTGAAGATTTTTCTTCCTTAAAATTATTTGGTCAGAAATCTCACTCTAATTATGCTATATTGCAAAGGAGCAATTTAGGGATCAAATCAGTCTATTTGTACAAGCCATTGTATTCTTTTAGCTAAATATGGATGGGAACAGTTGTAATTAGAGTACAGCGCTGTAAGGCTGCCCCCTTCCCTGTCAGTTTACACCAAGAGTCAGCTGCTGGACATTAATTTCAGCCCACTGTTCCCTGTAGTCGAGTGACACTGGGGTTTGCGTGACGTTTTCCACCCACCACCTCTCCACCGTCCACCCACAAGCTACCCGCTACAGTCATTAGCCTTCGCAGAATGTATTTTTAAATTTATTTCCACTTCACTTCAGGTGATTAAAGCAGATAAACCATGACAATAAAACTCTTGAACTTCAGCCGCCCTGATGGATGATTGCAAAGAGTTTGAGTCGTAATTGCAGCGATGAGCTTTTGACATAACACGACGTGCCCAGCCTTTCAAAGAGGAGTGCGCCATTAAAATCCAGCTGCATGAAAAGAAAAATAAAATGCAAAAAAGTTCTAGTTTTTAATGTCCTTTTCTACCTCTAGATACATCCCAAGTCACCTTTTGCAGGTGATTTACAGTAATTGCAGTACTGACCTTATGCCCTTGTAATTAAATACTATATCCTGACATGATGGAAATTATTCCATTTTATGAAATCAGGAAGGCTTTTGCTTACTGAAGTAAAAGACAGTTAATGACATAAATACTATAAATGTTCATCTGTAATAGAAAAAGATAAGTCAGAGGTCTCATCACTGATATCTTTTCAGGCACCTAAAGCATAGGTATATTTTAAAGTCGGACTTATTTCAGGGACATTTACAATTAAAGGAAAAATATTCCATGTTTTTCAACCATTAATGCTCATTTCAGAATTAATTTATACTTGTATTATAATTATATAATGTAATATTGATATTTTATAATATAATATTGATATATTCAACCTTAAATGCTTGTTTCAGAATTAATTTAGGCTATAACATAATTATATATTATGATATATATCTGCTTTATAATATAATTATATATTATTATATAATATAATATTGATATTATGCTTATATTTTCTCTTATATACTTTAGATAAAAAATCCACTGAGAAAGATGTTTTTGAAAAATCTCAAGAAATACAATAACTATTTGCTTGCAAATCTATAAAAGATAACAGTAATTCTATATAATTGTTTATAGAACGCACATAATTCCATGTTTTTCTTCCATAATAAATATATATAAATATTTATATATACATGCCATTATATTAAAAATGCTTGGTTTTATCTTATATAGAGGTGCATCTCAATAAATTAGAATGTCGTGAAAAAATTCTTTTTTTCTTGTAACTTATTTCAAAAAGTGAAACTTTCATATATTTTAGATTCATTGCATGTAAAGTAAAACATTTCAAAAGTTTTTTGTTTTATTACAGCTCATGAAAGTCAAAAATCAGTATCTCAAAATATCCCACGAGTAGAATCACCACGCTCAGACGTCATCAGGAAAAGGGTCCAAAGTCCTCTTTTCAGATGAAAGTAAATTTTGCATTTAATTTGGAAATTAAGGTCCCAGAGTCTGGAGGAAGAGTGGAGAGGCACAGAATCCATGTTGCTTGAAGTCCAGTGTGACGTTTCCACAGTCAGTGATGATTTGGGCTGCCATGTCATCTGCTGGTGTTGGTCCACTGTGTTTTCTGAAGTCCACAGTCAACGCAGCCATCTACCAGGAACTTTTAGAGCACTTCATGCTTCCTTCTGCTGACAAGCTTTATGGAGATGCTGATTTCATTTTCCAGCAGGACTTGGCGCTTGCCCACACTGCCAAAGGTACCAAAAGCTGGTTCAATGACCATGGTGTTACTGTGCTTGATTGGCCAGAAAACTCGCCTGACCTGAACCCCATAGAATCTATGGGGTATTGTCAAGAGGAAGATGAGAGACACCAGACCCAACAATGCAGATGACCTGAAGGCCGCTATCAAAGCAACCTGGCTTCCATTACACCTCAGCAGTGCCACAAACTGATCACCTCCATGTCACGCCGAATTGAGGCATTAATTAAAGCAAAAGGAGCCCCTACCAAGTATTTAGTACATATACAGTAAATGAACATACTTTCCAGAAGGCCAACAATTCACTAAAAAATTTTTTTTATTGGTCTTATGAAGTATTCTAATTTGTTGAGATAGTGAATTGGTGGGTTTTTATTAAATGTGAGCCTAAATCATCACAATTAAAAGAACCAAAGACTTAAACTACTTCAGTCTGTGTGCATTGAATTTATTTTAATGAAATAAATGAACTTTTCCACGACATTCTAATTTATTGAGATGCACCTGTACTGTAGATAGAAACCTTTTGAAACTAAATCACACATTTTCCAGGATCAAAGCCGTTTTCAAGGACACATTTCTGTCGATCTATAAAAGACAAATTCCATGTTTTTCTTCCATAAATGCTCATTTCAGTATTCATTTGATGTTTTCCCATTATACCACTACAAAGTCTCACTAATTTATGCAATTGATAACTGCCAAGATTTAACCTACTCCATGATTTCAGTCCATTTAAAGGCCTGTTGTTGTTTTTTTCCCTGACGGTTAATCTAGAGTTTAGCTAGGCTGACTCCTCACAGGTGATGAGCTGTGTTTGAATCTGCAATAATGGAGGGATGAATTTCTCCCTAAAGCCTCATTGATCTCTGTGTGTGTGTGTAAGGGGGCGGCTTAGAAGACATTGATTTGAGAAGCAGTAGTAGCGGGGTTGGCTCATTAGGAGCTTCCTTTGAACACTTTCATTGTGTTTGTTTTAGGCTGGTAAGCCAGAGGTGCTACAGCTTTTGTTCTATTATTGATGAAGTCCCACTCGTTTCCACACTTTTTGAGGACGTTGCTCCACAAACCAGCAGAAGTTGTTGTTTGATGTTTGTGTTAGTTGCACCTGTTTTTAAAGGCAATACTGTAAAAGGCCTGTGCTTCAGTTTAACTGCACCTGGCACTTTTTAGGAATACACTGTGGTATCCCACTTCTTTTAAGCATTTTTAAGGCACAAATTTAGTGTTTTTGTTGTTGTGAGAACTAGGATTGGTTAGAACACTATTATGTAGCAAAATTAACTTGTAAACCGATATGAAGTGGTAATTATTATTTTTTTTTTTTTTTTATGTTTAACATGTTACTTTAGAAAAACTGAATAGCTGTTATTTTGAAAACCCTCTAGGTCTTTTTTTCTTTTTATTACTTAATTACAAAAATGCTTACTTATTTACTAATTTGCTTTTTTTGTTCTTCGTGCTAGAAAAAAAATTCAGCATGTCGTACTTCATCATGGAAAGTGCCTCTTGGTGGAGGATGAAAATATTAAGTAAATCGTTTTCAGACAGATTTCAGCTTTTATTCTTGTAATTCTCAGTTCTTGATTCCAGAGAAGATGGAAGAATGATGCATTTAAGGCAGGACGTCATCAAAAATGTTTTTTTTTTTTGGAAGAAGCAATGTCAAGATGTTCTTAGAAACCACAATGGTCACTCAGCTTCCTTTTGACGACACACACACAGAACCCACATAAATGCAGGGCTGTCTGTGTTCGAACTAAAAGTGCAAATGAAAACTGAGCCCTTAAAGTTTTTGAGAGTAGCTATCCGGTTGCTCTGGTACAATGGTTACTGCAATCTTCTATAAACAGGAAATTCCTACTTTTCCACGCTAATATAGGTTCTGTAATAAGTACCTGTCTATATATACATGCCCAGTCTTGATAAATCACACTTTTCCAGGATTTTTTTCCTCCAACATTTCTTCTCAAAAGTTTCTCAAAAGATTTTTTAAGATTGTGTGTGTGTGTATAGCTAATTAAATTCTGATGCAACAATTCCATGCTTATGTCAACCAATGTTTTGTTTTGTTTGGAAAATGTTCTTTTAGTCAGGTGTTTCTCATTAAGGTAATTTTAAACTTGTTACGTGAATTTAACAAATGATGTGTGCTCGTAAATGTCATTTCCCATTAATTGAGTGCTTGTTATCGGGGAACACCTGTATTTAATAACCCACTATCAAAAGACCTTATTATTTAAAATGAAATAACAGAAAGAAAAAGAAAAGCCCTCAATAGCCTTGAAATAGTAGCGGGCTGAATACAGACTAAGTGAGGTCAGAATTTATGGTCTATGGTAAATAATTGCAAATGCTATTAACCTGAAACCCATTTAAACTCTTACTAATAGTGCACTCACAATAAATTGATACAGCAACGCTAAACGGCTTCCAATCATCCCTGCAGATATTTCTACTGTTAATTAATTAGAGCTCATCGTTTGCATTGCTGCTGCTGCTCCTAATGTCTTTTTATTGACAGGTCAGTGACAGATTCTGTCTATCTATGTGTGTTTGTATTTGTCTCCTGTCTGGCTGTGGCTCCTTCATATGTGCTTCACATTAATAAATGTGTTCTAATGGGTTTGTAGTAAAGCTGCAATCACACCTGTTAACACGTGCAGTAGTTGATCAGGTAATGTATGAGAAAATTCAAGATTTTTATTCGTCACATACACAATTATACAGAGTATAACCAGCAGTGAAATTACAAAATTAGTCCTTTGTTTTTTCCTCAACAACTGTAAATTCTTTTTATATTTATGTAAAGTTTAATATGCAACTTTCTACAACTTTCAACAAGCTGAATGTACTTTATAGTTCAATTAAAAATAAATAATCCACTGGTTCACCTAAAATAGATCTCAAAGAGTCTGTCTTAATGTTTTGAATTTCTCTCTCTCTTGTGTGTGTGTGTGTGTGTGTGTGTGTTTTAAATTAAAATTCCGGTGGAATTCAGACATTGCATGAGAGGAATGGATGTAATAACAAAGGCCCATGATGATTTAAGCAAATGTTTTAAACTCGATGGATTTATCTAATTTTAAAAGAAATAATACATTTCTCAAACACATTTATGTATGTTTGAAAAAAATGGGGCCTATTACTGTAAATGTAATAAACAGTGGTTTTGCAGAATCCCGTGCTACTGGTTGGGTTCAGAGTAATAAGAAGTGAAGTGTTTGCTGGTAAAGCCACTCACTAGTTACAGGGAAGCAGTTATGAGCTCATGGTAGTTCTAATGTAAATACACCTCTATGAATTACAGCAGAAACACACAGCATGATGCATACAGATGTCAATTCACCTTTATTTTTATAGCGCTTTATGCAATACAGATTGTGGCAAAACAGCTGAACAGTAATAAAAAGAAAAATAGCAGAATCAATTATGGAAACTCAACTATGATGACAGTGCAGCTCTAAAAGACGATAGTTTCATTATTTAGTTCAAGTCAGTTTGTTCAGTTAAATTCAGGTATGGCTACATGATAAATCGCATTTTAATCATCATCGTGAATTGTGCTTCTCTCAATTTATTAAACGTAAGATGTGTGCAGCGCAGCACTCTTAAAAATAAAAGTTTTAAAAGCGTTAGTGTGAGGAACATTTTAGAATCTATAGAAGCTTTTGTGCATTCTTAAAACTTCTTTACTGAACCAAAGATAAAAGAACATCAATTTTTAAGAGTTCTTATTTGACTGAAACTGTCCATTTAAATGCATTAGAACATAAGGCTGCTATACTTTTTTGTCTGGATGTTCAAACCATGTGTGACACTTTAGTTGGAATGATTTGCATATAACATTATGTTGGAGAACGGGTGATTTTTGGATTTCAGGCTCAGTACAGCAGCAATTGTTTTGGTTAACCTTTGAAGGGGAAGATCATTTTTGATGTTTCAGACTTAAAACTTGAAATAATTGCAGAGTTTTAGGGTGACTGAATAGGGTCTAGAATCACCTATGTTGGAAAACTATTACAGCTGTAATTTCCTTATACTGTAACTGGTTTTGAAAATTGTACCTTAAAAATCTGTATTGAGCAGAAAATTAAAATATAAAGCCAAGGCTCTGTACTGGAACAGTTTAGTTCGGATACATGATTTGATGCTGAATCTATTTACAATTGCAGCAATTACCTACTTTCTGACTGAACAGGAAATTAACTCTATTTCTTTGTTCAAAAGAAGAGGACGATTTTTACATAAGCACTGCACTGTGTCTTATATAAACTTGATATTCCTGAATGAGGAAAATTGGGGTCGGATGTGTCAATTGCGGATCAATAGGAAATTGCTCAGTTATTTTATTTTAGAGATGCACATCAGAAGAGTGATTTATTTCAAACTGAAATCTTGCCATATACTCTCATGAAATCTCCTAATATTCTCCTAACGCTACTGTTCAAAAGTAGTTTGTTTGTTTGTTTTTTTTGCTTTTGACAGAAGTCTTTTATTTTCACCATTGCTTCATGTATTTGATCAAGATTTCTATTTGAATATATTTTTAAAATGTAATTTATTCCTGTCATGGCAAAGCTGAATTTTCAGCAGCAATTACTCCAGTCTTCAGCGAATCCTTCAGAAATTATTTTAATATGCTGATTTGCTTTTTAACAAACATTTATTTTAATGTTATCTATTTTTCTTTTACTTGGTCATCTTGATAACTGTGAAATGACAGTGGCGGCATGGAAACGAACCTCCGTTCCCTTGCTTTTGAGAAAGGAAACTTCATCTGTAATGGAAGCGAATCTGCCACGAGGAAAGGGAGGATTCTGTGCTGTGAATGGCATTGAGCTTGGCCAATGTTAATGCCACCTGACAGGGCTGAGATTAAAGCTGGACAGAAGGTGGAAGAGCAGGGCCCTGCCTTTTGGACGGGGGAGGATATCGATGATGGCTCGCGGGGTAATGACATAGGGTTTAGTGCAGGTCAGAAGGATCAGCTAATGAAGACTTATGTGTGGAGGAGAGGAAAGCATTACTTCAAATCAATGCCGCCTAAGACCGAGCGCCTGATAACCTTGGTTCAGAATTAGCTGGCAGACCGTAAATTGTGAGCAGAGGCAGCGGAAATGCCTCTGACCTCTCATGCACAACACGCTGCTTATACAGACTCACACTCTCTCTAAGTCCTCTGCAGGCAAAGCGCTGTCAATATTGAAATAAGCCCGAGCAATTTGTTTTAAGAGGATGATACAGGAGAGGATGGAATTAACGAGCCAAGTCTCCTGTGTGTACGTGGATGTGCTTCTGAGCATCTTTAAAGAGAAAAAAATCTTTATCAATGCGTGCGGGTGGTCCACGTGAAATTTCAAGCCGTGTCAGCAGTCTCCTGTGGTGTGACATGCTGTAGTTCAGTTAAAACTACATTAAACCACTCTTAAAAAAATTTGATGTGAAGCTCAGTAATTCTCACACTACAGACCCAAGAGAAGTGCAAAAATCTGATTAAGTGAAAAACTTGATCTTGAAGTTATCCCTTGAAGATCTTGAAGTTATATAAAGTGGTCTCAAAAGGTAGGTCTATTTCGATATTTCAACTGTATTTATTTCACTGTAATTAATAAAAATAACAAAAACGCTTTCAATGAATGTAAATTTAGCAGATGTATTATGTAATTTCCCCTCAAGCTTTTACAAAAGCATTTAAATAAAAATAAGTTAGTAGCCTATTTTAAACACAATAGTGCCACTTTATTTTTGCTCCACCGACTAAATTAGATTCTAACAAAGCCACAGAGGAATCAACAATGCATCTCCGAGCAATGTAAAAGGTGTTTTAGAATAAATCAGTTGAATGATTGTTATATTAGCTGTATCTCATTTCGAAGGCTTCACCCTCTGGAGGTTGCATTTTTGGCCGTATATGTCACAGAGGATGTCTCATTTTAGAAAAGTAAGCAATAAATAAAGAAATCACAGTAAATTCTTTATTTTGGAATGTAATGTTACTGAAAAAAGGCAGCCTCAATGATGTACATAACGTCCGGAGGGTGAAGCATTCTAAATTAGCGACATCAGTTGACTGAATTATGAATTCTTCTCTACTATATAGTATTCGAAAACAGTATGCCAAAGAGCACTATTTACAAATTCAAGGTATTCGAATTGTAGGTGAAAAGTACCCGAATGACTTACTACTACTGCCTTTACTATCCCATGAGCCTACGGGAGAGAATTTCTGAATGGCAGTGAAGCGATATATCTGACCATGGTAGGTCATGTGATAATAACAAAATGGAGGATATTACATTCATACTACCCCATATAGAACACACTACTCAGACAGTAGGCCTATTTGATTCTGGATGTGCCAAGTTCATTTAATTACCAAGCTCTTTTCATTACTAAATTAATTAGTGTTGTTGAATGAATCTGTTGAGTGACTGATTTCAAATGACTCACTCATAAAGACACTCAAATTGCCGCTTCACAGGGAGTTTGATTGACAGGCGATTTGACCAATCAAATTGCCGAATCTGCCATTTTTGCCCGACAAACAAATCATAAAAGAGAGTAGATTTGAACTTGAAAAATGGTGTGTATCGATGTCTTTCTGCGGTTGAAACGAGATACCTTCTGATGTTCATTCATGTTTATTTCATGCTATAACTAGTAAAGAAGATGCTTGGTTCACATGCTGCTTGAACTGCTACAGCGATCTGTCACGACACATTGAAAGAGCCACAACTGTATTTATTGTTTGAATTTATTTAAAAGTGGCACAATTTGAAGGCTGAGACTTTGTTTCATACCAGAAGTAACCTGCTCTGTCTTGTCTATTGGCATGTTGTCAGTTTCCTCTTTGCTCCACGATGTATTTTTCTGGGTGGGGGGTGCGTTTTTGCTAAGGGTCAATTGTCGCCACCTACAGGCATAAAGGCACAGTCATATTCACTGAGAAATCCAGTAGTTTCAGTAGGAATTCACATGATTCGGAATTTCACAAGACCGAGGGTAAAAGATTTCCCCACACAGATTTTGCAACAGCTTCGAGTTTCACTGCACTGACCAACAGAAAGCTGCTTTGAAAGAGACTTCTGTGTAAGTTGTGTACATTGCTATACATCTATTAACAATAGACAATGTGCCTTTTTGCCCACAAAATTATGCATAAAACATGGCTGAATCTTAACAATGTAAACTTGCAGGAAGAGTCACCAAATATCCAGTAATGCTCAGATTTCTTGGACCAAATATTCATGTTTTTTTTTCTGCTCAGCCAATGAAATCTGAGGACCACTTGCATGTTTTCAGTTTTATCATTTAAAACCTTCTAAAACAAACATATTTTTGTGAAAAGTTACATAAGTGCTTCAAAATAAACCCGCTTGGTTTGGATATTTCATCCATTGCTATGACATTCATTCACTTCAGTCGTACACACTTCACATTCCCAGTCCGGCACATTATTCATTTTCAGCCGCTTTGGAAGACTCTCTCAAGACCACGGGTCAACTGTACTCTATCAGTATGCTATGTCAGTCTGCCCCGTGTTTGATGGAAGAGAGCAGCGTTTCATCGACAGTGAGGACAAGTGAATGATTCAGGCCTCACCTTGCCTGCATCTAGCACATGGAGACTTTTCTTTTTCTTTCTAGCTTTCTTGCTTTCATCTCTTCTGCTGCTTTCTCTCACATGTATACACATATATAACGTCTCTCTTCCTTCAATTACTTTCTATTTTCTTTTTTCAATCGCATGCACATTACCATGGAAACTGCAAAACTCTGAGCTCAGAGGGTCTGGGGGTTGTTTAGTGTGAGTGATGTGAAAGCAGCCCCCTCACATCTAAATATCCCAAAACCTGCAAACTATTGATTGCTAGGCGAGAGAGAGGCCCCGTGATCTAATGGGCAAAGGAAACCATGGTTACGCATGTTTAAACAAAATCTTTGTACTCAAGGTTAGAGATACGGCCACAGGGGAGAGATACAGCCTGAATATCTGCACAATATGAGAGTTTTTCTTAGGTCAGGACATCACAGCAGAGGAAATTGTAAATTCACACTGACGCCAGGAGGTCCTCTTTGTATTATGTATTCAGTTAGAGAGTTGGGAGTGTAATTTGCAGCTCTAGTCCATGCAGTATGGATCAATTTAAGACCATGAACGCCTCTTTTAGATACACATGTATTAGAGTTGCAGCAAAGTGGCTTGCATGTAAATTTTGCTCCTCCGATTCACTTTTGAACTCTTTTGAACTTTTCATAGCAGTGAAAAAGATCTAAAAACATCCTTTGGGGTCAAAGACCACTATTGAAAATTATTTTATTTTGCAATATTTCTCTAATTTAATACAACCTTTTTATTACAAATTATACAGTTTTATCTGCATAACAAGTGAAAAGTGGAACTGTAATATGGTAAAAAAATAAATAAATAAATCCTAAAATCTTAAAAGCATTGTTCACCCCAAAATTACATTTTTATCATCTTTTACTCACCCTCAAGTTATTCCAAACATGTATTAATTATTAAATAGTTGCTATTAGCAACTGACTTCTGTAGTATTTAAAAAAAAGAAAAAGAAAAAAAACTCTATAGCTACCATTAACTGTTTTGTTACAAGCATTTTTCAAAATGTCTTTTTTTGCAGTGTTGGAGAGTTACATGTAAAGGAATTATGCAATTTAATTACAAAATAAATGTAACCGTAATCTGTTACAGTTACTGATAAAAAGAAATTGTAATTAAATTATGAAAATGTTAACGATTCCAAAGGGGAATATCTGAATATTCACACCCACACATTGCCTGCTTGAAAATATGAGACATCAATATTTTAGGAGCTAAGGACATAGAATGGGACACATGCTTATTCAATAACTGTTTTATTTCCTATTTGGTTTTATTGATATGCTTTATTTTTAAAGATTAACTGTTGAGTGTCACTGTTAGGTTACCCCTCTCTGCTTTAAATGTTTCAAAATGATTAACAGTTGAAAACATTCTCTAGAAATGTAGAAAAGTATCCAAAAATAAAGTAATTGAAATAGTTACACTACTTGTTACATTTTAAACAGAGTAACTTGTAATCTGTAACCTATTGCATTTCCAAAGTAACGTTCCCAATAGTGTTCTTTTGTGTTCAACAGAGGTAAGAAATTCATACAGGTTTGAAACAACTTGAGGTTGAGTAAATGAAGACAACACTTTCATTTTTGAGTGAACTTTCTCTTTAAAGTAAAATAAATTTTAAATGTAATCAAATAGATCTTTAACTTTGTGACCCTACTGTAACTGTATTTGAACTTGATTGTTTTATAGTGAATAAACAAGTCAAAGCCTGGGCAGCGGCACAGCAGTGGCCATAGCAACTTAAAAAATGGCTTTCAGATCTGAGCGTATTGAAGATGTCTTCCCTCCTATAGACTAAAGCTTGAGGCTTTAAGGACACGTCTGAGTAACCAGCCACCTACATGTGCATTCTTTTCATTATGTTTTCCTCTGTTGCCCGCCCTTCCCCCTCTACGGCTTTGAAGGCTTCTTGTTGCAATGCCGCTCGACAGTGCTTCCTCATGAATCTGGACTAATTGGATCGTACTCCCATGAAAGGCTGGGTGAGGAGATGTGATGGAGGAGGGTGGGAGGGACAGACGGATGCCAGAGTGGGCGACCGGAGCAGGAGGCAGTGGGTGTTCGGCATTACGCGACTCCTCTCAAAGTCTGTGAAGATCACTGAACGCAGACATGAACTGTTCGCAGAATATTCATTTTATCTGCCTTATCTGCCTCCAGTTTCACTGTAAGCCCCTATCATCAGTGACAAAAACAATAAATTTGTCCTGAGAAACTGCTTAAAATATATTAAGAATATTAATATTTATTTATGCATGTATCTAAAATTCACATTAAAAAGTACTGTAAAATTTTAACTTATTATTATTTCATGATAGGTCATTCGTTATTGTAAGGATATATTTAATATATATTTAATTAGGCCTATTTTGTGTGCTAAGCAAAAACATCTAATATTTCTTACTATGATTTTATTTATTGTTTGTATGCATGTTTAAGCATAGTTTTATTTATGCTATTGTGTAAAATCAATTGCCTTTTTCCCAACCAAATGCTGTAATATAATTGTTTTTATTAAATTCAATGGAAATTGTTGAGTGAAAATATTTCAATTGCAAATTTGAGTTGTAAGTAGATAATAAGTTAACTTAAATGGTTAATATTTTCCAAATATAAAAAATATAAAAAGATCACAGATTCAATAACTAATGAATACTAAAATAAACAGATAAATTAAACGTTACAGACTAAAATAATTAACTTATTTGAATTAAACTTATTGACATTCACAAGTTGTACACATCTAATTGATCATGATGCAGGAGGGAACCCTTAAGAGCTTGCTTGGTAATGCACATCCATCCTGGCCACTCTGAATTCAGCTTGTGTTTTTCTGCTGTATCTGGTCTTTATCTCTGAAAGCCATATGCATTCAGTGTACATACACATTTGTTCCATAGTGGGAGGGCTTGCCAAATGGGCCCAGCTCTTGCCAGTTCCTTGTGGAAGGTATTTTATCTGCAAAATGATCAATGGCTGCCTCTCTGTGCCTTTTTAGGGCTGATGTGGGGTGGTGTGCGTCCAGTGGGTGTCAGGGTGGAAGGTCTGGTTTCTTTGGAATCAGAGAAGCACCGCTTCTTTTGAAATACCCATACAGATGGGGTGTTTCTGGAATCTGTCAACATTATTCCCACTTTATGTTTTCCATGATGCCAGCAAAGCCTGTATACAACAGGCTCCTTTAGAGGACTGTAAAATGTGTCACTTCATGGCTGTAACTTGTGAAGAAAATGCCGCTGAAATGATGAGGTGTCACCTAGCACGAGGTCCCATAAAGTAAACGATTGCAATTACTCCTTCGTATTTGATGTTGACATATTGAAAATGATTTTAAAGCACATTAAGTACTAAATCTTGAAATCGCTTTGAACATGAATTAGGCTGACAACAGTTTATGTATATTTAATTTATGTATTAATTTAAAGTAGTCACTGAATCTGTAAACCTTTGCCAATTTACAATTGTTAATAAGTTGTTAATAAGTAAATAAATGTTTGTTATATGCTTTAAAAGATAGTAATCTGGTAAATTTGGATTGGGTTTCCACAACCCACAATGACAATAAACCAGTTGCTCTTTTTTGAGTGTATAATTATAGCCTGTTATCACTGGGCTACAATTATAATATATAAATATATATTCATCAAATCATCAAATATCTTTTTGATTTAGAGTAGTGACTCTAGAGAATTTCAACTGAGTATCATTTTGAAATATAGTATTTATAAACTATTTTATAATTATTAATATTTATTTTATTTATTTTAAAATGTATTCATTATTAAATTTAATACATTTTAAATACAGACCATATCTTTCTGATTTACAAAAGCACTGCAACCTTTGAGAATTCCTACTAATGAATATATTTTTAATCAAGTGCTCATTACGCAGTGGAAAAAGTATTGTATGCCCTTTGATAAATAAAGAGATCAGACTAAACAAATACACTACTCAATTTCCTTTAACACACACTTTAATGCCCCCATGCAAACCTTAAGGGTTTTTTCACATTTAAAAACATTACATTGAATTTTCCCCCTTATACTAGCAATAAAGATCTCTTTACTTATTATGCTACTACTATTTTAAAATCTAATTAAAATATGTTAACATTTTATAATTTATTTATATATAAAATAAGTAGTACTAGTTCAACAATACAATTTGAGCTCCTTTTGGAGAATGATCCACGTTTATGTGAACATTCAAACACTACATGTTGCTCTCTCCATGGTAATGCTAAATCATGCTTCAATTATTGCAAACAAGTGCTTAATGTTCAAATCGTACAGTGATATAGCTAGTGTGGATATCTGACTTTTAACTCCTTCATTCTTATCAACTCAAGGCCAGCACAAAGGAAACTGCATTCCACTCCCCAGAATTTTAACGACAGAATAGAAGGGATGAATTCTCATACAATTTCCACCTTTAATATTGGGCCAACTTAAGCTGTCCTTCACTCTGTGCTTTGTCATGTTAAGCGTGTTTAAGAGAGAGAGTTTGTGGGCATGTGTATGCATGTTAAACAATTCAAGTAACCTTCATACAGTATGTCTGAATGAAAGTTTTAAAATCCATCAGTGGCAGGTCATGTTGGTCTTCAGATAATAATTCATAGCATTCTTTGTTCTTTTATCTGCTTTCAAACTCTCTGACATAAATTTTGGCATAAATTACCATCCCAGCAAACCTTTGAATAGATTATGTAGGAAATTTGCAATTTCAAAAAAACTTTCATTTGTTGGCACAAGGGCTGTCAATCAATTAAAATATTTATCTGGACTTATCACATTTAGTTAATTTTAAAGGAAAGACAAATAAATAGTAGGTATTAGTGTAATATGTTCAAGCAATTTGTGTGGATGACATTGTGTAAAAAAAACTCAAATAAATAAATAAATATATATATATATATATATATAAATCAGGCACAAGCTGGTTTAGTAATATGTGGCTTGCCTGCAGTGTAGAGGCAAAACAGTGGACATCGGGAACAATCCAGAAGTCACAAAGGCAGCTGTTTATGGAGAGACTTGCGTCTTCTTATTGGTTCTTGGCCAGGAATGAAAAAAGTTATTTTAACTTCTCATTATGATGCGATAATTAGACACCAATTCGGGACCAAGAGATGGAAAAATGTTCCCAGCCCTCCTCCTCCTCCACAATGGGCAGTATAATTTTTTTCCAAAATAGACTTTTTCCTCTGTTCATGTTTACTTTATGCATACATGAATGGAAGGCTTTAATATCAAGTCTTTGTTTTAAATCATGCCAGTTTGGCATGCCTGTAGAGAGTCGCTCATGCAGCCACTTAACTGAGGCTCTGTAGCCATAATGATTTGTGTCTGAATGGCAAATCCATAATGTGGGACAGCACGAGATGATTGGTCCTCTGTGCTGGCATCTGCACTCTACGGTCTTATCTGATGTGGATTTCTATGGAGCTTTTCAGAATTTACTCTGCTGATTTCCTCTTGGATGGCTGTTGGCATATGAAGCGTGTTTTTAAGTGCAGAATGGTTTTGTGTGCTCAGATGATCCTTTATGTTTATACTGCCATATATTTTAATTGTCCTAACCATAACAGAGATATCTGTAAGACATGGAATCTGGAATGGCACAGAAATATATATGGGAAAGGATCAGTTATATAGTAAGGTTGGCTGTAAGTGAAAGCTTGAACTGTTTTGGGGCAAAATGTCACATTACAGCATTAGTTGGCCAATCATTTGTTATTTTTGGTTTTACTATTTTCTTAATTATTTTGTGCTGCTATTTAACTAAAAAGGTGCCATTGTGGCATGTTGTCCCATGGTGTGTGTGTTTATTTCCTGGGAAAAATATGAACATTTTCAAAAGCTTAAAGTAAGATACAGAAATTGACTTTACAAAAATAAACCCACCTTGAGTAAAAAGTGCGAGAGCTATTCTGGTCTCCCAGTATTTATTCAAATATGTATAGATTCTCATATACTGTAGCTAAGGAAACACTTCAAAATCTATTTATTAGAAACCAGTGCTTGGTGCAGTTAGTATGAGTGAGTTTTGTGTGTTATGAGGGTGCTTTAGATTAGGCGTCGGCACTAGAACATAACATTTGTGATCTTCAGTCTAGAGACTGCTGATGTCAGCTCTTCTCGCAGCCTTATTCATAGAAAATTGGCCTATTTCTCTCAGCCTCTTATTCAGCCTGTATAATTTATCGGCTTCTTAACCAGCAAGCAAAATGTAAACATACACTTGAGTTCACAGCCCCAAAACTCTATTTACTTCATGAAGGCAACCACCAGAAGCATAATAAGTAAAGAGATCTTTATTGCTACAGTATAAGGGGGGAAATTCTGGCAATGTAAGGTTTTTAAATGTGAAAAAAGAAACATAAGGTTTAGCATGGGGGCATTAAAGTGTGTGTTAAAGGAAATTGCGTGGTTTATTTGAATAGTGTATTTGTTTAGTCTGATCTCTTTAATTATCAAAGGGCATACAAGACGAGTTTTCCACTGCGTAATGAGCACTTGATTAAAAAATATTTTCAATGCACATTACTGATATGAAATAATTTGGATTTACCTGAATATCTGTATACTGGTAAGAAAATTTGACAGAACAAATTCTTCTTTAGAACAGATTTGGGGAAATTTAGCACTACGTCACTTGCTCACCAATGGATCCTCTGCAGTGAATGGGTGCCGTCAGAATGAGAGCTCAAACAGCTGACAAAAACATCACAGTAATCCACAAGTGATCCACACAACACCAGTTCATCAGTTAACATCTTTTAAAGTGAAAAACTGTGCGTTTGTAATGAAAAAATCCATTATTTTAACTTTATATCATCGCTTCTGGCCAGTCCATAATCCATAATAATAGTTCCTCAAGTAAGAAAGGTCCATGCTCTGTTGTCCTCTCACATCTCAGTCCTCAGACATCTTTTTCATTGGAGAAAGCAATTTTACAGATAGATAACTTGTATTTTTTGCCGAATTTGTCTTAGTGCTTTGTTACAAACACATAGCTTGTGGATTACTTACATTACTTGCACATTTTTATATCAGCTGTTTAGATTCATTCTGACGGCACCCATTCACTGCAGAGGGTGACAAGTGGTGTGCAAGTGATGTAAAACTGATCTATGATGTTAAAAAACTAACTCCTTTACATCTTGAATGGCCTGATGGTAAGTACATTTTCAGCAAATTTTTCTTTTTGAGTGAATTATTTATTTTTTAACAAATGACACACACAGTTTTGTCTTTTATTGAACACACCATTAGTAAGCATTAGGTAAATACATACGGGTGCATATTTTTGCAACCCAGGCTGATGAAAAATATGTGCCTATGGCAAAATTTTTGCAAAAATGATATTCGCTGTTTAAAGATGATGTTCTAATATTTACATTTTATATGTAGGTAATTTTACTAGAATTCAGATTATGAACAGATTCTCGAAACTAATTAACCTTGCAAAACAAGAACACCGAACTTTCTTTGTTTCCTTGTTTCATTCGACTCCTCTCCTTCCTTTTTCCTCTGTTTCACTGAGGTCAATCGGGGCTTTGAGAGGGTTCCCATTCTTGCCTGAGTGGAGAATGAATAAAAAATTATTACTGTCGTAGAATACAGATGAACCAGCATCTCACATAAGCTTCTCACCTTGAGACAAGCATCATGCACAACTTACTAACAATCCACTATTTGATCAAATGAAGGAATGCATGCTGGCCAGAGCTATTTACTCATCACAGGTTTATTGCGCACTGATGAATCCAATGTGACTTGTGTTGATGAAAGTGAATTCAATCTCTGCCGGCGTGAGTGTAGTTGATTGCACCGATAACGTTTATAAAACCCGAGCTCCTTGCAAATTGCTTTTTGGATTGTGACTGTTGTATTCGGTGACGCAAACTGCATCTTTATAGCATTTAGTTCAATTAACTGGGTTTCTACAAGTGTCACTTAATGTCAGCATCAAAAGACTGCCTGTACAAATTAGGGTAGATTTTTATAAATCCTGATGTTTGTACTGGAAATTGTGCACACAGTTTTAAAGGCCCATGTGTTAAATTACTCTACATCCACTGTCGACCATGGCAGCATCAGATTTTTAAGCTAGCTAACAAAATGAAGCATGCTTAGTCACACAGGAGCTTGTGAACATCCATGAGGAGAAGATAAACGTTCATGACAATCCTAGCCATTAGCCTATAGTCATAAAATCTAGTATAATACCTGCAATATAATGAAGCGACATCAGTGGTCCAATCTGCATCCTACATCTCAACATTTTCAGTTCTGCGAGGATTTAGGCCACGCTAGCCAAACTAGCACTGAAACAAAAGAGGCATGTGCCTCAGGTAATTTCCTCGCAGTTTCTTTCAGGCGCTTCACAACTGCAAACCCTCAGGCTTTGGTGCTGCAAGCCAAGGAACATGTTTCTAATTATCAACAAAAACAAAACCGAGAAACCATATGTCAAAACAAGCAGGCTTTTTGTTCATCTAAACAGTTCTGACAGTACAACCACGACAAATGGAGGAGAAAAGAGGAGGGAACTGTTAATCGAGATAAATGCACTGCATAGAGCTAAAGGAGGTCCAGCATGGCTTTTTAAGAGAATTGAATTACTCTGAGATGTATGGCTTTTATGGCAGATCCGAAATAACCCATTTTATTTATACACAAAGAGCCTAGTTTTTATTTGATTGCTGAAATAAGTTTTTGATGAGCCTTAAATATTAAAATAATGCTGTAAAATGCTTCCATAAATATCAAAAAAAAAAAAAAGATAAACTTCTCTGAGGACTTGTTTGAAGAGCCATCTGCTGAAAATGAGTGCCATTTATTTTTACTTTTGAAATAAATTAAATTCAAGTTGCCCCAAATCTCCAAGCAAAATATGGTATTTTAGTGCATTTTATGTTCTGTAATCATATTCTGATAATTCATTAAAATATTTACAATGTATTTAAACTAAAATAATTTATCCCATAGGAAAGGGCTTTTCAAAATCTATTCCAACTGTTTGCAAAGCTTATTATTATTATGTGTGTTGCAGATTTTCGATTAGCACAGACCGTCAGACCATATATGGGAAGCCGGAAACTGAGTGTGCGATACATGAACATGCAGTGTTTTGATGAGTTTGATCAAAAATGTCCTAAAATGAATATGAGCCCAAGAAAGCGACGGACGCAAGAGGACACGAGCAAAGCCTTTCATAGCTGGAAAGAACAGACACTTGCAAACACCCCGAAGTTGCGTTGTTTTGCTTGACAGGTAAATATACTGCTTGGACGCTGTTGTTACGTCGAAGAGTTGTAGTTGTAGAAAGAGAGGGCGTGTATAAAGTCTGGCCGAAGTTCTAGAAAGTAACGTCACTTACAATACCTGCCAGTCCGTTGAATGAAAACAGCACTTACCTGTGTTCATAGAGCTTTCCTAGGCCACCAGGCCTAAGACATAAGCATTTATAGACCTTCAACGTCTACAATGCTTTTAGTCCTTCCATCTGCCCACACATTTTAATCATGAACAACTGGGACAAGAGCTGGGCTTTCACTTCCCCCCTTCCTGTCAGTGCTAAATAACAAGTTGGCCTCAATAAATGGGAACCCCTCAACTTGTATTTATTCTCTTGCCTTTGCATTGAAATTTAAACTGTTCTTACACAAAACCCCATTTCCAAAAAACAGTGAAAGAAAAAAAGGCAAAAATGCATTGCATTGGAAAATAATTGACTGCTTGACAAATAAATAGGAGTGAACAAGGTTGCAGAGCCCATAAAATAAATTGACGGGAGTAAATAGCGTGTTGCTTTTCTGTGGCCCTGGTGCTTGTGATGAAGTATACAGATTTGCAATTTCCACAGGCAAAGACAAGCCCAATAAAACTCATAATAACATGCAGGGTTAACAGAGGTGTTGTTTTCACCTAGACAGTCATGGCTATAAATATGCATTTAAACTAGCTGAAGATGGTTAGGCGTGTGGTATATTTATTACCCGATGCCCTAGCGGGTTGCGACGGTCCTTTTGTTTTTTTCGCTTTATGGCTTTCTGTTAAGTTTATATTTTCTTTAGCTCTATGGCTAATCAATAGTCACATATTGAAAGCATAGATCTTAGGAATAACTTGCTGAATCTTGCTAGTCTCTCCCGAAATGTGAATGTGTAACAAATTTCATTACCAGTTTCAATAATGAAAACAGCAGGGTATTCAGGGATGTGAGTAGTTCATCAGGATGTGTATGTAAGAGAGAGAGAGAAAGAAGAGAGGTTTAAGCTTTTTCTTTCTTTTACAGTGATCCTGACACGAACCAAGATGTCTCCTCCGCTGATGATAAACAATGGTGAGTATAAGTGTATTTTGAATGAAAGGGGCAGTCAGGCAGCAGCACTGGGATGGCTCTGGGGCTGGGAGACATATTTATTTACTTAAGCAATGTGTGTATATTTGGCTCCGTCGGATTGTTCTCTCTGAGGTAGCGGGCCGGTGGTGACCCTGCAGCTCCCTGCTGCTCCCTGTGTGAGAGGGTTAGCCTGCTGCTGCTACAGGGCCCTGCTGATAAGACAGGGCTGCCCTGACACTGCTCAATGAAGAGCGACCCACAGAATGACAACAAACATTGCCTAACACCTCCATGCTACGACCAATTTATAACACAGAAGCAGGCTCTAAAAACCTGAATACAATGGATATTGAACTCAGACGCACCTGAGGGAAACACACAAACAAAAAGATAGCTGTTTGTAGGATTGTAGTAGGCTCTCTTGAGTTTGTAGTATTTTTTTTTAGAGAAAACCTTTATATTGCATAAAAGCCAAACATTTTTTATAGTACAGTACAGTGGCAGTACAGTAATGGTATTAGTTGGTTATACTAACTGAATGATTAGGATATTCATGTACCCTTAAAAGTTAGCTCTGTGGTGGTACTGTGGTACAGTCATGATCTCAGATGGCAATACAATAGATATGATACTTGGAAACTATAATTCACACCATGACAACTAACTCAAGAATACCGTGGTACTGCTGTGGTACACATCCAAAAAGCCTTTGTAGTATCATAAGTACTGTAGTAGCATGATATGATAGTATAAGACGCTTTGGTACATTTCTGCATTTCTGTCATACTTCTATAGGATCTTAAAAATATTATGATATTGCCCTTCAAAAATGTATTACACTTAAGTCATATTTATAAATTAATGTAATTAGATACAGATTTATATTTAAGAATATAAGAAATATAGTGTACTTTTTTTGAGTAAAAATAAATAAATAAATAGTTTTTTTATGTTTGAAAGAAGTGACTTGTGCTCACAAGACTGCTTTTTATTTGATCAAATATAAAGTTAAAAAAGTAACATTGTGAAATATTATTGCAATTTAAAAAAAATCAGTTTTTCTTCAATTTATTCTTGTGATGGCAAATATGAATTTTCAGCAGCCATTACTTCAGTTTTCAGAGTAACATAATCCTTCAAAAATCATTATAATAAGCTCATTTGGTGTTCAAGAAACATTTTAACATGATTAATGCTGAAAACTGTTGCTTATTTTTTTGTTAAGAAACATTTCAATATGATTAATGAAGTTAAAGTTTTAGAAAGTTAAAAAACTGAATTTTATTTCAAATATAATTTTTTTGTAACATTGTAAATGTCTTTGTAAATATCACTTTTGATCAATTTAATGCATCCAAAAAATATTTAGACACCTGTGCGAACTTGATGGCAAATGACTTTATAAACCCACTTAAAATCATGATTTATCACTTGATTTAAAGTTCAGAAAAGCATAATTTTTTACAGATAATTTAATATTTTGTTATCGGATGCAATGAAATTCATAAAGTGTACTTTTTACAGCCACTGAATCTGTAAAAAAAAACATTTAAGGGAAAAAATATATAGGAAATGCATTATAAAAAAATTCTTACTTGCACAAGTTAAAAAAGGCACACAGCTGCAAAGGCACTGAAAGCTCTTCAGCATCTGTTTGCAAATGCAGTTACACATCGCCTCTCAACCCTCCTGTCACGCTTTTGTCTTGTGCCTGTTAATATGATGAAAACTGCTGTGATGATTTTATTAATAAATCCAAACTGGAACGCTGCAAACCTGTTGCCCATATGTTACATATATGTGGATTCCATCATCAAATCAAAACCAGCAGCTGCTGTGACTGTTAAAAAAGCGAACTGAATAGTAGTACAGTTGTCTACGCTGGATAGAATAATATGTTTATTATACTGGCAATGGAGTGCCATTGCCAGGAAATACATAATATATACAGCGATGTATAGGAATATATTACTCATCCCTTGTGTGGTGTGGGCCTCCTCGCAGGCAATGGATCCAGCACATGGTTTTGGACACACTCTTGCGTCCCTTCATCACAGATTGAGCGATGAACCCCTGACTGTAAGTCCATTACAGACCTGACTCTCCGGCTATAGTCCTGCCTTTAAAGATACTGCATTTAGTCCGTTCAGAAAGGTTTTTCTTTCCTTCCTAAACATAGAACTGAATGTCGCTCATTTATTTCAGCTGCTCTCCTATGAGGAAACATTGGAACATGCCAATGAGCAATGTGATTAGGCTCAGTCGAACCTGAGAGATTGTTATTTTTGCATCCGAGCCAGGGTATAAAAGCACACCTTGTACATTATATGATACGCTCAAGCTCAGAGTCTCTGACAAGGGGAAAAAATGTAGTGCTGTGTTAGTTACGGTTTGTTATAGCCACTGTTCCATTTTAACGATTTGGGCTTTCCTCCACCGCCAGTGCCTAGAACTCCACACAATATATCTAAATTCATATTAGGTCCATTTTGTTTTCAAATATTGTCTTTATTGTGGGCTGTAAGTTTTGTAGTGTAGCACTCACATTTAAGGTGTTTGTTGATTTATTCAGCTATCTTTTAGTTTGATAATTAATCACTCTTTCTAAGGTGTGCCGCAAACGTTTTAAGTGGTGATATATTCTCGTATGTCTTAAAAAATCCACCGTTCATGCAAAGTACTGGTTCAAAAATGTAATGTACCATCATTACTCATCTTAGGTCTCAGTGAATTGCTTTTTTGATGATAAAAAAATAAAGCTAGAAAATATGCAAGCTAGATGAATCAAAAACACATGAATCAACAATTTATTACAATCACATTTCGAGGTCTGATTGCAATCAGATGATGTCGTATACGTTTCAGTTGATTGCTTTATATGTATCATTCCAGTTCCACCTCATCTCAGTTTCATGTTTAGAGCCTGCAGAGCCTATCATGATGTTTAGCATATATAATTATAGTAATCGTTTTGTATTATCATAACTCTACTGACAAATCATTACTTGAGAGAGAAGTCAGTGGATGTTCTGCATTCAAACTCGCATGAATCATGAATAAATAACCTATTAAATTAATCTTCAAGTCTGGAAAGTACATAAACAGAGGCACCAAATTGCCAGCTGTCACCTTCCTCCTTTATGTAACATATTGTACAAATACAGACTTTTCTTCTGTACTTCATGAAGGACTGCCATTGATCCACAAATAACACTAGCGTAACATCAACTGTTTGGCACTGGCACTTTTAGTTAGATTTTCCATGCTTTAAAGTTCCTCAAAGACTTGGTTGCTTACATTATGGGGACCAAATGTCCCCACAAGGAGAGCAAAAACTGAAAACGCATGAGCAAAACAGCTTAAATATCTTCATACTATATATGTGTTATTATAACTATAAAGATGAAAGAAAATTGAAAATTAGTTTAGGTTACGAATAGGGCATAGCAAATAACATGAATATGATTATATTGTAATTTTATATTCTAAATAATCTGTATCAATAATATAATATCTTATCTAATAACATAATAAATATAAGGAGTATAAAATACTATAGAACTCAATGGAAGGTCCCTGTCATGATAGGAAAACAAGTGTTGTTTTGTGTTGTGTGTGTGTGTGTTAAGCAGGTTGCCTTAGTGGAAGGTGACATGTGGAGCCTGGTTTTGTGGAACCTGATGAGGCAGAAAATAGGTTCTGATTTTTTACAGTAGCATCACATGTATTCATAATTCAACAAAACAGTAGGAAAACATTACTTTGACAGTATGAAAAATGTAATGAAGAATTAGCATAATTTCCCTGCAGCTATACGCTTCCCTCAAGAGACCCCTGAAGCTACTATGTGATATATTTTGAAATGATTTCAATGTATGTGATTATTTATTTTGACTAGATCAGACGATGATAACGGCGTTTATTCTTTTATATTCCTTTAGCTGTCATTATGAAAGATCTGCCATTCACTTCAGGCAACTGCTTTTGTTATTACTCTAGTCTGGTTCATTCGGGAAAATAATGCTTATGATGCACCACTACAATCACTGTCAATTCTAACTCAATTCCATTTAATCTGGGGTGAATATGCCGTTCTGTGAAGTCCTGAAGTGATAAAGGAAAATACATAGATGTTGATGTTTCATAAGAACAGCAGAGCAATAATTTGTCCACATGGGGGTGCTATAAATACTCCATAGTATTTTTGACAGTCTCTGTAGTGTAAAAGAATTGCAGTCAGACGGACAACGTCTCCCTTAACTACAGTTCTGGGGTCAGTATAACTGAACAGATGGGTCATGCCTTACTGACTCTTGAGCTGGTAATCTGAGCAGACAGAAGCACAGCAGGCCCAGACCAACTAGTAGACTATTTGTTCAGAATTTGGAAGTGTTGCTAACCCCATTGGAGGCTATTTGATGTGGAGAAAAAATGATTATTGGCTGGTTGGGTATTGTTTCTTTTGGCTGTCAGCTGTTCTATAATATTTGGTTAAATCTGAATTGGTCATAACTTAACGTTAACTGCCTATTGAAGACCACAAATGGGAGATAAATGTTAGAGAGAGACTTTTTATAAAAATCTCTGCGTCCAAGGAGGGTTTAATTCACTGAAATATAGAATTAATCAGATTTTGTTGCAAATGAAACTAAATTAGCCAGTGGCATTGTCATTTTGTGGATAATTAAACAGAATGGAACAATGTTTGACCAAAATTCCTCAGGGTTTTTATTGCACACAGTATCTAACTGTCTCTGTTTTGCAAACTCCTCTTTTTGGAAGAACCAAAATAGAATTTTCCTTCAGTTCTCCATCCCAAGTTTCCTGAGGCAAAGTCTCTCTCTCTTTCTAGATGTCAAGCAGAGAGATTGATGAGCACGTTTTTTTCTGTGTTTGCGGTAAGATGTGTCACTAAATAACTTACCGTCAAAGATATAGACAAGACTATTTAATTCAGAGGTTTACTTGCCGTTTCATCTCCGAGTGTGTGTGTACATGAGAGAAATGGTTTCAACAAGGAAAATACCTTTCAATCGGCAACTAGAACCCATCATCTCTGGATTTATCCACACAATGCTTTTTGAAATGTAGTTTTTTTTATTTTTTTCATGTCTGCAATGTTCAGGGCTTTCACTGTACGTCATTGACACATCCAGATGAAGAGATAACACCCAACATCCACATGAGAGAGGGAAGCCCTGAGGGAATTTTCCCATCTTCACTGTCATGTGGGATCACATGAGAAGACAAGCTATTACAGTGGCTCAGCTCACCCATCACATAACGACTCTCATGCATTTCAATATTTCAAGAGATCTGGCCCATTAAAGTGGTCATTTTCACAGGAAGAGGGGTGATGTCATTGCTTTACCGTGCTTAGAGATTTAGTGCAGTGGTTGAATCGCAGCCCAAAAATGAGTCTGTTTTGATGGGCAATTTGGAAGTGTTGCTAACCCCATTGGAGGCTATTTGATGTGGAGAAAAAATGATTATTGGCTGGGAAAGGAAAAACAATTTTGATTTTAATTCTTTTGTCGTTTACATATTTAAAAAAATTTAATTATAAATATTTTTTAGATTTTATTTTTGTTTTTAGATTTAATTTTATAATATTTTAGTACAATTTTATTTTTTGATTTAGTTATTTTTAAATAAAACTGCATAAAACTTTTGAAGATTGCTTAGATCTTCTTGAGATGTCTATATCCATTAATTTTGTCTTTGTGTGATCGAGCCGTGTTTGCAGAGAAGAGGCACGTATCGTGAGGATATCTGCAAACAAATATAATTGCTTCATCATTTGCCATGTGGAATTGCCATTTTTGGTCTTCCTCTGCTTATTATTTATTGTTTGAAATAATCAAATTGAAGAAACATGTGTGGAGTTTAGTGGATCGCTTAAAAAAAATTAAATTATGGAGTAATGTGCTTGCAAAATTGAATCATGCTGTCGCAGAAACAAGGATTTAGGATGTTTAGAAAGGCACGATTATTGTTTGCTCTGATGGATTTGCGAAAATAGTAGACTGCTGTTTTAAAAAGTGAACTAGACAAAGCAAAGCATTTTGCCTCACAGGAATGTTGCATAACAGAATAAACAGCATACAGTATAGGCCCATATCTATACAGGAAATTAGGTTTGTGTAATCAAATTTTTCACTTCAACTTTTTACAGTCAAAGACAACTGTATAAAAATAATAATAATCATTAGTTTCTTGCATAATTGTGCTTTCATGTTAATATGGTTTGATTTACATTTATTTTGTATATGGCTAGTGTAATATTGAAAAATAATAATGTTTTCAACATGAACTTTTACTAATAAGTATACAATAAATTGAGCTATATGTGCCCAACTTAATCTGAAGAAATCTGATGAAAAAATGTTCCTTCCATCTTCAATCGATCATGTTCTCAAACAGTATTTCATACTCCCAAACCTTTTTGTTAAAATACAGTAGTACAAGGCTGTACCATTGTTGAAATGTTTCTTATGCTCTCAGATTAAATTCTACCTTTACATACATCACATTAGTGTCCTTGACAGGAGAATAGCATTTGTTCTGCCTTAGCTGACAGTCCTTGAGGGATTATTTCTATGCGTGCCTTTTCATTTGATCACTATTAGCTCTTAGGGTGCATTCAATAGCTGGAAGCAGTTTAGAGTGCTGCCCATGGGCACTGTGATGCACGGCCAATCTTTTGGAATTGTTTTTGTAAGTCTAAGACATTACAAAAAGCACACTCAACCATAACAGTCCCTACGGGTGCATATAGGAATGCAGAGAAGATGATTCGAACGGCAGTGTATAAGTTGCTAAGTTTGTTAGCTCAGATGCAGATGTGCCATGAATTAGAAGAAACAAGAAGTCATTACATCATAAATGATGCGATCTTCTGGTTGTGTTCATGATATGTGATTTTTTTGTTTCTCTCAAAAATAAGGCAAAATTAATAATTAAAAAATAGTCTCTGATTAAAAAGTAAAAGGTAATTCATTTTAATTGCTACTTTACTGTATATCTCAACTGAGAAGTCATATTTTACAATTCTAAATTATTTATCATAATTGTGACTTTATATCTCACAATGGTTGAGATTGTATTTGTTTAGCATATTAAACTTTTTAATATATTTTTTTAACTCTGGGATACAATAAAACAGGTTCCATACTTATATTGATTTCATTCCATTAGACACAAAGTATTGCCAAATTCTAAATGTCATTTATTTGGGAGAAATACACTACTTTTCAAAAAAGTTTTTTTTAAAGACGTCTCTTATGCTCAACAAGGCTGCATATATTTGATCAAAAATACAGTAAAACAGCTATACTGTGAAATATTATTACAATTTAAAATAATTGATTTCTGTTTCACTATGTCTGTGTCCAGACTATTTTGAGACCACTGTACTGTATATGCGTCTAGTGTAATATAGTACTGTCGTTGAAGTCTCTCAAGCTCCCTGACTGTGTGTTTCTGGCAGACAGTGCCCAGTGGTTTGTCTATCTCTGTCTCTGATGTTATAATATGTGCGTGTATGTTTACGGCGCAAGTAACCGTGGCTGTTGAAAACTACAGGCCGTTTGTTGTAAAGTCAGCTGGGGTGAGCGAGATGAAAGTCCGATCCCTTGCGTTTTTAGCCCTCGTATTGGTAAAGTGGGCACATAAACAAATTAGGGGCTGAGCGACGGCTTTCCACTCCATCTGATTCCTCTGATGCCTGTAGGCCCAGCCCAGTTGGCCAGGATTAAAAGGCTGCCTGAAGTAGCCTGAGTGCGATTTTTGGCTCTCTGCTGCTTCAAAATGAGAATGAAGAAAGATGAATTTAACATACTGGGTATAACATATCCTTTTCCCTTCTCTATGTCTTTCACTCTCCCTTTTGCAATCACACGTGACCTGGCAGACAAAAGACAGTATGGAAACACATCAACATTAAAAAACGAAGCTGGTTGGATGAAGGAGAGGGAAAGAGGGTGTTAGGGTGGAGGAAGAGAAAAAAGGCTGCGTCTCCATCGGGCGCAGTCTTGGCAGATCGAGCTCAGCGTGACTGATGAGATACGTGCTATCCCTGACACCCCCACTGTCCGGCACTGGGAGGGAGAGCGGGTGGGAGGAGACGTTTATGGGAAAGGCAGATCATCCAGTTCTGGTGTGCTCGTGCCAGATGCAGGGTAAATCTCTCTCTGGAGACTCACAGCAGCCAGACTCCACCAGCTGTGCCCACGTTGTCACCGTCTGTGATGTAACGCATTCTTCTTTCTCTCCTGCACAGACCGACACCTAATTTGGACACAGGCTCCTCATCTGAGGAGATTCTGTTATATGATTTAAACCATCTCTTCTGTTAGTGTTCACATGGCCATGTGATTCATTTCATGTAGACGTGTATCATATTGCCATGAAATACTTTTAGGATCTTTCAATACTTTATTTAAAACAAGTTTTTGCAGTTTTTTTTAATTGAATAGTTTTTAAAGTCCCAACTTAATTTAGCAAGTGCTCGGAACATTTATTTATAATTTAAAAAATTAATTTGACACACTGCAGAACTGCTTAAATGAACTAATGAATAAAAATGGTACTAAACTTTCTAACACTAACACTTGCTAAACAAATATCGCTTCTCTCTCTCCCTCTCTCTCTCTCTCTCTCTGTGTGTGTGTGTATATATATATATATATACACACACACACACACACACACACACACACACATTTGTTTTTGTGAAAAGTGGGGACATCCCATAGCCGTAATGGTTTTTATACTTTACAAACCATATGTGCTATTGCCCTACCCCAACCCTACACCTAAACTTACCCCTTACAGGATAATTTTTACTTTCTGAAAAAAAAAAAACTTACTCTGTATGATTTATAAGCGTTTTGAAAAGTGGGGACATGGGGCAATGTCCTCATAAGTCACCTTCACCTTGTAATACCTATGTCATACCCATGTCATTATACAAATTTATGTCCTCATTTGTCACAAAAACGGGCGTGCGCACACACACACACACACACACACATACACACACACATATAACTGGAAGCCAGGGCTGGATAATTTCATGTTCATAATCACGCTGGTGTGCTCAAAATTGTGAATATGAATGGGAAATATTTTACTCATAAGGGGTGGTGATGGCGCAGTGGATAAGACACATGCCTTTGATGTGAGAGACCCGGGTTCGAATCCACTGTGAGACACCAATGTGTCCCTGAGCAAGACACTTAACCCCTAGTTGCTCCAGAGGCGTGTGACCTCTGACATATATAGCAGTTGTAAGTCCCAAAGCGTCAGCTAAATTAATAAATGTAAATGTAAGAATTTCTAGGGGTACCATTAATTTTGTCCAACATGTATTTGAGAAAAAAAAACATTTATTTCATAATGATATTTCCCCCATTTTAAGTTCTTATTCTCCAATGAAAGATTCGATTTTTGTGAATTTTTTAAATAATAGATCAAAAGGATTAACAATGCAGATTTATTTCCACAGCCTTCTTTGATCATATTTACCAAGGGTACCAACAATTCTGACCACATGTGTGTGTATATATATAATATATATATAAATCAAGTCTTTTTAACATAAAATGTGATATCAAAAATGTATTTTATGTCTCGTGTTACGACAACTATCCAAATACTCGTGTGAATAACCTTTTTTTTTATGCGTGTACATGAATCCGTATTTCTCTAATAAGTATATACTTTCTGATACAGAAGGACACTGTTTTTGTAATTATGTCATTTTTTGTAAATATGTAATATAGTGGACATGATATAACACCTCTCGTTCTCGCTTTTGGTTTGCATATTCATTCGGTTAATGTTACACATGTCTAGTATATTATCCTCTTTCTGTTTATTCTTTGTGATTAATGTAGTTGAACACTTAAATTAATCTTGTTTTTACTCCTATTTTATTTTCTCTGTGCTCTCTCTAGCTTACAATTAGTTATATACAGTCGCTTTTGTAGCATCAGCCAGCTAAGAAGACAATTTCAATGAACACAGAATCTATGAAGAACTACATTTCACTGCTGGTTATACCCTGTATAATTGTGTATGTGACAAATAAAAATCTTGAATCTTGAAAAAAACTTTTCTCCAAAGAAGCTTATAGTACAGTACCCTGTGAAGCCCAAAATGGTTCTCGAAAGGAACCTTAGAAGAACTTTCATTTTTAGGAATGATGGTTGAGGTTAGGTTCAAATGTGCCATAAAGAATTAATTAAATAGTGCTCCTAATCCGATGCTCTTGATCACTTGCACACTTCATTGCAAAACTTAACAATTTTATATTTGTTCTTAAAAAATTCTGTGCTCTAATTTTACAAGAAACTATGTACTAGGAAAGATGTCTGCTTATTTTTACATATGCATTCCCTCATTTGCTTCTCTCCGGGCCGACCCTCATTTCCTATGTGCATGTTTTACATGGCAAGATGTGTTATTTAATGTCAGTGATGTTTGATCCTAAAGAGAACATAAACGCATTGAGAACTTGGCTTATCGTTGGATGTCATCATTAACTAGTGGCTTAATCTGACTCTCCACAGCTTTCAAGCAGCCAGGCGTAAAAGGAAAGGCAGCAGAGAATGGTTTCCAGATAAAAAAAAACTCCCAGGAAAGAGAATCCTCCGAATGTGGGACCAGATGGCTCCTCTGTTCGTGTTCTTGTACATAGTCAATGTACGCTAGTCAAAGCGTTTCAAGTGGTGGAGATTTGCATGTTGGTTTTGTGATACTAATGAATATGTTTTTGATTTGCATTGGAGAAAACAAAAAACAAACTGTCCTGTAGTGACTCTTGGTCTCTTTCTCTCTCTGTAGCTTAATTACTTCCAGGAGACAGATCCTTCTTCAACCTTTAATCATTTTAATCAGCTTCTCTCCCTGTTGTCTTCTTGAAAGCCATCATTTGTTTTGTGGCTAACAAGTTATTAACAATTAAAGGTGCAATAAGAGATCTCGGAAAATGCTAACTTTAGCCTGATAGCACTGAAAGCGAACACCCCTCCCCCCCTGCAATCGCCGTCCAAAGGCACGCCCCCTGAACGCACATACACTCAAAGAGCAGAATACCAGAGACAACATTAAATTACTACAATAGGCTACATCAACGGTTTCCAATTACAGTCGTCGCGCCCTCCCCGCTCTGCACATCTCATATGTATATCTTATCACGTCTGGCGTTTGTTCTATTCGACTGTAATAAGTGCCCTGCGAAGTGGACATAACCAGATATTCGGCCATGATTCCAGTTCAAAGCGAGTGTATATGTTCCATACAAATGGCATTAAAGTGTGTGAGACGTGAATTTAAATTGTATTTACTTACAGAGGTATATTATGTCTCACTTTAAACTTCTCTAGTAAGTTTCGTCTGTGGGGGAAGACGCTGCGTAGCGCAAATCCGTGAATGAATGTTCCGAGGTGAAATAAACTTCAATGGATTTCCCCTGCTCAGGGAGTAGGGAGCAATGAACACTGTGTAGGGAGCATGTCAAACGAAACACAGTTCATGCAGGTAACTCTCTTCTAACGAGTTAGTTATCTGATTCAGGTGTGTTAACTAAGAGAGACATGCAAAATATGCAGAGCGGGGGGCGCGAGGACTGGAATTGGGAACCGCTGAGCTACATCATGTGTCATTCACCGGTGAGAAAACTTTATAGCACATTTAGTAAAAGTACTACAATACCAGGAAGGAAGATTGGGTTGTTATATACATTTTCAGGTTTCTCCAGAAATATTTGACTGGGTTTAATCCCAGGCTGTGGCTGGACCACTCAAGGACATCCACAGAGTTGTCTATAAGCCACTCTTACTGTGCGCTTTGGGTCATTGCCCTGTTGGAAGGTGAACCTTCTGCCCAGTCTGAGGTTCTGAATGCTCTGGACTGGGTTTTCATTAAGGCTATCTCAATATTTTGGTGCATTGAGCTTTTCTTGTACTCTGACGAGTTCCTCAGTCCATGCCGCTGAAAAATAGCCCCACAGCATGAGGCTGCTACCAGCACACTTTACTTTTGGGATGGTACTCTGCAGGTGATGAGCAGAGCCTGGTTTCCTTCAAACATGATGCTTGGTATTGAGGTTCTTCAGACCAAAGAATCCTGTTTCTCGCAGTCTGAGGGTCATTTAGGTGCTTTTTTTTTCAAATTCCAAGTGTTTTTTGTGTGTGTCTTCACTGAAGATAGGATTGAGTCTGGCCACACTGACATAAATCACAGATCGGTGGAGTAATGCAATGTTGTTTGTCCTTCTGTAGGTTTCTCCCATCTGCATATTTGATCATGGAGCTTAACTAGAGTGACCATCAGCTTCTTGGTCACCAATCTAGACAAGGCCCATCTCCATCAGTTGCTCAGTTTGACCAGGAGGCAAGCTCTAGGAAGAGTTCTAGTTGTTCCAAACGTCTTCCATTATGGATAATGAAGGCTACATGATTCTGTGAACCTTCAATTAAGCAGAATTTTTTTCTGAACTCTTCCCCAGATATGTGGCTTGAAACAAACAGTTCTCTTGACCTCAGGGCTTTGTTTTTGCTCTGATATGCATTTTCAGCTGTTAGACCTTTTATTAAGATGTGTGTGCCTTTTCAAATCATACCCATTCAATTAAATTTGCCACAGATTAACTTCTCTTGAAGTGTAGTAACATCTACAAGCAATATGCATGCTCCTGAGCTAAATTTAAACTGTCCCAGATAAGGGTTTGAATATTTATGCAGTGGAATCATTAAAGTTTTTTATTTTTAATAAATTTGCAAAGATGTTAAAAACCTGTTTTTTGCTTTTTCATTATGGTGTATGGAGTGGAAAAAAGTAATTTAAAGCAATTTAACATAAGGCAGCAACATAACAAAACGTGAAAAAAAATGAAGGGGTGTGAATACTTTCGCAAGGCATAGTATATATAATATTTTAATTTCCAACATGTTGTTAGTGATCTAAAAAAGTGGATCCAGGTGCATATGGACCTCAATCTCAAATGTAATTATTTAAAAAATAAAAAGTAAAGCAATTATTTAGTTTCTTTTTGAGTAGAGTTTTAAAGCCTCTCTTTCTCTCTGTCAGTTTGTACTTCTCTGTGTGGAGTTGGCCGGTGGTTTGATAGGTCCTGCTTGGTGGGATAATTGCCTGTTAAAGTGTTTGGGAGGCAGGTGCAGGATGGCTGTGTTACCAGAGCACTTGCCCCTGAACTCAGCTCAGGGCCCCTGGCAGACATTCTGAATCAACGCTGTGTTCTTTTACACAGTAGGCTCCTGTAAAAAACAGCCATCTGCACAAATATGCAGAGTTTTTATAGGTGTACAATGAGAATTAGCTTCAGGAAGGGCAAGCTCAATGCTTGAAAGATTGGTGACGTCAAGTACACAGCCTCATTCATTCCAGCCAAGTGTTTTGTTGTAGAATGAATATGTTTTTGATTTGCATTGGAGAAAATGAAAAAAAAAAAAAAAACTGTCCTGTAGTGACTATTGGTCTCTTTCTCTCTCTGTAGCTTAATTACTTCCAGGAGACAGATCCTCCTTTAACCTTTAATCATTTTAATCAGCTTCTCTCCCTGTTGTCTTCTTGAAAGCCATCATTTGTTTTGTGGCTAACAAGTTATTAACAATTAAAGGTGCAATAAGAGATCTCGAAAAATGCTAACTTTAGCCCGATAGCACTGAAAGCAAACATCCCACCCCTCCCTGCAATCGCCGTCCAAAGCCACGCCCCCTGAACGCACATACACTCAAAGAGCAGAATACCAGAGACAACATTAAATTACTACAATAGGCTACATCAACAGTTTTGTTGTAGAAAGTTAGGCCTCCTTCAAATTAATTGACTCATGCACAACTGTTGTAGATTATATCTCGTTTTAATCCAACATGCTTGTTGTCAAATCCAATTTATTTATGTAGACCAGTAAATTTATTATTTAATCAATGGGGAAGAACAACTCAAAGTGTTAATGTTCATACAGTATGTAGCATTGGAAACTGATTCATTCTTGTGGATTGGTTCATTTGGCTTGTTTGTGTGTATCAACTGATAAAAAAAAAGCTGTTACATTCCTACATTAGCATTTAATTCTTCTTTCTATTGAGAAATATTTAGTAAAATGCAGCTTCTCATTATTGTGCTCCTAGTTATATAAATTGAAATAAAAAAGTGTTTCTATTTATTAATTATTAGTAGTTTCTTGATGTCACCATGTTTGTTCATCATTCAAAAACATTGTTTTTGACAAGAAAATATGGAAGTGGTTACATTTTATATTCATAATTAATAAAGACACTTTTCCCTGTTGTCACTTTTAAGCATTTGCTTAAACCGATTTGCAACCAATTTGCTATTCTTTTTCAATAAAGGAGCTTGACTGTATAAACTCAACTTAAAATTAGATTTGATTTACTTTTTAGTTCATGTTCCTCTTTAGAACTCAATTCAGGTGTGTAATGCACTTTTTTGTCCTTCCGTTTTTTTTCTCGGAAATTCACTTTCAATTCTGAGAATTTTATAAGCTACCGTTTCAAAACAGGACTTGACATTGACATTTTCTTCATTGTCAAGCTTGAGCATGTCATTTTATTATTATTGTTACAAGTCATGCTGTAGTATAGCATGTAAATTCAGTCCTTTCTCAGCTCCAATCAATCTGTCAGGTCAAGATGTGCTGCATTTCATAAGTATCAGCTTTGGTAATAACATTGGATCAGCTGTCCTTGATGGATGATCCAGAACCCAATGTCTCTAAATCATTGCTTTCAATGTACAGAGGTCTCTCTGGTTGTGACCAGACTATGATTATATGATCGAATATCATATGCTGAAATAAAAATACTTGTATGATGTTTGTTTCTCTGTGTTTTATGACAGGATGAAAAACAAACTGAGAGGCAGGCAAGTATTTTAATGTCACTAATGATTTTCTAGTGCACTTAGAGAAAAGCACATTAGGGCAGTTGAGGAAGTGTCTCCGTTTTCTATAATGAAACCACAAATTGAAGTCACAATTTCAGAATACTTTCCTTGTGGTCCAGACCTGGTTTCCCAAGCCTTTACAGTATCATCATAATCAAACCCATATGATTGCTAGAACCTGTTTTTTTATATAACATGATGTTTTGAATCATTAAAGGATTTATTTTATTGTATTAGTTTTACAAACCAGATTCCGTCAAAGATATTTGGAAGATCTTCTGAACTCAAATTCAAAGATATTTACATCACTGTTATATTTTGTGCGCTGTATGAAAGAGCAGAGCAATATGTTTGCAGTCAACATCTGACTGTTGAATGTTATTGCCATGTTTAGTAAAAGCAGGGCCAAGCATGCGGTAAATTTAGCTTTGTTTAATGTTCAGTGCCTTTGATGTGTTTCACGCAGAGCTGCATTGCCTCCGAACATGAACTAAATCGCGTGAGGATCCTGACTGATCTCCATTGTTTCCCGTTGTTTTGCATTATTAATTGCCGTTTTGTAGCAGTGTTGTTCTGGAGCTGTAGTTTTAATTATCTGCTTTACATATAAATGACCTTGCAATAAAGTGACTAATTGAGTTTTTTGACATTTGAGAAACCATATGTCTTTTTATGTGGCTTAGGGAGCTTCAGAAACATGCTGGAAAATGACTAGGTTTTGCAATACTATAAACCAACCACTTAAAGAGAAGTTTGTTATGTGAGGAATGTAAACTATTTTAACATAATGTTTATAAATGCGTAATGTTATAAAATGGAAGTTGTAGAGTTTATATGAGATTTGCTATTACTGGGATCGCCTTGGGGTGAAATATTGCTTTAAGGGTGTAATCTATCACCATCAGGCTTTGGCAGCAAAAGCTAGTGTGATGAGAGTATTTCGATTATCGACAATAATGCCTTTTTTAGCAGTAATCGTATCAGAGTTATCATGGCCTCATTTATAGTTTGATAGTTCGCCCAAAAATGAACATTCTGTCCTCATTTCATTACAGATGTGGCTTCATTTCTTTTGTGGAACATAAAAGAAGCCTTTTTGATGCTTGTCTCTCTTTTACACAAATTTAATCTACATGGAGTTTGACATTTTCAGGCTTCATAAAGTATCCAAAAGCACCATAAAAGTAGATTATAGGATATCCGAAACAATACAGTTGATTTGTGTCAGGAGCCATAGAGTGAGAGTGAACTCTAAGTTGTTTACGATAATGTTTACTCACTCAAAGTACTCATTGAATCATTCCAACTGGATCAGTCTGACTAGAGCCCTGCATTTCAGCCAACTTGGGAGCCAACTTTATCACGCCAGGCTTCAGGCCAATTTTCACGTCATAGATCAGATGCGGGCCGGGCCTCGGGCCTGTTTTAGGCTTCTCCTTATTTTTATATTTTAGACATCCATCAATTAGTGATGAAAAAAAGTTGGCGCGCTGGTGGAAACAACACAAGTCTGTGCTACCACGACTGTCAAGAGCGGCTCGACGGTGTTCAGTGCTGGCGAGTGCCGTCAGCACAGATGAAGAGTTCTGCGTTCAAACGCACACAATAGGCTAAAGCTTGCCTCAAAGCCCCAGCAAAAGTATTTACCATGAATGTGTCAGGGGGAAATAGTAAGGAGATATTTGTATTATTTACTAATAAACTAGTGTTTTCTGAGTCCGTTTCGCAAGGATGAAGTTGTCGATCCTGACTTGCCATCTCCTCATTAGACGTGCCTTTAGAGAGAAATGCATCTTTATGGATTATGATTATGATTATAATGAAAGAGTTTTTGTTTTCGATTTGTTTTATTTCATTAAGTATTAATTTAAAGCTTTCTATAGATATATTTATCATGTCTGTGAGGCATGTATTCGCTGAGTTTTGGTTCATTTTTGTGAAGCGCTCCTGTTCAAGACAAGACGGCCAAAAGTGCATCATGTAGGTTTTCTTTATTTTATAAAAACACAACGTTTTGTTGATGTTGTGAGTGCACACAAATAAAAGTAGACCCTTTACAGTTCCGAATGATGTATTACTCTTACCTTTATGAGCAAAAATGATGAGGTATCGACTGAAAAAATGCAAGTGATTGCGCTAGTGTCTCCATGTCCTGCAAAGCGTGCTTTAGCTTCCACTCGCCACACAAACTATTGGATACAGCGCACATTTACCTAGGTCTAATGTTTAAACATTGTTGTATGCTTAAACTGTTTTATATCTCAAAATTTTATTTTAGGCAAGTCGTGATGATTTGAGAAGGCTAAATTGATCAAACATAGACTATGATCAGCTTACTGTATGCTGCTGGCCTTATGCAGCTTACTGTATGCAGCACTCTCTCAGGACCTGAAGTGGGACACTCATATAGACTCCATTGTCAAAAAGGCCCAGCAGAGGTTGTACTTCCTTCGCCAGCTGAGGAAGTTCAACCTGCCACAGGACTTGTTGAAACAGGTTCTACTCTGCCATCATTGAATCCATCCTCTGCACTTCAATAACTGTCTGGTTCAGCTCAGCTACCAAATCTGACCTCAGAAGACTACAGAGGGTAGTCCGGACTGCTGAGCGAATCATTGATACAACCCTCCCTACTCTCTAAGAACTGTACTTATCCAGAGTGAGCAAAAGGGCGGGCAAAATAACTCTGGACCCATCACATCCAGCACAATCCCTCTTTGAACTGTTACCGTCTGGTCGACGCTACAGAGCTCTGAGCACCAGAACGACCAGACACAGAAACAGTTTCTTCCCTCAGGCAATCCATCTCATGAACACTTGAACACTTAAAAATAAACATGAAACACACAACACTATCATAGTGTTTTTAACACACATACTTATTACATTTCAAATTTGCACCTAACATAACTGTACATACTAAATTGTCTATTTTGTATTTTTGTATATTATTTTTATTATCTGTGTCTTGTCTTGTCACTGTCATTCTGTTGCACTGTGGAGCTTCTGTAACCAAAACAAATTCCTCGTATGTGCAAACATACCTGGCAATAAAGCTGATTCTGATTCTGGCTGCTTGGTTGTTAGCCTATTTTAAAAAACAAAAACTTATAACGAACAAAAAATGCTCCAAACGTTTTTCTAAATTAACTTAATAAAAAAACTAAACTAAATGTTTTATTTTTCCCTTAACTAATCCTTTAAAATGGACACAATGAGGTATTTACAATAAAAATGTGTTATCTACGTCCAGCAGTGTACAGAAAAAATATTCTGGATGGCTCTGCTGGATCCAAACTGCGGATGAGCTGGGAAGTCTCCTGAGATACTGATGGAATATAGTCATGCCAGCCTTTCAGCTGAGAAGCACATTTCATATTCACGGGTGCCTAGCCTCACTATACCTTACAGTCTCAAAATCCTCATATAATGACATAGACTTTCCTCTGCACTCCTTCCTCTGTTATGTTCACAGTGGGTGCAACATAACTTCACACACACATGGCCTGGCACCTGGAGACTGAATTATCACAACACATGTCAACCACCTCTGCATCTTACTCTGCTTTTGCGAGAATGCACACTGGCTTTTTATTTATTATTATAATTTGTATTATTTATTCATGCCTCTATTTATTTATTTATTTATAAATGGCAGGCTGAGTTTACACTAGACTAGTGCTGTTTTCTGTTTTACTCCTGTCCCAGAAGCCATGTTAATGCCATGCTGGTTGTGGATCTGTATTTCACATTAACAATACCAGCACCCAGCTGCTTTATGGAACCTGTAAATGTGGCTGAATCTTCAGTGCCTGCTCCAGTTCAGCACGTATTCAAGTGCAAGGTATATGTACAGTATTATAAATCTGGTACCATCACAGTAATTCTAGTATTGGTAACTAACTTAAAGTAGCGATGCTGCTGTATCTTTCTTAACTGCATGTGTGACATTTCAGTCTGCTGGTTGCATAACAGTATAGCTTTTCCAGTTATTTTTTTACAAGCTTTCCTAGGAGTGGTGGTTTAATGTGACAATACACTGTTTTTTATGTCACATTGCATTGCACCCGCAGCTTTATAGCCAAGCAAGCTGAGGCAATTATCAAAAACACTTTCTTAAACTGTCCTCTCTTGTATGTAGCATTGGGAATTCTGTTTCCTTTTAGTGAACTAAACAGTTTATCTGAATCAAATGATTCAAAAATTATTCACTGATTCATTTGATTCATCCCTGCACCTGTCACATCTTTTTTTTGCAGCAGCAAAATTTAACAGCAGTTTTTAAAAATCTGTTTCATTAATTTAGTTTCATAAATCTTTTTTGTTTTGCATAGATTCCTCATTAGTGGCTATATCTATGGGCCGCTGAAATGTTGACCATTCTATGAATTCTAGTTGACCTGTCTGGATCAGATGAACGGGGTTTTTGCACCTATAGATATCTCCTGTATCAATGGTGTCTTTGTAGGATGGGATTTTGGAAGAAAAGAGTGGAATTTCTTATTGTATTAGTTGTGTTTGACAACTAAGAGTATCTGTTTAATGATGTCACAAATTAATTATATAATTTAAAATTTTCTATTTATTATTTTTGTAAACTATACTGTTCAAAAGTAGGGAGTTTGTATGGTTTTTTAATGTTTTTGAACAGTGACAAGAAGCATGCTCACCAATTTGTATTTATTTAATAAAAATAAAACATAAAAATAAAGTAAATACAACAGTTTTCTATTGTAATGTAGTTTGACATGTATTTTATTCCTGTGATGCAAAGCTGATTTTTCAGCAATCAAAACTGATCCTTCAGGAATCATTGTAATATGATTATATGGCTCTTAAGAACCATGTCTCATTATTATCAGCATTGAAAACAGTTAATATTTTGCTGTTTTATATTTCTGCAAAAATAGTGATACATTTTTCATATTTTCCCAGGATTCTTTGATGAATAAAAACTAATAAGAATAACAATGAATAAGAATTAATTTATTTTACATGAAAGTTTTTGTAACATCATAAATATCTTTAATGTCACTTCTGATAAATTTAATGCATCTTTACATCTTACTGACCCTAAACATTTGAGTGGTACTGTATTAGTAGATATTTCCCCATAAATAGCCTCAAAATAGCTTCAATAGCTACCTAATATTTCAAGAGAGTAGCCTGACTTCTGTGGAATTATGAGTAGCTTGTCACTTGTGTTGCAAATTAGCTTAAGGGGGAATATTATTAATTAATCATAACTCTTTATAATTAATTATAATATTTGGATAAGTTAATAGAATTAGCTTGATAAAGCCGAATTTACAGTACAATCAATTGACCAGGTCGTCTAGTGAACGCTCAGTATTGGTTATTTATGAATTCAAAGAAATCTTAATTTCCAGGGTAAGATAAATACCCTTTTTTAAGGTACAATACTACTAAGAGCATGTAACAAGATCGAAATCGTTAAATTGACTTTGTTGCAAGCAGAGAATCAGAAACAAATACTCATATGTATTGTGCACAAAGTTTTATTAACTAAATCACAAACACATAACTAGACTAAACAAACACATACATATATACACACACACACACATCACACATACATGGGACATGGGAAGGGTAAGTGAGACTGGATGAATGAAACTGGACAGAAAGGGGAAATGAGGCTGAGTTGGCCATCTGAAAGAACCATCAGTCTCTAATTCAAAGCACAGTATACGATTGCTTACAACAAACCTCTGTGTGGTGAAAGGAACGATACTTGCATTTGGATACTTGCAACGAGACCGAGAGTCCCGTGAAGCTTCTGAAGAAGGTCTGGATGGTTCCATTCGATGGCTGAAGTTGCAATCTCTTGAAACTCCGAGGTTGTTCTTGACTGTTAGGGTTGAGAGAGTCCTCTCTCCTAAGTAAGCACATGACTGGGTGTAAAATGGGGCCTGTTGGCCCTGTGCGCCGCAGTGGAACTGCAGGCCGCGATCCATAGATGAAGATGCAGAGACTGCCGGGAGCGGGGAGAGAGAAATGTCTGAGCGAGTGCATTTCCATGATGGTGAATTCCAGGGTTGAGTGAAGATGAACTCCAGTGGACTCTTTGTAGTCAAGAGCCATCTGAAGCCATCAAGAGCGGAGACCGCACATGGCTCTATGTTGGGGCCTGCCGTGCGCGCCCGCACCGGCTCAGGCACTCCATGAGGGCAGCAATCGGAAGATTTAGCAGAAGAGAAAGGCGGACCTGTGCGTGAGCCCCTTAAAGTCAGGGAAGAGTCACACCTTTCAGGATGGACTTGACCAATGAGAAAGGCTGAATTTCCAAGCAGGAGGATGGAAATATTGGGGGGTTTTATGACCCTTTGTCTAAGAGCATGGTTCGAAAGGCTCTGGCAGTCTATACTTTGATTAAATTACACACACACACCTGGCATTCTATGAGAAAGTGGTGTACACCAAAGTGTGCGTCATCAAATGAGCATTAATTTTTTAGGAGCCACGATATAGGTGGGGTTACATTAACTAATACTTCACTCATAAAGCATGTATAAAACAAAATACAGTGCAAGACTACAGTACTATATACACGATAGTTAAAATCATGCACACAATGTCCTGGGATGCATGTTTATCTGTAGAAAGGTTTGTCTATGAGTGACAAGGAGTAAAGTTTTGTTTGTATGAGCATTGTGTGGGTTTCAGAAGGGTCCGTTCTTACGGCATGTCACATCTCACATACTTTTGAGCAATACAACAGTCTTATCAGATGGTTGCTCTGGTAACTGAGCCCTTAAAGGTGCTCTTTCGGGAGGAAGGGTCCATAGACCCTCACAGATTGTTTGTTGAATGAAAGGGTTTGCTGGATTATTCATTAAATATAATTAATAAATGTGTGTCTGATTGGTCCAAATGCTACACTTGGCACACTACAATTTCAAAGTAGCATTCCCAACATTGCCAAAGGCCTTTTGTGGGTCCCTGCATAGACCTGCCAGTATTGTCTGAAATGGACAAAAGGGATAGAAAAAGAAAGGCAAAGACAAAAGGAGAAAATGTTACATTTCCTTTTTGCAGGGCTATGCCTTCATTTGTCCAAACATCTCAACATAGTGTCCTCTTTTCAGCTCACTGGAGCCGAGTGATGTGAATTTAATTTATCATACGAGTGGGCACTCCGCTTCCATCCATCTGCCTCGTGCTCAGAAAAAAGGGAGCCCAACATAAAGAAAATCATGAGAAAAAAAAGAAAACAGAACAAAATTAAAGACCTCTTCTTCCAGAATACTCATTTGTGCCGGCTCATCTGCATCATCTCTGATTTCCTGTAAGCTACTCACTGGGTTAACAAAGGAGTGGGAGGCGGGAGGGACGTTTAATGGACTGCGCTGTTCAGATCAGATCCATCAGACAGCAGAGGTGAAGAGAGGGGAACAGCATGCTGGTAAAATGTGTCTCAAAGCTGTTTTTAGAGGGACTTTCTCCACAAGAGCATCTGGCATTTGCATGTACAAGAGCAGCGGCCCATGACCTGACCTGCTCTGATGCACTGCAATAATGAAGCACATCGTTGAGTTGTATTATCATCAAAGAACGCCTTGTGTTGATTGCGATTAGGATGACAATGAGCGTCATCTGTATTGCCATGCTCTGTAATCACTCACAGCAGTCGCCAGAGCTCTCTGCTATGATGTGCCCTCTCTGTTTATAGTAATGAGTTCATCTTTACACGAACAGACGTGGCTAATTATTAATGCTGCAAGTGAAGATTAACATAATTTTGGATTCATATGAAACACTGATCTCTTTCCAAATTAGAGTTAAGGTTAATTAGAGTTCAAAGTATTGAAAAATCTAATTCTCTTCTGAATTTTAATAACAAGGACATAGATGTAAATTTGAGAGGAGAGGAGGGTTTGTTTGCTGGCTAGTGAAGTGTCACAAAATATTAGACTATATACTCATTACATTTTACTTACCTGTTAGTGATGTCATAATTATTTAATGTAGGCTATATTTAAATAAATCTTTTATGAAACTGACAGACAGTGTTGCGGGCGAATGAGATGAGAGACGTACGGATCCATCCATCTGCAAAGCTTTATTCAAAGACTTGGTCATAAAAAATGCATGCGTGGAATACTACAACAACAGGTATAGCACAGGCAAGATGAAAGAGTAATCCAAAGACAGGCATGGGTCAGTCGATGGCGAACGTAATCCAGAGGGTGAGGCAAACGGGGAATCCACAAACCGGAAATAGTCCAGGCGAGGTGCAAACAAAGTCTGAAACAGAAAGGCAAAGGGATAATCCAAGACAGACTAAAGTCCAAAGCAGACAGGATGAGGTAAACAGGCTAAGATCAAGACACGGATAAATCAGGCATAGAACAGGACTAGACTAGATTTAGAAAACTCGGGATGGCTCCGTAATGTAGCTATCGGCTAACAAGCGATAAACCCTAAACAATGCTCGGCAATCTGAGAAGGGTCTGAGTGGTTATTATATAGTGTGTGTGATCGGCTTCAGGTGAGTCCAGTCAGTGCAATGGAACATGGAGGATGTAGTCCGGAGTGACACAAGACTGTGTAGTGTGGGAAGCAATATAATGGAAGGGCGACCTCTGGTGGCAATCTGATGGAAGGCCACAGACAGGATTCATGACAGACACTGTAAATGATTATATTTCAACAACAACTGGAAATTGTAGCCTATAATTTATAAGTTAATTTGAAAACTGCATCGAGTGCAATTTACATGTTTGCATACAATTTTTTTAATTTGAGTGTTGATTATTATAGTTAAAAATAAATAGTAAAAGGAAAATTTTAATTCTAACTGAATTTTTAAAGAAAGAGCCATTTGTTCAGTAAAACTGTTTAGTTAAAAAAAAATAGTTTAGTAGCAAATTTTTCCTCCTGCTATACCGAAACCATACCGAACCATGATGTCAAAACCGAGGTACATACTGAACCGTCATGTTTGTGTACCATTACACCCCTAATATGCATGATTTCGTGACATACTTACATCTGTCATGTTGTCATTGTCATGTGACCTACTAGCATCAGTTCCATCACTTTACTGCCATTAGGTGTGTTCAACTTGAAGAGGCGCTGTGCAGACCGATTTGTGTATGACATTTACAATACAATTAGAGTGCAGACAGCCTTGTATGCTTTCCAATCACTTTTGCGGTACTTTGATTTCATACACCGATCGGTCTGCACAGCACTGTTTCAAGTCGAACACACCTAATCACAACTCCTCTCCTATGGCCTCATGGGATAGTAAAGTCAATCAGATGCTACTTCTGGTGAGATTCCGAAGTGCGCAAGTCATCCAGGTACTTTTTGTCCTACTTATTTTATTACTACTCTGAATCCAGACATACTACTCTTTTCACATTCTGTTTCACATTCTATAGCCACTGAATGACTATTTGAATCTTTCAGTCAAACAACTCTTTAAAAAAACTGATTCATTCAGGAATGGAACGAGGTATTGGCTTTGAATGAGTCTTTGAATTATTTGTGTTATGAAAATATCACTCTCTTGCTCATATGTTATTACTTATTTGTTTCACAACATATTCAAACTCACACTTCACACTAAACTTTACTTGAATCAGATGATGTAATGTTGTGATTAATCTCAGAGCTGAGTGGTTTGATTCAAAGCTTAAATCTCTTTAGTGAATTTCATATCACTCATAGCCATGGTTTTGCTTTTTGGTTTGGAATTTTGTGATCCACCTGGCAGTTTAGACAAATCCCCGGTCCCCAGTTTGGGAAAAGCTATTTGGGAATCAATGGAACATCTTACATAAACTTAATGCCATGCTCTCTTTTTTTGTGCTTTTGACTGCCTCTCTTGTTACTTTGGTGGGTACTTGGAAATCATGCATAGATATCACAATGTCCAAACCATGAAACACAGACATAACTGTGATAAATGGCCTCCTAAACCAGTTCTGACGCAGTCAAGAAAGTCCCAAACCGTCTGTGCCATACAGGCTGAAGTGAGAGCCAGCTTATTGTATTAGTATTGTATTTTTTCTCTGAATTCCATTATGGGTGTATGTTTTTTTCTTCCCACACCATGTAATGTTTTCCTGTGAAATGTGTTTCATAAATGATTTGCCCAGACTTCATGTGTCATTTGAGATGCTCTGACAAAACTTCTCTTCCTTTGAGTGGAAGAGAAAAAAAACCCCGTTATCTTCAAACGGCAAACTTTCTTCCTTGGGGACTCGCAGACTTCATCAGTGGCGCCTTATTGTTCAGTTTCCATTCTCTTGGTTTTGAAGCTACAATAAAGCCCTATGTCTGATATTGTGTGATGTGGTTTCGTCCGAGAGAAAAACAATCCTTTATTTTTAAAGAAAATCCCATAGTCCCAAATGAATTGATAATTACAAACAGGATCGTTGAGATCTATGGCTAATGCGGAGACTGAAAATATGGTCTCTCTGTTGGACGACATGTTTTATGAGGTTGGAGAGTGAAAATAATTAGAAATTCTTATGATGGTTCTGAAAAGACAGGGTGATAAAAGACATACGACCCACAGCTTGCAAGCTGACTGCTGGGCATGTCTTTTCGCTTTGCGTTCATTTTGCTTTGAGGCATGAGTTTCAGTGGGAAGAGCGTAGAGGAGAGCTAGCGTGCGAGAGGAGCGTGGTGGGTCAGGGTTTATGAGTAAGCACATTCAGTAATAGGGATTAGACTGTCAGTTTAGCTGGTGATGATTCCCTGTGTTCAAATGTGGGTCAGGAAGACTTAAGAACCACCTTTAAATATGCTTCTTATTTCTCTGTGTGTGTAGAGAGAAATGCGAGATTCCATGCATTTACACCGAATATGCGAGCACTTTTGACCCTGTGCTTTTTTGAAAATAAATTATTTAAAAAACGCCCAATTTTCACTAGATATTCATACTTTAATTTGTCCTAAACAGTGTTTATGCATGTATTACTCGAGAATTGTCTTTCCCCCCTTAAACTTTATGAACATTACCATCACATCTCAACAACATTCTTACATTTTTATCATTCTTGGAATAACATGACCTACTCATTTGTCTTTCACAAGGCTAATATCATTGTTAGAATTTTTCGTCAACACAATTAAGTAATATTTTCACACTTTTTTGCATAATTTGACAATGATTGATTGATGTGACGCTGTAAAATATTCTGTGATATTTATCCTGATTTTCTTTTTCCTTTACACATCATGCCTCATATTTCATCTCAGACAGGCTCTTCACTGACACTGTTGTCTCCAATTTGACACAATTTTTTTTCGAAGTTGTAAATAAATCAGATTCTTTGAGTGCATGTTTACAAGAAAATACTATTTTTTTCTTTCTACTTCAAAATGTCACGTTGAATTAAATGTTACTTCCTGTTTCCTTATAATTATTTGTAAAATTTGCAGGTAATTTATGAAAGAAAGTGGTTTCAAAGTAGTGTACCGTAGCTAATGCAACAGTTGAAAATCAGACATAACTTATGTTAAAAATTGCTAAATCATGCTCATGCAATAATTATTTGCAAAAATGTAATTTATATTTTTATGAAATAAAAAGAGATATTACATTTGTTAAGTTTTAATGTGGTTTTAATGTGATTATTCACATTACAGCCAGAAATTAGTTTTAATTTTACCTTTGAATTAAAATCCACTTCTCGTACATACCCATGTGAACAGTGTGTGTGTGTGCGTGCATGTGTGTAGTAATATGAAATGCAAGAAATCCTCTGAGCAAGCACCTACCCAGTGAATGTAATGCATTTATGTATATATCGTCAGACCAGCTCCATACAGAAGTCAGTTACTGTTTAATAGGATGGCCTGTCATCATGAATGAATCCGGTTCACATGAGGTCTATGAAAACAATGCTTTTTCAAAATGTCAATAGACCAAAACTAATGAAATTTTAATGAGACTTCTAAAATGATATTTTAGCTATGCGGCACAGGTTCTGCTACAACAGCAATAAACAAGGAATGTGTTTTCCTCCGGGGATAGATTCTGAGTTAGGAACCAGATATTGCTAAGAATTGCTTGGTTAGGGACCATTTGTAAAAGTATATAAATTGAAAGTAGGGTTTTTTAAACTCCCAAATTGATAGTCGACCTCAATGAGAGGCAAAAACCTCTATACTGAACATTTCCACCACCATGTTCACCGCCATTCATGATCAGAACAGGTTAATCATTCATGCTCTTTGAAAATAACTCAATATAGTATCCAAATTTTTTTTCCCCCATGAGAAAGTTAGAAATGTAATGACTGTAATTATATGAGCCAATTTTATGTATATATGCAATTTTTACCAAATAGTGGTGCTATTGCATAAGAGGAAAAATTAGCGTTTATAGAAGTGACTTGAGTTTATTGCTAGTTCGTCATGTTGACATTCTGGACATTTTCATGAATACATGGTTATTTCTGGTGCATGTCTCTGCAGCACAGGCATGTCTGAGGTCAAAAATTGTTTGCAGTCTTTAAAAGCATAACAGACGCGTCTCCTTAGGGCCGTGCAACTGTGACTTGTTCATTGTTGACACGGCTTTGAGCATGAGCACTCGGAAACGCTAGGACCTCACACATTCACTGCTGACATTTAAAGGACAGCGTAAAGCTGCGAACAGAGCATCCGTGTGTGTGACACATTGCCGAAACGACATCTCAAGACTTTTTGCAGAGGAAAAAGGGAAGGAGGTGTGTTACATGTGAGTGAATTCACAGAAAGCAAGCTAACCTTTGGCTGCAGGTGTCTGTATGGAGGCAGACGTGTGGGCCCACCCCTTCATGAAACCATTTGTTCACAATCTAGTAGAGTGTAAAGGCTGACTTGTCATCTCTGGAGCGTAAAACAGAGGTTTGTCAAATGTCAGAGGATGGATTCTTGGGAAGCCAATAAGGCTTTGATTCTAATGTTGTACTGTGACCGCCATGTTGAAACACAGTAGTGTAGCCACAAATAGTGAAGCTGTTAGTTATTTCACTCTATATTTCTCAGTAGAAATGTGCTATTTTGGATGTGGTTTATTGATTGTGTAGCATGATAAATGTTGGCACTCACTATTAAGCTACATTTTGCATGACAGTATCTCAGCAATCAAACCTTTTAGCATCAAACCCAGAGATATCTGATATCTGATTCATGAATAATTCACTCGCGTGAGTCAGTTCTTTTCAATGTCGTAGGGCTAAGCAAATATATACTATACTACTTTTCCAAAGTTTTTTTTAAGGCTCTTATGCTCACCAAGCCTGTATTTATATGATCAAAAATGCAGCAAAAGCTGTAATATTGTGAAAAATGATTACAATTTAAAATGATTGCATTCTATTTTAAATAGCAATATTTGAACGTTTTATTTGTTATTTATTATTTTATTTGTTACATGTGTTGGCAAAGTTTATTATTGTCATCATCAGTCTTCAGTGCCACATGATCCTTCAGAAATCATTCTAATATGCAGGTTTGTTGAAAATTGTTGTGATACTTAATATTTCTGAATTGGAAATCTTTTGTAACGTTATAAAGGTCTTTACTGTCACTTTTGAACAATTTAATGCGTCCTTCCTGAATGGAAGTTTTATGAAAGTATAATAAAATAATGAAGCATACTGAAAGAAATTTCTTGCCCAAAACTCTTACTTTTTGAACGGTAGTGTATATAGAGAGCAAATGGCAATATCATTTTTCTGTTTCATTTCTTTTGGAAATGCTTCTAATAAACATGCATAAGATAAAATTACAGCTGACTAATATTTGCATTTCATTTTATTAAGTAGAAATCATAGTAATAGTGTAATTTTTAAATGATTAAATATAAGTTATAATAATTTACCGTGCCACATTGGTTGATTTAAGTTCAAGTTCAAGTTCAAGTCAGCTTTATTGTCAATTCTTCCACATGTACAGTACATACATACAGAGAATTGAAATTGCATTACTCTCAGACCCTTGGTGCATACAGTTAACATTAAACACGTTCAGATACAGATAAATACAGTTTAAACATATGTACATACAACTATACAATTATACAAATGAGGATATTGTAGAAAAAAAATAAGAATTAGATCGATAAAGTGGCATAAGGCGCATGGCAGATAGAGTGCAAAACCAGTTAAATAAACAACACTGTGTAGATATATTTGTAGTGCAAAAGAGCTTATCAGTCTGAGGACATTGTAGAAAATAAAAACAAGAGAGATAGATAAAGTGCATAAGGCACATGGCAGAATAGATGGAGTGCAAACCAGTTGAATGTACAAAAACAAAAACAAAACTGTGCAGATGTTTTGTTTTGTTATGAGTGTAGTGCAAGAAGAGCTTATCAGTCTGTTAAAGTGACAAGTCGAAGTGACTGTTCGGATAGTTTTTGTCAGACTATCCGAAGAGGTAATTTGCAGTCAATGTTGGATGGGTAGTGATCAGCCAATGCTGCACAAGTGACAGGTGCCGGTCACAGTTTGTTGGTCGGTGGGGGGGGTGTCACAGAGTCAGAGTTCCTAGTGTGTTGCTGTGTTAAATGGGGGTGAAAGAGGGGAGGGGGGGCAAGGACGGGAGGGAGTTCAGCTTCCTGACAGCCTGATGTATGAAGCTGTCCTTCAGTCTGCCGGTCCTCGCCTGGAGACTCCGCAGTCTCCTCCCTGATGGCAGCAGACTGAAGAAGCTGTGTGTCGGGTGGGTGGGATCGCCTGCAATGCGGAGGGCTTTGCGGGTGAGACGGGTGCTGTAGATGTCCTGGAGGGAGGGGAGAGAGACACCAATGATCTTCTCAGCTGCTCTCACTATGCACTGAAGTGACTTGCGGCAGGATGCGTTGCAAGCGCCATACCACACAGTGATGCAGCTAGTCAGGATGCTCTCGATGGTGCCTCTGTAGAAGGTGCACATGATGGGGGCCGGGGCTCTGGCTCTTCTGAGTTTGCGGAGGAAGTAGAGACGCTGCTGTGCTTTCTTGGCCAGTGCTACAGTGTTGTTAGTCCAGGAGAGGTCCTCAGTGATGTGCACACCCAGGAACTTGGTGCTGCTCACTCTCTCCACAGTCGCACCGTTGATGGTCAGAGGGGCATGCTGAGTGTGTACTCTCCTGAAGTCAACAACAATCTCCTTCGTCTTCTTCACGTTCAGAGAGAGATTGTTGTCACTGCACCACCCGGCCAGGCGGCTCACCTCGCTCCTGTAGTTTGTCTCCTCTCTGTTGCTGATGAGACCCACCACAGTCGTGTCATCCGCAAACTTAATGAAAATGTTGGAGTTGTGTGATGGTGTGCAGTCGTGGGTCAGCAGAGTGAAGAGGAGGGGGCTCAGCACACATCCTTGGGGGGCCCCAGTGTTCAGTGTGATGGTGCTGGATGTGTTACTGCCGACCCGTACTGCTTGAGGTCTCCCGGTCAGGAAGTCCAACAGCCAGTTGCACAGTGAGGTATTGAGCCCCAGCTGGGCCAGTTTGTGAGTGAGCTGTTGAGGGATGATTGTGTTGAATGCTGAACTGAAGTCTATGAACAGCATCCTGACATATGAGTCTTTTTTCTCCAGATGTGTGAGGGCTGGGTGGAGGGCAGTGGTGATGGCATCATCGGTCGAGCGGTTGGACCTATATGCAAACTGGAAGGGGTCCAGGGAGGGGGGGAGGACAGACTTGATGTGGTGCATGACTAGCCGTTCAAAGCACTTCATGAGGATGGGAGTGAGTGCTATTGGACGGTAGTCATTGAAGCAGGATGGAGATGACTTCTTAGGGACTGGAATGATGGTGGTAGCTTTGAAGCATGTGGGGACAACAGCCTGATTTAGTGAGATGTTTACTACAGAACCTAACTTTTTATGACAGGTATGATTTATTTTCACCAACTACAGGTTCTTTTCTGTAATCTCCACCAACAGTTATTGACTGTCATAAAATTAGAAATTCATTTCTATGGTTGCAATTACGTTTGCAACCTGAAATTAGGTTTGATAAGTAATGAATACTGCAGTATGAGCACGCACTGGTGCATTAGGTTCCACTGCTAACCCCAGAGCTCAGAGAGAAACAAAGAAAATCATTTTATTAATATTTGATTTACAGACAAAACGTTTGTGTTGTTTGTTTTTAAACCAGTTTCTGTCTGAGCTGTGAGGTTAGCAGTGGAACCTAATGTGCCATTGCATGTTCATACACCTGGAGTGAGGGCGGACATGTGCAGCTGATGAATGCTGTGGCCCATCCCAGGTGACTGTACTAACCGGGTCCGAGCTGACAAGAGTCCCTGGAGAGTTCATCCAGACCCCTGGCATGACTACACACACGTTTGCTTATACACACTCTTGTTCAACCAACATTCTGTGTAAAGTGTTAGGGGCCCATGTCATAATATATATATGTCACTGCCTAAGTGACGGCACCATGGACTCATGGACTCCAGCTATGGTGGACATAGAGTACATGATGGGTCCATTTGTCATCTTTCTGTCAGGGTTCCTAAGGTGTTACGGGGGTGGTGATGGATTGGGCTGAGGGAAGAGGTGGGGGGTATTGATTTTCACGTCTAACTTTGCCATAGAAACCACAGGGAGGCGTAGTTACTGTACCTGTTGTTGTCAACACTTATTTGACAACTTTGTGCAACTATGCAGTCCAGCATTTGCAGGATAATGCTCTTGAAAACAAGAAGATTATCACTACTGTTAATCTTTTCAACTAAATTAATGCTGAAAAAGTTTAAGGCTGTTAAGTCTGTTTGTTGAGGCTGTTTTCTTGTCAATAAGAACAAAGCTGAGACAGTTTTTGGTTAAAAACATACTATAGATGAAAATATGGTGTATATATATATATATATATATATATATATGTAGATAGATATTATTGATATGTTTAAATTAATATTTTTTAAAAACTGTTTGAGTATTTGACTCAAATCACCTTTTGTGATTTGGTCACAGATGTTTTAATTATGTTTTGAATTTTTTTTATTTATTTACAAAAACTGGGAGTATTGATATATCAAGTTTAATTAACTGATGGGAGGGGAAAATTCTGTGGGTGATTTACTAACAATGCGCATATTAAAGAACTCCCACACTTTTCACTTTTCACATTTCCATAATGACCAGTGCAATCTGCAGCGCAAATTACCACCTGCTTTAAGACATGCTTGTTTTGGGAGTTAAATAATGGTGCAAATACCTGTAATTTGTTGAATACAAATCATTTCATTTTAATACGGTCCTCCCATAAATTTTGCGTCTGAATGGGAAAATCCTACAAACGCATATTGAATAAGCACAAGCGCAAAAATAACTGTGTCCATGCCTTTTCAGTGCTTTAGTAAATCCTGACAGTACTATTTTAACACCAAAAGACGGTTTGTGCTGGCGCAAGCTTTTAATAAATCTGGCCCTAGTAATATTAATAATAATTTATTAAATTAAATACTTTTAAATCGTCATATTTAAAGTGTTATATTTGTTGACTAAAATGGATTCAAATTTGTGAATATGACATAATGACATATAGACTAAATGTAATTGTTTTTGATTTAAAAAAAAAAAACTGTAAAAATGAACAGTGTCAACCCTATCAGGCTGAATGATATATATATATATATGTATATATATATATATATACACACTGACTGGCCACTTTATTAGGTACACCTTGCTAGTACCGGGTTGGACCCCCTTTTGCCTTCAGAAGTGCCTTAATTCTTCGTGGCATAGATTCAACAAGGTGTTGGAAACATTCCTCAGAGATTTTGGTCCATATTGACATGATAGCATCACACAGTTGCTGCAGATTTATCGGCTGCACATCCATGATGCGAATCTCCCGTTCCACCACATCCCAAAGGTGCTCTATTGGATTGAGATCTGGTGACTGTGGAGGCCATTTGAGTAAAGTGAACTCATTGTCATGTTCAAGAAACCAGTCTGAGATGATTTGAGCTTTGTCACATGGTGCATTATCCTGCTAGAAGTAGCCATCAGAAGATGGGTACACAGTAGTCATAAAGGGATGGACATGGTCAGCAACAATACTCAGGAAGACTGTGGCGTTTAAACGATGCTCAGTTGGTACTAAGGGGCCCAAAGTGTGCCAAGAAAATATCCCCCACACCATTACACCACCACCAGCAGCCTGAACCGTTGAGTCAAGGCAGGATTGATCCATGCTTACACGCTCTTTATGCCAAATTCAATCTTATCTACCATCTGAATGTCGCAGCAGAAATCGAGACTCATCAGACCAGGCAAGCAACATTTTTCCAATCTTCTATTGTCCAATTTTGGTGTAGCCTCCGTTTCCTGTTCTTAGCTGACAGGAGCGGCACCCGGTGTGGTCTTCTGCTGCTGTAGCCCATCTGCTTCAGGGTTCGAAGTGTTGTGCGTTCAGAGATGGTATTCTGCATACCTTGGTTGTAACGAGTGGTTATTTGAGTTACTGTTGCCTTTCTATCATCTCTAACCAGTCTGCCCATTCTCCTCTGACCTCTGACATCAACAAGGCATTTTCGTCCACACAACTGCCGCTCACTGGATATTTTCTCTTTTCCGGACCATTCTCTGTAAACCCTAGAGATGGTTGTGAGTGAAAATCCCAGTAGATCAGCAGTTTTTGAAATACTCAGACCAGCCCGTCTGGCACCAACAACCATTCCACGTTCAAAGTCACTTAAATCCCCCTTTCTTCCCCATTCTGATGCTCGGTTTGAACTTCAGCATGTCGTCTTCACCACATCTAGATGCCTAAATGCATTGAGTTGCTGCCATGTGATTGGCTGATTAGCAATTTGTGTTACCAAGTAATTGAACAGGTGTACAGGTGTGCCGGTGAGTGTACATATACATATATATATATATATATATATATATATATATATATATATATATTTACATTTTCCTGATTTTCTGTAGCAGAATATAAAAAATGTTAGAATTACAACAAATATCTGCTTAAATACTTTTCCCATAAACACAAGAATACTTTTTAATATATATGAAATTCCAGACATGAAAATGAATGACAAAATAGCATGTAATTTGATTTAAGAAGTTTCTATTCACGTTGATGTTTAAATGACATCATCAGTCTAATCAGATCATCACCTATGCGTGACAGACTGACAACCCAATGTAACGCAAAATGATGAATCACTTTTTCCCCCCTCTGCTTTGTCTTTGTGGTATTTACTGATCCGTGGACCAACAGAAGCGAAGCAGAATAAGATTGAAATCATCGCCCCACACATGCTGTGCATGCTGGGAGGGGGCCAGGGGGCTGCTGGCTGTGGGGTGATAAAAACTTAATTGCCGAGTGCTGCTTTACAGTCATGTTTCTGCGGTGAGGCTGTGAATAAATTCCCCATGACAAAGTCTGTGCTCTGTGAGTAAACACAACACTGGCAGGTCCTTGTTTGCATATTGTTAATTTGTCCACGTCGCACCGCGGCTCCATGGTGCTCTTGGAACCGATGTCAACCGTCACGCTGACACCCGTGCCCTTCCGCCCGGCACCCACTGACATGTTAGCATTTGTCTGAGAAATGCCAGGCCACGGATGTGACATGGGGCGGCCTACCACATGGTCTTGGACCAGGGTGATGGATCTGCATGGGGTGGAGTGGCAGTACAATTTTAACCCCCTCTGAAACACTTCACATGCAAGCATACCCCCTCTTTGGGCCTGATGAGGCAATATTGCTAAATTAAATATGGGTGCTGCACTCAATTTGTTGTTGATGCAGCTTGGACTGAGGGTTAAAATGACAATCGACCTGAGGCAAGCTATCAGTCAACTCACAGGGGTTTCACAGAATATGCTCCAGTAACATTAACTGGCTTGTTATACAAGAGTAAGCTGTCTGTAAAAAGTTACAGCTAGGAAACTAAATGCATGTATGCAAAAGTAGAGACTGGGGACAGTTACAGCATTGGATGAATTAACACCATTAATTTAACCTATTTTGAATGAGCTCATTATCACATATGAACATCTTCCAAAAGTGATGGGAGTTGTACCATAAGCCTATGTTTAGGATTTAAAAAACAACAGAGCTGTAATGTTTATTTATTTATCTGATTTATAATTTCAGTTGTGATCATGTTAATGAAGGTCTGTACATTTAGTTTTTTCTATTAATGTTACAACTCAATACGTGTTTAAATTAATAGATTATTTTGGAAAGTTTTGAGATACTCTCCCTTTAAAATTATTATTATTTTTTTTTTTTTACTTTTATTTAGTAAAGATACATAAAATTGATCAAAAGTGACAGTAATGAAATTTATTATAAATATTTTATTTAAAATAAATCCTGTCCTTTTTAACTTTCTATTCATCAAATAGAAAAAAATATTAAGCAGCTAGTTTTAAAATATAACATTTTAACATTTCATATTTAATTTTTTTTTAAATATTTTAAAACAAAACAGTTATTTTAAATTGTAATAATATTTCACAGTATTACTGTTTTTACTGAATTTTAATGTGAACATAAGTGAACATATGGCCTGTATGAACATAAGTAATAATAAAAATATTAAAAAACCTTACCCACTTTAAAGTTTTGACAGTACTGTACTGTAGATTTTAACTTTAACTTGCAGTAGACATATGCATCCCTAGTGAAAAATAAATATACTTTTTCATGCAAAGTATACTATTCACATATTTATGTGCTTAATAAAAATACCCTGCAATTGTAATTTTGATATACTAAACTGGTATACTTGAAGTCTGCTTAATTGGAACAACTAATTTTGTACTTAATGCACTTTAATTGTAAGTATACTTCAGGTACACTTTAAATACCTTGCATTTAAAGAACAATATTATTTAAAGATCATAAAATCCACATCAAAAGTGACAAAACACATTTTAGGCTTAATATTAAGAAATGTGCATTTTGCACAAGTAGTACTCTAAATAATAATTAATAATTAAGTTTAATTATATTTTTTATGTCAGTAAGTCTTGAGCGATATGTCAGTAAATACTGTATGTTAACTTAATATGAAATAAATGTATTTTAAATATATTACTTAAAATCTATATATTTTTATTACTAGTAGTATATATACTGTTTGAAACAACATTGACAAAGTTGTACAAAGTTAGACAAAGCTTAGCAAATTAAAATTTCTTACAAAATATTTTTGTTGTCCCCTGTTATGTTCACAGTGTTTTTAAAACTCATTTTAGTGAATATGTTTATTGCACAAAAATCACATTTTTTTTTACCCTGCAGGTTTACGGCTGTATATAAAAATCTTAATTATTTTGTAGCCCAAAACCAGTTTCCTTCACAAGGCTTTTGCAATACACTGTAGTATGAGTTTGTGTTTCTTCTGTTGTTTGTTTTGAGCCGGTGTGTGAATGTGCTGACTAGCTGCTGTCATGGTCCTGCTCACTATAAGGAACGTTACAACCACAAATCCAAACACAGAGACTCTCAGCTCTTATTGATCTGTCAAAAAGTTGAAAAGCTACAATCACAAAAGCACCCGCACAATATGATAAAAACTGGAGAAAGTCATTTGCTTGTACAGCTTTCGAATAACTTTTTGACGATTGGACGTCAGTTTGGTTTCATAGATTTAATAGCAGGTTTCAGGGGAGAAGAGCATTTGTTGAGGCAAACAGTGAAAAAAACAATCACTGAAACGTATTTTCAGTTATTACTGGCATAAATCGCAAGGAAGGCCATGTTTGAGTCAGAGTTAAAGGTTATAACTGGAGATAGAGTGGATGATGGGATTGCAGGGGACATATCTATGAACAAAAGGTGGAATTTGTGTGGAGAACAGAAGGAGGTGTTGAAGAATTAGATGTAAAACACATTTTATCTTGATCTCCATCACAAAAAGTGTGTGCGGTTTAGGTTTCACTTATATTGTGACAAGTTTAATAAAATGTATTTCTGCACACAGATTTGCCTGAAATAATACTCAACATACAGTAAATTTGTTTGCACACATGGTTTAGCTCATAAATGTGCTAATTTTATTATTCATAAGAGTTTTCTGCCAGATTAGTCCCTCTCACTGATGATGTCTCTTGGCCGGGTTGTTGTTTTGTCTCTGAATTAGCAGTCTCAAATGTATTCCTTGTGATACACAGATTCATATTCCAGAAGACTATTTATAATAAGCCTGAAGTGTATCTCCAGAAAAAAACATTATTATGGGAAAATGGTCACTATGAAATGCCTCAGAAACGTCTGTCCCTGCCATTCCACACTGCATTGTTGTCCATGATTTATTCAACGTCTGTAGACGTGATGAATTTTCCAACATTCTCGTTATTTGGCCAAAATATGTAACTTGAGTCCCTCTTCATCACGTCAATGTAATGTTGCTAAAGCATTTTTGGAGTATAAAATACATTCTGTTAGTACACTCTAAATGCTAATTAAACTAACCCTAAAAAGTGCATTACTTTTACTTTTTTAAAAAGCACTCATTTGTGGAATCGTTCTACCGCAGCAGCGCCTATAGCGTTATGCGTTTTCTTTTGTGTTAACTCCATTTTTCTTCTTGCGTCCCAAACGGACTTGTTCTGATTAATTAGCGGCTGAAGAATATCGATGGCAGGCACATTTGCTCGGCTCGCAAGAGGGTGTGAAGATGCTCGCTGTGGTGTCTAAGTGCATCCAGATATCTGTTAATTGGATCTCTGGATATTCTAGATGTGCTTTTGCCTCTTGTTTTACCGCGTATCTTTGATGCTGGCATATCACAACAATTACTTCAAGAGCCTGATAAGAGATAGCATCAACGTCATGAGTGGCGCACAGCAAACACAGCGTGATGCTGATGACTGTAGTGAGTGTTTATCACTTTCTGGTTGGTTGGCTGCTCATGGATTAATTATCCTTTTAGTTTTGTACCTCAAACTCACATTAGCTTAATTGAATCTTGCAAATATCACACACACAATTGGGATATCTTCTGCGCAAATAGCTGTAGTTTTCTTCGTAATAGAGCATCTCCAAATGGTATCATTTATTTCTCTTTGGTTAATTAGGCATTGCATTGGACTCAAGCGCAGGGTCATTGTTTATTTAAAGATTTTTCTCCTGAACTGTATGTTATGCTACTTAACTTGCTCTGCAAATATAGACCTCACGTAAAGATGGGTTGTAAAATATTTATCGATGCTAGTGATTTGAATTCTCTCCTGGATGCATAAGATAGTATGTTTATATTCGTTGTAGTAAATAAAAACCCTGCCTTTACAAGCATATGTTTGCATGTTGATTGCCATGAGGGTAAAATGGTTAGGGGATAATTAATATTTGATTATTATCAACAGACATCTGTTCCGTAGCAGTGAAAATTGATAGAACAGTTGGTATAAGTCAGCACATAAGCTTGTGTATTCTACAGTTATTTTGAACAAATTAAAAAGGTTTAGTACTTGGCCAATACTCTTTCTAGCACAACATGCCAAACAAAAACATCTCAAAATTTCAAGAGTTCTAAGAGCTGAATTCTCTCGTCTTGTTGCATATACTGGTACAGAATTATGTGGACATTTGGCATGGCATGATGTTTTCATTGTTTCTTTCGAAAATGAATAATAAGATACTGAAAAATAAGTATCAAGATATAAAATTCCAGAAATGTATTTTTCCAATACTTTTATTTTTAAATATGTAAATATCCATAATAATTAAAATTTTTCTGATCATCTTTACCGACTTTCTCAGTAAATGGAAATAAAGCTTTCCATAGTAAGTCTCCAATGCTGAACAACACAATTAAATTAATAGTAAATTATGACATAATTACCAATTTTTGAGTGAACTATCACTTTAAGGCTCATAGCCTTGGCAATAAAAATGTTTGCTGTTACATATTTTTTGCACTTTGCTTGTAGAAAATACACAAATCCTCTTTAAAATCTGTAATCTCATCTGTTTGAATTACATTTCAGCAGTAAATATAATGCCATTCTATTATGTTTGAATAAACAGCTGTCCTATTAAATAAATCTGTGAAGCTTAACGAGGAATGTTTTGATCTCGTTTGTCCTTTATAATGGCTTGAATAAGGTCATTTTGGGGGGCGATATATGTTGACGTGTATATGCTACAAGTGATCAAATTGTCACTTTCTTTGTTGCCATATTTGTTAGAGATTTTATTTCACCACAGACGGTGGACTTCATTTTGTCTGTCTGGAGACTTCAGATGTGACTGAAAAGAACCTGGCTCTTATTTTTTTCAAATGAAAATATTGGTCCATTAATAATGTGACATTCTGTTGCAATGGAGTTAAAGTTAGGCAGTTACCAGCCACCGGTGCTTCAAGGCCTCTTAATATGCAATGCGCACCGTCTAAATGCACACCTGCTAGACCCATTAAGTCTGCAGGATGAAACTTTTCCAAGTCCCAACAATTTGACGATTTAATAGTGATCTATAAAAATGTGTGAGAGGGGCTCACGGGGAGAAAATGAACAGCAGGGCTCTCCAGAAACATATCGGTTCAGACTTATAATGTGCATGGTGCTCTGGCTCGAGTCTATGGGAATAGTTTTGTATGCAGACTGGGTGTCTAGATCTGTATATATATATATATATATATATATATATATCTGCCAATCTGCCCCCTTCCCCCATTCTGTCGACTTTGTTCCACTTGTCTGTGTTACTCTTTTGCTTGCTCTCCTTTGCAGACAGCTGAAGAAATCGGCTGAAACCTGGGGTGGAGGAATAAAAGGTATCATATGATGTAAACTGATTGACAGAGGCGGGACAGTTTAATGAAAAGGAGAAAAGAATCCGGCCCAATTTTTGCAGGTGAAAGGGATGCTGGGTAATCTGAGATGAGTGATGAATCATCATCTTTGTGAATAGAACTTCAGCCTTCTAAGTGTGTGCTGGGGAAAAACGTCAAACAAAGTTGTGATAAATTGACAGCACATGTCCAAACGTTCCCACCATCTTTGCTAGCTGACAAATCCTTCTCGTGGGAAGATAGTCAGGGGTAATTACATCAGATGAAGACATTTAATCCGTGTGGGGTGTTTAAGGTTTAGTGTAACTGAATTGAAGCAGAAATTTTTTAAATGTGCAATTTTCTTCACCAATTTTGCTTTATTTACTACTTAACCACATGAAAACATACTTAGGCTTAATTGTTGCTTCTCATAGTTGCTGCTAAAACCATTAGTATTTCACCAACGAACCATAGAATAGGAACTCAAATGCACAAATTTCACATTGTTTCCTTTCAAAGCCCAAAGATGTGTTTTGTTACTCATAATGGAAAATATAATTTTTTATGCATATTCTTTAGGACTTCATCAGATGATGGTTTTGCAGCTATTTAGTATTGTGCATTTGTGCATTTATCAGATGCTTTTATAACAGCTTGCATGGTACATTCATTTTTTTCAGTATGTGGGTTCTTTGGCAATGGCTAACATATTTGCAATGCTTGTTTTGTACTGTTTATTATTTTAGGACCAAAGATGTTGACTTTTACATTTATAATTGTTTTTGAAAAAAAAAAAAATTAATAGTAGAAGAAAAACCCCCAGCATTTGCTGTGTTACAATTTATAAATAAACTAAAACAATTGTTTCACTCGAAAATTATTCACCCCAATTTTATTTTTTTAAGACTTTATTTTTAGGCATTTCTATTAACAGAAAAAAACGAATAATAATAATAATTGCAACAAAAAGAAACATAAACATTCCGGAAAACTCCCCCATTTCCCTCTTTGTGCGGTTTTAACAAATAGCAAACAGTTCAAGGACAACAGACACTATCTTCAAAACAACATACAAATGTGCAGAAGCAACGTAGATATGTAGGGTAGAAGGTACATACATAGGTATAACAATTAGAAAATTAAATATTGAATATGCAGAAGTGAACAAATCAATAAGTAAATGAAAAATTAACCCCCCTTATACCTGCCTCAGGCTTTTCAGTTTACCATAGTTGTAACTAATGTGAAAGGCTATAAATCAAGTCAACAGATCATCAGAAAAATAAATAAATGAATAAAGATAATGAAAAATAGAAAGAAAAACATAGTAAATGTTTTAGTAAAACAATAAAACATAGTAAAACAAGTGGTTGAATGGCATAGAGTCTGTAGGTCCATATTTTTTTCCGGTGTTTAGGTAGCCCCTCCCTCAGTAAATTGTAAGTCATCAAAATATGTTAAGAAGGGTGACCATGTTTCAAAATATTTGCGTTTTGAGCCTCAGTGAATTAGATTTTTTTCAAGCTGGATAAAATACATCACTTCTTTACCCATCTATTATGTGTTGGGGGCTCAGCTTTTTTCCAATGGAAGATAATTAAATGTCTTGCCAACAGTGTAGTAAAGGCGATTTACCTTTCCGTAAGCACAGTATCTTCAGGACTAGTAAACCGAAAACGGCTAAGAGGGGTTTAGGGTCAATAGAAACACCATATATATCACTAAAAGATTTAAAGATATCTCTCCAAAATCCCTCCAGTTTTGGGCATGACCAGAACATATGTTGTGGCTGGTGAGTGTAGGCATCTGATGCGTGCAGGACTCATAGTAGGATAGATTCTAGCCAATTTTGGGTTTCACTTTATTTTGATGGTCCCTTTAACACATTCTGTTGACTATAAGTAACAGTGCACCTACATTTTTACTAACTCTCATTAGAGTGTTAGTAGTGTATTAGTAGACTGGTAGGCTTAGGGTTAGAATAAGTTGACGTACTTGCAAAGTTACTTACAGTCAGTAGAGTGTCTGTTGGGAGACCATGACTATAAAGAGTTAGCAGATATGAAGCAAACATTCTACTAATACTCTAATGAGAGTTTGTTGACATGTAATTGCAACATTACTTAGTATCAACAGAATGTTCAAAAGGGACCATCAAAATAAAGTGTTACCCCATTTTGAATTGGTAAAATGTAGTCTGAAATATTTTAAATTGAATGTTGAATTGAATTTCCAAAAATTAAAATTAAGTCATTTACTCATCCTCATGTCGTTCCAAACCTGTATGACTTTCTAACTTCTGTGGAACATAAAATTAAATATTTTGCAGAAGATTGTTGGTAACCAAACCATTGAGATAAAAAACACTGAAGAATTTCTCTCTTTTTTTATCTAGCTTTCATTGAATGGCTTCTTTCTTGAGAGCAAACTGTCACATTGATTTGCCTGCTGTCTGAGGGGAAGGATGAGACTATGTTGGTTGTTTCTTAAAGAATCAATTTCCCTCCAAACCGTTGCTCCATAACTCAGTAGATAATAGTTACATTACCAGCCTTTTCCCCCACTTGCAATGCAGCAGCGCAGCTCGTTAGGCCTTCACCAGATTAATTAGCTGGATATCTACAACACTGAATAATACTTTGCAAGTTACAGACATCCTAACGTTCATAGTTAATTGAGAAGTGTATTGATCGCTCAGAGGTGGGAGCCAGCAGTCGACAGTCTCACAGGTCAATTGATGTGAGACTTACAATGAGAGCTGAGTGAGATGCAGCTAATCTCTCTTTGTCTTTTTTTTCTTCACACACTCGCTCTCTTGAACTGTGAGAGATTGTCTTGACTGTAAAAAGATCTATCGGTTACACTTTATTTTAAGGTATCTTTGTTAGAGTGTAATTATACATTTAAATATTAATTAACTACTTGTACTATATGCTATCTATCTATCTGTCTGTCTGTCTGTCTCTCTGTCTCGTCTCATCAAGGCTACATTTATTTAATCAAAAATCTGTAATATTGTGTAAAAACAGTAATATTATTGCAATTTACTAAAGTTACTAAAGTTAATATACTACTGTTTTCTATTGCAATAAATTTAAAGTGTAATTTATACCTGTGATACAAAGCTGAATTTTCAGCAAGTATTTTTCAGTGTAACATGATGTAACCTCCAAAAATCATTCTAATATGCCGATTTGGTGCTCAAGAAACATGTTGCTGTCTTCTTCTTTTTCTTATATATTAAATTGATTTGAAATAGAAATCTTAAGTCTTTACTGTCACTTTCGATCTATTTAATGCATCCTCTCTGAATTAAGTATTCATTTCTTTCTTTAAAAATAACTTACTGCCCCCAAACTTTTGAACAGTAATGAATATAACACACACACACACACACACACACACACACACACACACACACACACGCACACACACACACACACACACACACACACACACATCCCCTGCATCAATCTGACTATAAGTTGGAGGACTTGAGGTCCATAAGGTGCACTGATAGAATTTAGCATAAACCTGCAATGCTATTTTTTTAGTCCTATCTACCGTGTCTCTGGTGTTTCTTTGGCCCAGTCTCACCTCTGGCCCGACCGCCCTCACCCTTCACAATCCATCCTGACCCATTCAGACTCTCTGTACACCCACTTTACACGAGTCAAGGCAGCCAACTTCAGGCTAATGACTCTGAGAGGTAAGTTTGCATTCAGTCCCCTAAATTGTGCCATGACACGGCAGACTGCATTTATGACTGTTTTATTCCGCCTGGGATCGCGCTCGTTTTTATGATATACTGTAGTTTGTATTACTATTATTGAATGAGGCCACAGTTTAGTGCTCGTTGCCTGGGCTGTCAAAAGCCATTAGTGCAGTGACTCAACCTAGTGCTGTCACGCTTCCACATGAATGCAATAAGGATGATGCCTGCAATGCTAGCTATCCTTATGGGGGATTCACATCTTATTTGTGTTATATCTGGATCTGGGAAAGCTAGAATAGAGGATAAAAAGTAAAATTAATAAGTGGAAGACAATATAAATATTGCATAAAATAAACATTTTAAAAGTTTTGGTATTAATGAAATACGGTGTTATAAAATGCATTTTTATTCCTGTTTTCCTTGCTGCTGTGGTGCCGCAGACTAAGAACTTCAGGGCTCAGCTATGGACAGGATAATTACTATTACATTTATATTATACATTATTCATTATTCGGATATATAAATGTACAGTATATATATATGCACAGTATACACACACACACACACACACACTAATATATATATATATATATATATTAGTGTTGTCAAACGATTAATCGCATCCAAAATAAGTTTTATTTACTTAATATATCTGTGTGTACTGTGTATATTTATTATGTATATATAAATACACGCACATGCAGTATATATTTTGAAAATATTTACATGTATTTACATTAACATTTATATAATTTATATTATATATTTAATACATAAACCTAACATATTTTTATTAAATATATACATGCATGGGTGTGTATTTATATATACATAATAAATATACACAGTACACACATATATACTATGTAAACAAAAACTTTTATTTTGGATGTGATTAATCAGAATCAGATTTATTCGCCAAGTGTGCACAAACACACGAGGAATTTGTTGTGGTTTTTAAGAAGCTCTGGTACATGCGTGCATACATACATACATACATATCTGACATGAGAACAGAAACATTTAAATAAGACTTAACAATAATATATGCCGTCCTTGTGGCTTCCTCTATGTTGTTACAGATTTTTGCATTTCTTGTCTGCAGCACTTTATCAGTGTACTTCGGGTCACAGTAGCATTCCCGTCCACAGGTCAAGAGGTACAAATGGCTTGAATTGCTCCCCTTACATGGCATATATAAGTATAAAAGTAATTTAGGACTGACAATCACTTTTCCGGCTGAGATCATTGCTATGTTTAAAGATGTCGGGTGTGTCTCATCTGCATGCTGCTAGCAAACTACACCAGCAGCTCTGCCTGGCCTGCATTACGACATGCAGATATTTTTGAAGCCGATCAGGAAATTCCTGTGAAATATTAGGCGGAATTAAACCAGACACCTTTTGGTTGCACCAGTCACAGTTAAATATTGATCACACACATTCTCTTTGTCAAATAACAAGTGAACCAGGTTGATGATAAACACTTAACAAATTTGGACATTATATTGCATATAAACATATATATGAAATCCATGTCAGTTTAACAGGGTCTGTCAGTACCTGCTCATTTCTTTTTCCAAGGCTCTGCTATGTTGAACTAAAATAAGGCAACCACAGGAATTTGCTGTGATGTTTCTAAACCGCCTTTCTGCAAATGTCATTTTAATTATGTAATGTCAAATCCGATGTCGGTACACACTACTTTTCTCTTTAAGTCGTTTAGAAAAATGCTTCTGGTTTACAGGGAAAAGAAAGATGTATTGTTGCTCAACATTATGAAGGAATGTTTAAACAGGATGTAGGTTTTTATAAGGCTGGCATCGGCACTCATCTGCCGTGAATCATTCCCGAAGCGCACACGCAAGTGACGGCGGCGAAATACACAACAGGTTTATTAGTTTTGTGACGCATTAAGTCAAAGGAAACATAAATGCGGCTGCTGTTTGCGTGTACCCTGGAGCATAATGGCACAAGGGGCACAAAGTGACAGCGGCAATAAGTGAAAATAATCGCGAGTGACACTTAACTGGACTCTTGGCACGAGCCGCGACTATTCACCAGTCATGCCTGTCTCGCTCGCCACTGCCTCCTGTTTCATCACGGGGACTTCTGACCGCAGAAAGTTGGGAACATTTTTCGACCCGTGATGGCAGAGGCACAAAGGCTTGATTGTGCGGGTCATTAAGTTAACTAGTCTATTTTGCCTCAAATGGTCTCTGCTATGAGTTAAGGTGAGGTAATGTTTATATAGCATTATACCGCACCACTTTCTGAAATTGAAGTGCGCACAATAGGTATATTCACACACCGTTTTTCTGCACAAGAGTGGAGATGGAGGGAAAGAAGGAATAAATTCTATATTCCTCCACTCTAATAGGTGTAATTACATTGGTGATATGGTAATATAGAGGCGCTCCCCCCGTGCGAGGGGAACAAAGAGCCGCTTGTACGGCGCTGGCGAAAATCAGATGTTAATGATATTTCAGGACCTTGTTGAGTCTGGACAGCAGGGCTGGAGCACCTAGAGGGGAAATGACTTCCATGCCTAACCTATTTCAGCCAGTCTGAGTGATATTGAGGGGGAGGGAAAAGGAGGAGGGTCTGTTGGGTTGGCAGCCGATTTATCCATTTTACAATCTGGCCAATGTGTGAAGTTAGACTTTCAAGATGGCTATTCATGGGGCTTTTTCCAGACGTTGCAAAATTCCCAAGATTTGGGTTCACTGATTAACGTTTTTCCCTTCATACGTCTCATTCCACGTAATAAGGAGAGCGGGAAAGGGTACTCGGCGTGCACATGCAACCGAAGTCAAACAGTTTGCACTGAGCCCTCCCTTTTTCTTTTTTTTTTTAGATAATTTGCACTTGGCTCAATGTTGTTATGAGCACAGAAAATGCCAGATGGATTTTCCACAGCGCTCTCCTTGATGGGGCGTGTGCTGGACATGTCTTGCCAGACAAATCCAGTATGAGTTTCTGTACCACAAAGGGCACTACTGTTTCATATAGGAACGGGCGAATGCCCAATAAACAGGGCCGGGGAGACTCGACAGAGCCGCAGTAGCGTTTTAAGTCCACCGTGGGCTTTTTACAGAAATCTACCGTGACAAATATTCAGCCGTAAGGGGTCTGAAGATAAAATGAATCGAAGGCAAATCACCAGTGCGGGTCTATTCTCAGAAAACATCTGAGGTTTTAATCTGGCTCAAGACTGCACTATTTTTCTCTAAATTTCTTACATGTGTAAAATAATTTAAGATAATCTACTGGAATGAAAAACAAACATATCCCACAATAAACATGGCAACGAGAACTCCTTTTAAAAATCTTGCCCCATCCACTTCAGAAATCCATTTGACTAGTTTTAAGAGTCGATGTGGGTGGCATGGGATTCCAGGATCGGCTTAATCTCCATTTTTTTTTCTTTTCACTCATGCAGTTTTTGAAATGGCAAAGTTTATTGCCTATGTGTGTGTGCTTGTCTCTTGCAGGAGACATTTGCAGGAGCTCTGCCACATTATGATATAGAAACGTATTACCTGGGTGACTGCAGTTTCCCATAATTCACAACTCATTAGAAGATGTGTCCCTTAAGCAGCTATTACAAATTTAGAAATCTCATAATGCTGTAGTTACTGTACCATTATTAATATCAACCAGCAAAGACATTAAATTGATATACAGTGCTAGGATAATTATAAAATAAAGCTGTTTTTACAGCAAGACAGTTTAACACATTACGTTTATTTGTTATGCCTTACAGCACATCACAGCACAGGAAAAGTATCATCTTGATGTGAGGTTAGTGTAACATTGACAAAACTTTTGTTTTTAGAGGATGGATAGATGCATGTGATTTAGAGCATGTGTATTATTTTATTTAGCTTTATACATCATTTTCAGGAACACCTAAAAAGCATAAAAAACAATTATTTTTCAAACATATTGCAGGACTGTAAAATAGGAAAATTAACTTGAAATTTAGTCATGATAGTGAGTCACTGATGCTTGTTTTGGGTTGTGATTTGAGTATCAAGTTGGGAGACCGTGGCTAGTTGACACTTTTTTTTTTTTTTTACTGAAGTGAATGTTTTTCATGTTTGATTTTAAAGATTCTGTGCAGACTACTTACTTTGAAGTTTTGCATGAAACAAAATGAAATGAAACACAACAAACAATACAAACACAAAAACAAAACAAACAATAACAAATCAACTAAACATTTACACTGTTATTTCTCTGGGAAAAAATATACATATTTATAAAACACCTTTTGTATAATAATACTTTTTTGTTTGTTTTTTATGTTTGTTTGTTTTTAAGATTCTGTACAGGCTACTTTGAAGTTTTGTATGAAACAAAATGAAATGAAACACAACAAACAAAACAAACTGAAAACAAAAAAAATCAGCTAAACATTTACACTGTTATTTCTCTGGAAAAAAATATGCATATTAATAAAACACCTGTTGTATAATAGTACTTTTTTTTCTTTGTTTATAAAATGTTTTTTAAAAATTATTTTCTGCATAATGCATGGTGTTTCAGGCATCGTGAACATTTTAAAGGTGCAGTACAATTGCACATACACAGTACAAAACCTGTTTTACACCCCAGATGATCTTGTGTGAGGCTGTAAATCTGACCATTGTTCCATAATAGGTGTTGTACGAGTGCAGTAACATGTTTTCTACGGCAAATTCCACATGTTTCTCTGGCTTTATCATACTGCAGCCATGCAAACAATTCTAAATCTGAATCCCTTTACTCCTAATGTAAACACTGCCTCACAGAAAATCACTTCTAATCTGCCTCTCTCTGTTTACTAATTGTGCCCAGTCTTAATCTACGTGCCTGCTCGGCTCTGCTTCCCTCTGCTTTTAGTTTGGACACAGAGCTTTCATGTGGCATATTGTCTGACGCTCTTTGGAAACTGAAATGCATTACACCATATGCTGTGCTGCAACTCATTAAGAGCAGTGTCTGCTTCAAAGGCCTGCGACAGATTGATCCTCTGTACTAAACCCAGCCTGAAATGCATTGGAGGCAGGGCTTTGAAATAAATAAATTGGCTTTGAAATTGTTAACTCTATGTGATAATTCATGTGCCGTTACTGCTAAGAATACAGAATGACTTTAGTTCTTGTAAAAGTGGGGGTTTATGTTCCTATATTGTTTTTAATTGACATAATCGAGACATCAGGTTTTAATGTGTATGGAAATCTAGTATTAAGATTGTTGTCAGTAATATTCCCCAAGCTTTTTGAACAGGGGCAGGGGGCAACTGTGAATAATTTATGTCCATCTAAGCGTAACAGTCTGTGGGAGATTTCACGCATGAGCATACATTTTTAGCCCGAGTTTGTGCCATTTAGCGGACAGGAAGGGAAAAATCATAATATTACATCAACCCCTCCCCAGCATGACCGTGACAGAACACAGCTCCCTTTGTAGATGTGTTGTTTAGTGTATGCATGTAAGTGCATATGTGTAAATGGGTCTGAACACTGCAAGCCGACATATACATACAGATATCTCATACGGAGATTTACATTTTATCTGTGCGCATGCAGCAGCAGGTCACGTCCAGCACATCTGGTGTTCTGTAACGCCTTTGTGTTTGATGAGCTTGTAAAAGCAGAAAGTAACAGAGACAGCAAGAACCATGTGACTTAACCGTAAAAGTGTCACAGTCTATTGCACTAGAAAACGAATAATCAGTCCCACACAAACTTCTTAAAATATCGGAAAACACTTTGATAAGCTACCATCTGTTTCTATGTAATTACAGTGATGTCTCAATTCTTTAATTCTACCTGTTCTTGTATTCCTTTGAGATAAGATCTGGGATTAATAAATGCTATGGTCTGATGGTTTTACATTTAACATGATTATTTTAGTTTAAATAAATACAAATGTTAATAAATAAAATGTATTAAAAGAATGTAATTTAATTCAAATAAAAGATGAATATTTATTTTAGGGAAAAATGTTTTTCAAAAAATAAAAAAGTGCATGTGTTGCACATTTTGTATTCTTTATCATGCAATGTTTACCAAATTGAATGCATGTTACATCTTTAGTTCCGTAAATATTGAATTTCAAAGTAATCTTTTTTTGTGTGTTAATGTACATTTTATTAATTTCAAATGTTTGCTTATTCCAATGTATTTATTTTATTGCGTTCCGGAATGTTCTAAATCAATTCTTTGTTTATCATAAACAGATGCCACAGTTTCTTTTATTGTTATATTTTGTTTACAGGACGAATATTACTTCAAAATGATAGACATGACAGTCTTGGAAACAAAAGCAATATGGATGGAAACTAAAACATACACTCCCCCCCCCCCCCCCATCATCTGGTAACTAGTCTCTCCATTTTCCTCATTAAATACAGTTTATACTGCTTGTCTGCTGTATGATACTGTATAACTCTTTAAAATATTTTTGACACTCAATAAATCCAGTGAAACTGTATCTAAATGTAGGTCAACTTTTAGACGTGGTAAACAGAAAACCAGAAATCACACTATTACACTAAGTTAGAACTGTTGAGCTCACACGGAGTCTCCCTGTAAAAATTATTTGCTTTTTGCAAGATTTGAGGATGAAAAAAAAAATCTGTCTTCATTCAGTCCCACTCAATTTATTCCAGAAATGAAACACTTTTATGTCTTTACACGCAAATGTGGGCCGTCGTGGGGCCTCTACCGAGAGATTTCAGTGAGCATCAGCGAGCATGTGTGTCCTATTTGGGTCTTACAGTAACGTGCCATCTGTATTTGTGCTTGTAATAGTGTGATTAATACCGGGGAGGTACATCACACACTCTGGCTCTAGGTTTTAGGCCGGACTATCAGCGTGCAGCTCTGACTTTCTTGTGCAGATCAGCAAATTGAACCCAAATGCTGTAATGATGTGCTTTTGAAATAATTCCTTATCTTTCATAAGCAGTTACTGTCTGAAAACAATAAGTATATTCCTGCAGGCTGCTGAATATGATTGTGAATATTCAACAGAAGCAGATCTGTGCCGTATCTGTCAGCATTCAGAGATAATAGATATGACCAGTAGGATAAGTGTTGGTGAAAAGGGCAACCTGGGGGTCTGCAATTATTTATTTGCTTGTTCATAGGCCATGTGGAGCCGGAAATCTCTTCATTGACTCTTTCAGCTGATAATGGACATTGCCAAGGAGGGGTCACTAGCTTATGCAATGCGCAGTGAAAGGATCATTGACTTGCTGTATGCGGGCCAGTGTTTATTGATGTCTGTTTTTAATGTCAAGGAATCTTATAAATTTGGATGTTTTTTTGGCCACCCTTCAACATTTTACTTTAGCACTTATAAAGCTTTAAATTGGCCAAAAAATGTAAAAATATTTTTCTGTGGTTTAAAATCTAATTTTGGAAGCGTGATTTAGTCTGAGCAATCAGATCTCGATTTCAAGTAGTTTTCTTATTGTTTGCGGTGCAGCATGTCACAAGTCACACAACAAGTTAACAGGAATACATAATTATTAAGGAAAAAATGCTTTTCGAAAAAGTACATGTGCATTAATATTTGTGCAGTTTGTGTCACAAGTCATACAGAAACGTGCAGGAATGTTTACAGTAATTTTTGCATTTTCACACAAATGCTTCATTTGAACCTCTGAGTGACCATGTTGTTAAAAGTTTTGGTCCTATAATACATTTAATGATTGCAATGAAAATTAAGTACATTTAAATTACAAAATGTATTAAAATACACTTAAATTAAATAAATATTAATAAAATATATATTAAGGAAAATTATAAAAAAAAAGTACATATGCATTAATATTTCAAGTAGTTTTGTTATTTAAAATGTGCAGTAATCTGCAGTCATTTTCGCATACGCATGAGTAACCACTTCACTTACCTCCTTATAGGCTCTACGTTAAGGGAATTCAGTTGCTTATATTCATTTGGAACAACTATATGAGTTCTGCATTGCCCTTTCTGGGGCGCAAAAGTGCCATTTGGAATTGGTCTGTTCTGTCCATCCATAACCAACAGATAACATCTTTGTCTAATTACTGCAGCCAGTCCAATAACAAAGACAAAAAAGAACCTGCAAAGTCATTTAGCTCTGTGAGCATTGCTAGAAAGTAATTAAAGGCTTTGCCGATAGAGCTGTATCTTTTGAGATGTGAGCTCTGTTGAGCTGGAAAGCTTGAGATTAAGATGTTTTGCATCAGCTTTCTGTAACACTGGAGAATATGAGAGAATAAAAAAATGTGTGTAATAGAGACACAATGGCATGACAGAAGTGATACAGTAGGCTTTTCTTTATCAAAAGAATTGGCTGAAATTATGTTTCTCAATGTGACGGGAGGAACAAGAATGGCTATGAATAAAGATGAGGATTCTTGCCCAGTAAGGCTGTATTAGTAGAAATCAAACGCTAATGTGTGTGAATGCTATAACGTCCCAAAATACACAATGGTGTTGCCTTGGAAGGCTTCTTCCTTCTCCGGAGCTGTCTGGAAGTTCTGCAGATATATTCAGTAGAGTTTCAGTTCAGCTTGTGCACTCGGCTTTACCACACTATTGTAATTTAAATAGAAAATACCCAGCATTCTACAACTATTTATGTCTTTCCATTTTAATAATGTTTTTTAAATTGAGTTTTTTGTTTTTTTCCCCCTGAGGTTCCACTGAGGGTTTTGCCTGAACTGTTGAACCATGGTAAGAATTTGTGGTTAGAAATTCAGATATTGTTTTGATATTGTGTAAATCTATGAAGCAATGACTTAAACAAGCAAATAATGAAGCATTTCGGAATACTCCACAATCATTTAAAGAACAATAATTTTATTTCTATATTTATGCATTTGACAGATCCAGAGTCTCAGATTGCATAAATGATTATATAATTTTTATCAGTTCATGCATTCATCAAACTTATGACCTTGGCTTTGCTAGTGCCGCTGTTTTAGCTACATGAGTGCAATTACAGTATATAATTAGGCTATACTTATGTGACATATTGATATTATTTTTTGCATACACTACTGTTCAAAAGCATAAAGTTGGTAAGTTTTTTATGTTTTTGAAAGTGAATTATACTGACCACTGGTTGCATTTATTTGATCAAAAATACAGTAAGAACAGTAATATTCTGAAATAATAATTCAAAATAACTGCTTTAATATATTTAAAGTCAAATTTATTCTTGTGATAGCAAAGCTGAATTTTTAAAAGTGAAGTGACATACTCGGAATTCGTGCTCTGCATTTAACCCATCCAACGTGCACACACACAGCAGTGAACACACACACACCGTGAACACACACCCGGAGCAGTGGGCAGCCATTAATGCTGCGGCGCCCGGGGAGCAGTTGGGGGTTCGGTGCCTTGCTCAAGGGCACCTCAGTCGTGGTATTGAGGGTGGAGAGAGCGCTGGACATTCACTCCCCCCACCTACAATCCCTGCCAGCCCGAGACTCGAACCCGCAACCTTTGGATTACGAGTCCGACTCTCTAACCATTAGGCCATGACTTCCTGATTTGCTGATTTGGTGCTCAAGAAACATTTATTGTTATCATTAATGCTACAATTTTTTAGGTTTGTTTGATGAATAGAAAGTTTACACAAACATCATTTATTTGAAATATAAATGATTTGTAATAATTTAAAAGTCCTTCGTAAATAAAAGTGTTAATTTCTTTTAAAATAAAGTCTTACTGACCCCATACAGTAGTGTATGTGCTATGTACATTAATAGAAATCATATTTTTAACAAAATTTGTAGCTGCAGCAGCTTTGGACCTATGACCTAAAGCTCAAATCTATTTGGTTGGTGTTTTCATGGATGAAAAAAAATGTGCTGCATATTCAGGTTTAGTGTGAATGGACCATAAGGCTGTAAACATCCACAGAACTTTGAGTGGGTTGTGTATGTGAAGCAGTTCAAGCTGAACTGATAGCAGAAGTTGAATAGTTGGTGTTAGGGAACAAAACCTTAATCAGAATGTTTGAGGAATATCAACGCAAGGCTGCATGTGGGCCATAAGACAACTTTAGAAGTTGTGTTTTCCAATAGAATTGCAGTAAAATGGAGGTAGAACGAATAAGGAAATCTGAATGCAGTAGACGTTCTCCATCTGCCACTGCTCCACTGTGAGACTCCTCCGCTTTGTTCGGCCCAGTTTGAGGGGGGTTGCTTCTGGGGAGCATGTTTGCCAGCCCTATCGCGTTTCCCAGAAACCTCAAAGAACATCTAAAACATGTTTTCTCTATCTTTCTCTATCCTACAGACTGCAGTGAGGGCAACACTGTCTCTTCTGCAGAGGATTATATCCCCCGAGCATTCATGACCTTCATAGTCTCACTGGAGAAGGGCGTGTTCTGAGAGAATTGGATTCTCTTTGTTGTGTCTGTTTCTTCATTCTCTTTTTAGACTTACTTCTTAGTTAAGCAAGCAAACTGAGGTACAGTTAGCCAGAACACTTTTATTAGCATTGGCCTGCTGTGCACTGTTGAGTGATGTTTAACTTCTGTCATCCTCATGGCCTCTCCAAGCCATCGTGACAACAAACATATCTGAACTGTTTTGGTACCAATTAGCACACATGTAAACCAGTATAAACACAAATTGATTGAGGTTTTCTTAATCAAAACTAGACTACAAAAACATGACATCCCTTTATGAAGGACCTCCATAGATGTTGTTGATGCAACTCATGTAAAGATTCAACTTTGTTTATAGTTTAAGCTTCTGCAAATATCGCAAATCAACTTGATATTATCAGCATATTTACATTTTCATGCAAAGAAAGCACAAGAATGGATGAAAAGCATTCGCATTTTGTTGTCTTTGTTTTGTATAGCAAAAAGATGTCATAAAATGAAACGTAACTGACATATATGAAATTAATTATATAATAATATTATGTATATATGTATATATTTAAATATTAGCAATATAAACACACACACACACTCTCTCATATATGTGTGTGTTTATATTGCTAATTTATTATGTTTATGTAAATATATTATGTGTGTACATACATATGTAAAAAATTAGCGTGATACATGTGTATGTATACGTATATAGTACACACACACACACACACACATATATATTGACATAACAAACATGGATATATGTATATACATGTTTATGCCGCTGATTTGTTATGTTTGTTATGCAAATTTATATTTTGTGTGTACATACTTAAAAATGATTGTGATACATGTGTATATATATATATATACTGTATATACGTATATAGTACACACACACACACACACAGGCTATGTATATATTCACTGTTAGCCAGGATTTACATGTAAATATGCTTCTTAGTCTCTTATGTTTCAGTGCTCAGACAGATGCAAGACAGATTTAAATGTGGGCTTGGCAAAATGAGAGCGACATTTTGCAAATTTGCCAAATTATAAAGTCCAAAGATTAGATAATTATGTGAGTTTTTCAAATCTACTCTGCTGTGGTTTGCAAAAATGTATGACCTTAAATACAGAAGAGCAGCCTAAGCCTTCTTTATAAGCCGTCACTGATTACAGTTTTCTGCACCTAGTCTTCCACCCCAAAAGCAAGCATGGTTTGATAAAGAAGACGTGTATACTTCAGTATGATTAATCGATCCACTTCTTAGTGTTTCTACTCCCCCTCAGACCGCCAGAGTAACTCCTCTCACAGCCAGGCCACTCTGAATTATTAACCCACAAAACAGCCTTTTAACTTACAAATCAAGTCTTGGTCATGAAAAACAGAATAAGGCTTTATGCTGACTTGAATACTTTATATTGCAGTATTTGAGGAAGGCATAATGTCATGCCTTTAAGATTGATCGCAAATCAATAATCAGTTCAGGAGATTCATGTGCTTTAGGGTTTCCTTCAAACAGCAGTGCAAGAAAATGACTCTTATGAACTGGTTCTTTTTAATGAGTCAGTCAAAAAGATTCACAGAACCAGCCTTGCTCTTGGGTGTCATGTTTAAAGCATAATCAACATAATATTTTACTTTATTTTAATTTTATTTTCTAGAAATTTTGGTTGTTTGAAGCCCTGTGTTTGTAGCCTGATCTTATTAAAATAAGGCTTTGGTGGTTAGCAACTTACACGGTCACTTTAAAGACGCCACACAGTGCCTCTTTCATCAGTGGTTCGGTGGAAATATTCTGTCTCCAGCGCTTCACGTAAACCCTTTCACAGTCCGTTACATTGTAGAAGATGGAAGTCTGATAAATAACCTCATTACAGGAGTTCAAAGAAAGTCGTCATGGATTGTCTGGAACTTTCCATAGACCGTGTGCTGGTTAGCCAGCTGCAGGCCTGTGCCTACAGTATCTCATCAATTCTAAGCTGATTGGGGTCACGTACCGTAAGGAAAAGATATGCTTCGGGGCTCCAAACACTGTAATAATGAGACCTTCTTTTCTTACATTACCGAGGACAGACGTTGGTGAAATGTGATCACATATGTTAATGAAAACCATAATCACTTGCCAGTGTCCCAAACTGTAGGCCTGTTGTCAATGTGTGTTTATTCACCATAATTTCATTAACTTTTGGTCTTTTTGAAATTTTGCGTTGAGACCCGATGGGCTCAATATATCACATGGAAGTGAGAATGGCATTAAAGGGATAGGTCACTCAAAAATTAAATACTCTAATATTGTTCTAAACTTTTTTTCAGATGTTTTTTTTAAACCGCACGTTCCGATTTTTACGTAGAATGTCATGCTAATTTGGAACAACATGAGGATGAGTACATTTTCATGTTTGGATTAACTATCCCTTAAAATTGGTGCATAAAATATATGTATTTTAATGCATAAACATCTGTGGGTTGAGCCTTTTTCCGAATTTTTCATTAAAGAATATTAATTAGATTAATATAATTTAGCAAGTCTCAACTATAAGGATTTCATACCAGATTTTTACTTGCCCCAACATTTTCAAAATAATAATTATTATATATATATACACAGTGCCCTCCAAAAGTATTGGAACAGTAAGGCCAATTCCTTTATTTTTGCTGTAGACTGAAAAATTTGGGTTTGACATCAAAAGATGAATATGAGATGAGAGATTAACATTTCAGCTTTTATTTACAGGTATTTTCATCTGGATCTGATACACAACTTTTAGAAGATAGCACTTTTTGTTTGAACCCACCCATTTGTCATGTTACCAAAAGTATTGGAACAGATAAAATTAACAGATTAAAGTGAAAAAGACTTCATATTTAGTTGCAAATCCTTTGCTTTCAATAACTGCATCAAGCCTGTGACCCATTGACATCACCAAACTTTTGCATTCTTCTTTTGTGATGCTTTTCCAGGCTTTCACCACAGCCTCTTTCAGTTTTGGGGGGTTACTCCCTTCAGTCTCTTCTTTAGCAGGTAAAATGCATACTCTACAGGGTTGAGTGTGGAGATTGACTTGACCAGTCTAAAACCTTCCACTTCTTGCCCCTGATGAACTCCTTTGTTGTTTTGGCACTATGTTTTGGGTCATTATCTTGCTGCATGATGAAGGATCTCCCAATCAGTTTGGTTGCATCTTTCTGTAAATTGTCAGACAAAATATTTTTCTGAGTTAATTTTGCTGCTGCCATCATGTGTTACATCATTAATGAAGATTAATGAGCCTGTCCCAGAAGAAGCGATGAAAGCCCAAGCCATTACATTACTTGTGTAATGTGTACTATAATGTACACCTGTGTACACTGTGCTTTGAGCTTGTATGTTTGGGATCATGAACAGATCCTTTCTTTCTCCAAACTTTAGCCTTTCCATCACTTTGGTCCATAATATCAGTCCATAAAACCTTGTCCCAGAATTTTTGAGGCTCGTCTCCTATTCGTTTTGCTAATGATAGCCTCTGTACTTTTGTTCATGAAGTCTTTTGCGAACAGTAGCTTGTGATACCTTCACTCCTGCCATCTGGAGGTTGTTGCTGATGTCACTAACAGTTGTTTTAGGGTCTTTCTTTACAGCTGTCACAATGTTTCTGTCATCAACTGCAGATGTTTTCCTTGATCTACCCGTTTGAGGTGTGTTAGTACACCAGTGGTTTCTTCTTCCTCAGGAGATTCCAAATGGTTGTACTTGCTATTGCCAGTGTTTGTGCAATGGTTTGATTGATTTTTCATCTTCTCTCAGCTTCACAATTGCTCGTTTTTCACACATAGACACCTCTCTGGTTTTCATGTTGGTTACATGTCTAACTAACTAGAAATGCAGTCTGCACGGATCTGAAACTGAGCGCAGACATTCAGTGCTATTTATTGTTTGAATAATCAATTAATAGGACACACCAGGGCAACAAAACACACCTGTCAGTCACATGTTCCAATACTTTTGGTAAAATGAAAAATGGGTGGGTTCAAACAAAAAGTGCTATCTTCTAAGTTGTGTATCAGATCCAGATGAAAATACCTGTAAATAAAAGCTGAAATGTTAATCTCTCATCTCATATTCATCTTTTGATGTCAAACCCAAATGTTTTCAGTCTACAGCAAAAATAAAGGAATTGGCCTTACTGTTCCAATACTTTTGGAGGGCACTGTATATATAAATAATAAACATTTGCTTGAATTATATATATATGAATTATATATATATATATATATATATATATATATATGTATATATATCCAAGCTAATTATATATATATATATATATATATATATATAATTTCAAGCTAATTTGTATAATTTTTGAATGTATTTTTATTTCTAGAAATATTTGTATTATTTAATAGGCATTTATTATATTATATATTATTATGTTTTGAGCTTATTATATTATTTGATAATTAATACTAATAGTAAAAACAACAATAATAATAATGATAATAATAACTATAATGTAAAGTTTAACAACTATAAATGCTGGCATCATTGCCATTAGGAGTAGTTACTTATTATTATAAAAATAATATATATATTATTAAATGTTAAGTTTTGCAACTAAATACTGGCTTCATTCAAAATTCACATGCATGTGAAAAAATGTCTTTGACTCTCAGTGATCCGTTGGGTCATGAAACCTCGTTTGCCCTTGGATGTTAATAGCTGTAGACATGAATGATTCTGTCAAAGTGAACTGAAATGCAACCTATAATCTATAATCCTGCAATTTAGCTGATAAAATAGATAAGAGTGTGGGTGGTAGGGGAGGTGACAGCGTGGAAAACTTCATGCCTGAGTGATCAAGGATGATTGGAGGCTGAAGGATTGACAGGAACATTTTCTCATCAGTTCTTTTGGATGGAACAGACACCAGTGACAGAAGAAAGACACAAGCCTTTTACGGAATATCAATTCTCCTGATTTCTCTGAGCTTCCATGGCTGAGACATGACGGGGGACGGGTTTTAAGATGCAACGGGTCATCTGCAGTTTTCATACTGAAATGTGAATGGCAGATAAAACTCCTGGAGAACATGTTCTGGAAGTGTGTGCTTGGTCTCCTCTACAAACCTGAGAGGATGATTTTCATCTCATTTCTATGCACGTATCAAATACTCTAAGACTGAACTGGCTCACTGAGTTGTCTTCCTCTCTTGGTGACTCTAAAATTGGCTGAATTTAATACATGACTTGTTTAAAATACAATAAATAGACCCTCCTCTTCAGAGAAGGAGGGCAGATGTTCTCAACACAAATTTGTTGCTATGAAAAGCAAATGCAAACTTTGTACTTTTCGTTAGAGAGGAAAGAGTTTTAAATTAGCAGGATCAGTTTCATTTTGGCCTTCACAGTTTGAAAAAAAAATAAATCAGAGCGCTTGCGAAATCTCATGCTGTGTAGAGAGACAAACCTTGGTGTCTCTGAATATATAGTGAGATGTAGCTACAGAGTTCAGAGGAAGCCTGAGAGCTGAAACCACTTCAGAGACTTTTCTACTTCAGGTCTGCAAGTGCAACTATGAACCCATGACAATTTGAGTGTGATAAACAAATGATATTCCATATCAAGTGTTCCCACTTCTCACCCACTTTTCCACTCCAGCCCTGTCTATGATGTATGATGTCACAGACTGAATCCCAAATAAAACACCATTGATATTCTTCTCTTCTCTTCTCTTCTCTTCTCTTCTCTTCTCTTCTCTTCTCTTCTCTTCTCTTCTCTTCTTCTTTGATAAACTTATAGAGAAAACTGATGTTTTGTGTATTGGTCGACCTATGGAGCTTATAATATGACAAAACTAGGGCTCTGAACTGGTTCAAGGAACGAAAACCGGAAACGAACAACATTTTGACTGGAACAGAACCGAGATTAACTAATTTTATAGTTCCGAACAGAATCTAAAATTTGAAATGGCCATTAACGGGTTAATAACGTTATTTTATCGTTCCATTTAATATTTGAAATTTGCTGTCAACTAATCAGGAATACAAGTAGTACAGACTATGCAAATGTGATGCTGACACATCCAGCGAGTGAAATGCCCTCCCGCGCTCAACTGTGAACTCTAGTTGCAATGGCAATGAATTCTTCTACCATCTGTTTTAATGGGAGGTAGCAAAATCTGACAGGGTAGCACAAATCATCAGAACACCTGCATTAGAGTTTATCCGACGACATTGTAAGATGGATTCAACAGATCTTACGCACCTGCGGCGCTTCTGTGAACGGAGAAAACACAATAAAACTATATTACATAAAAATGAATATTTATGCCTATACACTAAATATATTTCACATAAATCATTGACAGATTAACAAAACAAAAGAAAAAAAATATATGCTGAGTTAGGCCTACGTTTCATTGTGACGCATTCCAACGTTCTCAGAAAGGAAAACGAGACGGCAGAAAGTAGTTTTCTTTACAGTTTCGTTTTACAGTTTTATTTGTTTTACAATAACTTGACAGTTTTGAATGATCTGCATCTGCATCTTGCATCTGTATAACCAACCAGCGTTGGTATGGCCATATCGCGCTGGCGCCTCATGCACACAAAGACACATATTTTTGCATTGAAGCCAGTTCATTATCAAAATAAAATACAGTTAAAGGAACGTGTAAAAAGTTACAGTGCTCCATTGTCCAATCTGTTGCGTTCAGCATGACCACCGCCTCACTGTGCTGTTAATGCCGATGTGAAGGATGATGTTTTACGTCGATGAAAGTAAAAGCCAATAAATAATATTTTAGTATACGTCGAGAATATGGAAACATTTGGGCTGTATCCGAAATCGCCCCCTATACCCTCAAATAGTGCACTATTTGAGGGGACGGCCATTTTAAGTGGTGTTCGAAACCTTAGTGGATGTTCTCAAGTGCACTCATTCAATCCCACAATGCACCGCAAAAACGAGTGTACAGCCGATGTACACTCAACGGCTAGAGAATCCCCAGAATGCACTGCGAGAGTCGCGCGCCGAGTCAATTCCCACGTCTCACCAGAAGATGGCGCCCGCAGCTGAATCATCCATTCATTGATTTTAGAAGCGCTCGTCCACGGCGTAATACAGTGGAATACAACAAAGGTACAAAATTAATTGTAAATTGACTATTAGGGTTTATACATAATTTCCGTGACAGAGTTCAAGATAAATCCTTCAATCTTACTATTGGAGCTGCCCGTTTCAAATGATTATTTAACAGGAAGCAAACTATGCAAAAGCGGCAGTTCTTCCGGTGCATTCAGTGTCCGAATTCACTCACTCGTTTTCATTCACTCCTTCAAGTGAACTATATGAGTGGACTAATGTAGGGAATAGTGAATGAGGGTATAGGGGGCGATTTCGGATACAGCCTTGGATTCGTGCCGAGTGAGAGAGGTAGGCATCAGTTTCATCTTTAATTTGTTTTTGGAATGACGTTTTATAGCTTATAGCCTATATCATTAAATTTAGAGGATTTGTTGTGGAGAGAAACTAATAAGGGTGTTTATAATGTTTGTAAACATTTTTGATTTACCGGTGTTTTAGCCTACATCATTTCTGAATAATAGCCTAATAAAATGCGACACAGCGTAGCCTTTGTTTTTTTCCCCTCAAAACACAATAGCGTTTTTTTAAACAGTTTGCAGCAAACATTTTTAATATCTTTAAAAATATATTTTAATGTCTTTAAAGATATTAATAGATTTTTTTTCTTTTGTTTAGTAGCCTAAAAATCTAGAAAAGATTGGCTGTGACTAAGCGCAGCGGGTTAAGATACAATCTCATTCTGTATTTTTTTTTCTCTTTCTTTTTCTTTTTGTGCAAAGAAAACACTGTACTTTATTATTATTGTAGGCAAAGACAATTTTAAAAATAACGGTATTAAACGCTATTTTTTCTACTCGAACCGGTTTCGGAGCGGTAATAATACAGAGGAGCGCAGGAACGGAAACCTTAAAATATGGATTCTGCTTGGAGTGAACCGATTGACTTTTTTTTCGTTAGCCCTGGACAAAACTATTTTAATTTGAATTGTGTAAATTTGAATTATTGACAAGTGTCTTTTAACAAAACTGAATATTATGTGGCATTTAAAATAGTTCTGAATTAGATTTTTTTTTTAAACTGGAATAATGAACATTTGAAAATTAACACAATTCAATTTTTTTATGGCAGTTTTTTTTTCATATAATCACGCTCCCATGAGTTAATATGTCATGGCCACGACAAAACTAGCCTAAGTGAACCGAACATATCCCCTCCCGGTTGCAGTAAATGCTTCGTTCGACTTTTCGGAGATCATCCACTCTTCCCTCTGACCTACTTTCTGTACAATCTGAATTTCTGCGCTTTGAATTTTAAATATGATGTTATGAATTTCTTCTTCATCTTGAAAACTTGAAGCTGTATTTTTAAAAACTGGATATTTGCAGTCAAAGAATTCAGAACAAAAAATCTGCTGTATGAAACTGCCATAAAATATTCAATTGTGTTAAATTTCAAATGTTCAATATTCAAGTTAAAAAAAATCTAATTCAGAACTATGCTAAATGACACATAATATTCAGTTTTGTTAAATTACACTTGTCAATAATTCAAATTTACACAATTCAAATAGTTTTGTCATATTATAAGCTCCATAGCTCGACCGATATATCGCCAAGATATTTGGCATTTTTCAAAAAGAGGCATCAAGAGCACACAGCTCTCACATTATCACTGTCTCATTCTTGTTAGCTGTCGTCGTCAACCGTTCTATCTAATACAGACAGAAGTCGGTCTAATAATCAGATGGTTAAACAAAGGAATTAAAATGTATACAAAAAGTATTATAATGATTGTTTTTATATTATTAGTAATAGAAAGGCAAACATTATAATACTTTGTCGTTTGCCATCAGCATTCAGCAAATACGCATTTATATAATTTAAACAAATCTTTGAATGACTAATGAACATTTAATTTCACAAGTCTTGCAAACTTAGTCAAATCCAGCTGTGAGATCTTATAAAGTGTGCATTTGTATCTTGTATGATCGCATGTACTCTGTGTGACTTTCGGCCCATGTGAATTGAATGTGGACAGGAGGAGAGGTCAGCTTCACTGGAGACACGCGATCGACAAACTTTAAACTCGTGATTTCAAATTATGCTGCGCTTTATGCTTTTTCCCACTGCCATATTCATGTCATTTTTACTGTGTGCTGTTTGTAAAATGAGTGTTACCTTGGCTTTATTTGAAAAAATACAATTCCCAATGCACATAAACCTCCCAGAATACTGATGGTCCTGTTGGTTACAGTGTTTACTTCCTTTTTATTTGTATTTTTATTAAATATTTAAATGTTTATGTTTATTTTACACATTTATTTTTAATCCATTTTCAAATGATTTCAAATTTCTTAAACATTAATTAAACAAAATAAAATTATATCGACTTTATATCGGCCACCAGCCACCCTGCTTTCCAAGATATCGGCATCGGCTGTTAAAAAAAAAAAAAAAAAAAAAAAAAAAAAAAAAACTATATCGGTCAATATCGGTTCTTATTATCATTTATCCTTTTATCCTTTTTGCAACATTATAAATGTCTTTACTGTCACTTTAGTTTAATTTACTTGATCTTTGCTGAAAAAAAGTTGATTTCTCAAAATCTTACTGCTCCCAACCTTTTGTGTTATTTGATGTGTATTTAGCATTTTGTAAAAATTTTGTTGGAATTTTGAGAGAATGATAATAATAATGGTACATCTTGTTTCATTTTCTCTCATCTTGAGTTTTCTTTTTCTATTTGTTACAATCTCGGCTAATCCCCTCTTCAAGTCTCATTCTTGTCTTCTCTTATCTCATTTTATTCATCTAAACTTGCCAACTCATCTTGTCTTCTTCTGAATCATACTGTCATCTTGTCTTGTTTACTCTTATCTCTTATATTATCATATCATCTTAGCTCATTTTATCCAGTCTCCTTTCATCTCCTGCCATCTTGTCACAGTTTTCTCCCCATCATCTCATCCCATCTCACTGGGTCTCATCTTTTTTTTATTTTTTTTTATTATTATCTGGTCTCATCATGTTTCTTCTCTTCTGATCTCATTGCATTTCCTCTCTGGTCATTTTTATTCTCGGTGGATGTGGCATCACAGAAACCCTGCGTCCATAAACGTCCTGTGGTGCAGATAGGCCCTGCGTTCCTCCACCACTGATTAAAGATCTCTCACTCCACACTTATTCATTTTTCTGATTTATGTCTTGTCATCCAGCTGCTGGCTTCATATTTGTCTCGCTGTGCTTTGTTTGGGCCGCCTGTTAAGCTTGTCCTCTTACTTATGGTAATGGGTATGGGAATTAGGCCAAAATTCATAGCACCGGTACTCTGAATACAGACAGAATTACTGACATGACACCGACAATCCTTTTTTTAACAGCTGTTGAAAGCAGCGAGTTCCCCCGCCTCATTGCTTTGGCTTGACACCTTTGCTTATGTTTCTGACTACTGATACTTGTTACTGTATGTCCTAAGAGTTAGACTCGAACAGATGTCTTTGTCAGATGTCTCCTTGTCCTCATTTACACAAAAGAGCGGAGATGCCTCAGAGTTTCATTGCTTTAGAGTCCCGGAGGATCACTTTAATCGAAAGAGTGGCTGAAAATGTTCTTTTTGTATGATGGCCAAGATCATCAATCATTTTCCTTGTGATTTTGAATGCACGTGAATCCAATTTAGTGGAAATTCTCTCTACAAAAGCCTTACTAATGCAGTGCATAATCTGCTGGTTGCACAATATACTGTGAACCAATAAGCAAACAATGTTTTGCCAATTTGATTGATATATGGAAATATGAGGAAAGTTTGTGCATGAAAATTCCAGCTGACATTGACAAAGATACTTTTTTCCATCCTTTCTTCCATTATCACAAAAATCCTCTGCACTCATGAAGTGGGCAACAAATGAAAAATAGCTACACCACAATAGCTGGAAATACATTTCTCCATCCTGGTGTCTGGCAGACTGCAGATGTTGGTTTACAGTTAATGTTCTGTTACAGTATATATTTTTTAAACAGAATAGAAGATCAATCTTGATCGCCTAGGAAAATGCGAAGCTTATGTGTTGTTTTATTAGTTTTCACCAATGCAAAACTTTTTTTTTCTTCTCAGATCTACTTTGTAAGGTGAGAAAGTTTAAAGCAAACACAATGTAAGTGATCTTATAAACAATACCTGCACAGATCCCATAGGACTGTCACCACACAGCAACAAGCTACTATATGCTGCATCTGATTTAATCTTAAGTAAGCACGCCTTACATGTGTCCTATATTAAGATGCGACCCATGTAGCATTCTTTTGGACTTGTAGTGCTACTGATTAATTTCTACTACAAAGACTGTATTTCTTTATTTGTTTCTGAGAATGTGAAGATCTACTGTTCCCATAAATCTGTCTGTGTTTTCACACATGTAAAATCACCCCTGTTGGCCTTTGGGGTCACGTTAACAGGGAGGGTAGTTGAACTCATGTCCACACTACCTCGAGTGAAACATTACCAAAAGCCTGGGGTCATCGGTGGACGTGAATACGTGCAATTTCAAGTTCCTGAAAATGAGTTCAAAATGTGCTGCTTGGATCCAGTCGGATTGGTGTAAATGCAAATTGGATGAAATGCCATTCTCAGTAGAGAAAAAGAAATCAAGCTGCATTTTTATGATTCTGTACTGCTGCACTGGGTGTTGAAGTAAGCAGTTTTATTTACAGTTACCATGCACCATTTTTCCTGTCTGATGCATTTGTGTTTGCATGCTTTTTATTGTCATGCTAAAAGATTAGATGTATTAAATCAAGGGTTTACAAACTGAAGTCCAGGGAGCCCCAGGTGGGCTGCAAGGGGTCTTACAGGGTCCGCAACAAATTTGACACTAAAAAGATTTGAAATTTATATTTAGAACTATGAAAGTTAAAATGTACATAAGAATGGAGGCAATAAATTATTGGAATATGTTTAGTGTAATGATTTATTAAATTCAGATTGCAATTTTGATAATAGTATCATTTAATGTTGCGTGTATAGTGTGATATATGTAAATACACTAGATGTATTATCATATTCCCAGTATCCATAACCATTAACAAAAAACAGAAAAAAAAAATAATTTTAATAAAATTAACATTTTGTCATAATATCATGTTTAATATTTTTCTCTCAGTATAAATGGGCTTTTATCTGCCCTGAAGTTGTGTTATTTTAGTATCACAGAGATACTATTATAGTTTTTTATAAATATTTCGAATGAGTTTTTATTTTCAAATTTTCTGTTTTCCTTTACAGTTTAATTTGAGTCATTTTGTTGTTTTTTCAATATTTTTTTAAGTATACAATGGTTTTTTTATTTATTTCAGTTTTAGCTCTTTATTACATCAATTTAAACTAAATGAAAACAAGGAATGCAGCCTTTGCAACTAGTTGAATAAAACAAGTTATTTATATATATATATATATATATATATATATATATATATATATATGTGTATATGTGTGAAGAGTTCATATGCAAAAGCCTCTAAATGCCACTAAAAATGAGCACTTTTATCAGGCTCCTATGTTTATGTTCAGTTATTTTGCTTTGGTAGCAATTACAGGAACCCATTCATTGCCATTAAAGTAAGATTACTGAACCTACACATTGGAGCCTGATAAAAGTGCTCATTTTTAGAAGGAAATTTCAGATGGCACTTAGAGACTTTTGCTTCTAAACTCTTCATATACAGATCCATCAGAAAGGGGTCCATCAGAAAGAGATCATCATATTTTGGGGTCTAAAAAATGAAATTAAATGAAAGAAACAAACAGAATGTTTTATTGGTAAAAGATTGTTTTCTTTAATCACAGTCATTACTCAACCCTGGTTGAATGGTTATTTTTTTTTTCTTCTTCAGTTGAGACAGAGTTTCTTGGTTCTGTTATACCCCTGTATGCCCATTTCATAACCTCAGTGCCCACTGTGATTTCTGTTTCTGAAATGTTAATGGACAGGTCTGGCATGAGGTATCTGAGAGGAGCCCACACGAAGAACCAATCAGGCAGCAGTCATGGTCCTGATTGGACCCACAGCAGTGGTCGGGAGCAGAAGAAGTGGGTCGCATCTTGATATGAGAGCGTGGGGCAATTTCTAATCTGGTGAAGGGGAGTTGAAAGGAAAGTGGAACCCTGGGTAATTCAGCACAGCAGCAACAGGCTTTTCCATTTGGACCCCAGGCTGTAGCAGGCAAATCCTCACATTTCGCAGGTCTCCGTGGGATTAGCCATTACAATGGTGAAAAGCAGAGGTCTGCAACAGCAAAGGAGATCAAAGCCATTTCTTTGCAACCAGGACCATGCTAAATGCACAATTTGAGGAGAGAGCAAGAGAGGCAGATAGACAGACAGACAGACAGACAGACAGACAGAGAGAAACCTATATACTCCGATACATAGAAAGTGAGAAACTGAGAAAGACACTTTTAAGGGAACTCTAGGTTGTATCTTCACCCCTCCCCTCTCGAGACATTCAGCACTTCTATATTTCATTAAATGTGTCGGGGATGAAAGAGCGAGCAAGTCTCCAGCAGGGATTTCTCTTGTTCAATATGTGCACATCCTGGATTAGGATTGCACAGAGCATATTTACTTAATCATCATGCAGTGTGCACTGAAACTGTTGCGTGGTGAAATGGTGGTGGTGAAGTGTCAAAAGAATATTCCAGTTTTACAACAGGTTGATTCACACGGCCATGGAAATTAAAACTTGTGTTTTTATTATTTATTTATTTATTTTTAAAGATCATTTTATCAATTCAAACCTGTATGACTTTCTTTCTTCTTTGGAAAATAACAGAAGATATTATGGAGAAATCCTAATTGTTTTTTGGTCGATAGAATGGAAGTCAATGGTTGCCAGATCTGTTTGATTACTAACATTCTTTAAAATATCTCCTTTTATGTCCCACAGAAGAAAGAAAGTCAGTCAGGTTTGGAACAATTGACACAATTTAGATTTTTGGGTGAAAAATCATCTCATTTCATTTTAACCCTCTGGGGTCTGAGGTGATTTTGGAGCCCATGAGATGTTTTGACATGCGCTGATATTTGTGCTTATTTGAGCTACTTATACTATTGGCCAGCGTGTAATTCAGCACAAACTGTGCTACAAAAATATGTGAGCAAGATGGATGTACATGTGTGCATTTTTTCACCATATAAAGTCTGAAAAGGTCAGATGTAAATATGCGTTTTTATACATTCTCGGCTATAATATTTTATTGGCCAGAAATGGCCCTTTGAGTGTAATCTAAAAATAGAATTAAAAAATGTAATGCATTAATGTATTTTGAAATTCAGTAATCATTGACATTCTGTCTATTACCACAGGAATAATTTACTCAACAGTAATAGACTTGCAATGAAAGTTAAAAAAATATTATTACACAGAAGTTCAAAAGTAATTGCACCTTAAGTGACATTTTTTTTGAAAAATATATGTAAGTGCTTTAACGTAAAGAAAAGATTGTAATTTCTACTTTTAAATCCTCTAGTGCACCTGGCATGTGGGCCTCCATTATAAGTCTATTACTGCATTTTTTTCCCCTCAAATCGAGGGACAAGATTTGCTGTCGTAAATGATGGTACCAATAAATGACCTGAAACTCCTTTAAATGAACTGAAATTCTTGGATGGCATAATAAGCCCTTTTCACTATAATGACTTTGAACAAAGCACTTTATCCTAAGATTCATTAGCATGTACTGTATGTCTTTACAGTTTTGATTTTACGAGAGCTCAAGTATGCAATCTGATTCATTATCGTCAATTGGAAAAATAATTCTTGCTTTCAAATGGCTTTCTAAAGACTCACAGTCTTCCATTGGCAGAGGTGTAAAAAGTAAAATTTTACTGAATTAAAAGTACAAGTATCTGGCAAAAACATACTTGAGTAAAAGTAAAAAAGTACAACTTTAAATTGTACTCAAGTATTAAAAAAGTAGAAGTACTTTTTTTTCTGACAGACATACAGATGTTTGGTTAAAGGGAGAAACCGAACCAAAATGCAATGGCACAGGTCAAACACACATATCTAGTGCAGCAATAACAATTCAAATGCAGCACAGCGGAACACACACAAAAAATAGCAGGGAAAGGGATTAAAAGGAAACTCCATCCTTTCCACCCTCATGCCATCCGATATATATGTATATGTGTGTGTGTGTGTATATATATATATATATATATATATATATATATATATATATATACTGTATACATATATACACACACACACACATATATATATATATATATATATATATATACAGACATACACACACACAGGTTTTTCAATTCAAATTTATTTGTATAGCACTTTTCACGATACAAATCGTTGCAAAGCAGCTTTACAGAAAATGTAAGTTTCTACATTATATTTAGGAGTAGGTTATTAGTGATACAGTAAAAATCAAGCACTTAGTTAATATATATATATATATATATATATATTTATATATAGACTTTCATTCATCAGATGAACACAAACTAAGATCTAAATCATCTAAACTAAATCATCTTTCTCCGCATAACAAGTATAGGACGTCCAAAAACGACACTTCAAAAACTACACAAAGTGAATATGACAGTAACTCATACAACCACTGTTAATGAATCAATCTCTTCTTAAGTGAAATGATAGGCATATGTAAGAAGTATTCAAATACTAATATTTTAAACTTGACCGTTGTGTTCACTTTGTGTGGTTTCTGAAGTGGTCCTGTCACCTTGCATGGACTAAAAATCTTTGCTTGTGTTCATCTGAAGAAAGGAAATCATAAACAACTGAGACAACATGAGAATCTTTTTTGGGTGAACTATCACTTTTAATAACAATGTGATGCAGAGGTTAGAAACATATTCCAGACAGAATGCAAGAATGGGTTGAATTAATGAGGAGAGTCTTAGAATTAAAACATACAACATTAACGTTTTGAGAGGCCACTTTTTTTGTGCTGTCTACGTCACTGTCTAATAGGATAATTAATCTTTTAATTGTTTATTTGGGGCAATTTTGGGCTTTTTCTCAGCAAATATTGCTACATAATTATTTGCGACTAATTATATGAATTAATGAGCAAATCATGTAATTATTAAGATTAAAAAATATTCATTGAGAGTCCAAATTCCTACTCAATGTGTCATATAATGACATATTATTAATACAACGTATCCACTACCTGGTAAGAGCATCACTAAACATGAATTACATTAAACATGCAATGTTCATTTAAAAACTGTTTTTGGAGATTTGTAGCATTTAATTTAAAAAAAATTCCCACAAAAATATTAATTATATTTAAATTGTATCACTGATTTTATTTGCACTTGATCTTGTGCATTCAGCCAATATATTATACAGCTAATGGCTCTATCAAAACCTTTTTGGGGGAAAAACGCAACTTTGCTACCTCAACATGCTTCCTCAGATTTGAAGCTGAAATATACATGTGTGTGCTTGATGCGTGAAAATAACGATAACAGGTTCTCACATCAGGCACGCACGTTTGAACTTGAGTTTACCATATTTAATGTGCATAAGATAAAATAAAAATGTAATGTACTTTTGAAGTTGAAATGAAATTGTAAAAAGTACTGTTTTTTTCTTCAGAAATGTAATCAAGTAAAAGTACAAGTAGTCAGTTTAAATTGTACTTGAATAAAGTAAAAATCCCCCAAAATAATAATTGAGTACAGTAATCAAGTAAAATTACTCAAGTATTTTACACCTCTGTCCATTGGTTAAACCTGTGTTGGGATGCTCCTTACAGTCTGATTTCCCTGTGACGGCTCAAGTCTGGGAAGTGAGAGTGTTGGTGCCCAAACCTCTCTAATTTAATTGACTGGGACCTCAGAAACTGGCCAAAGGTTGGGAAGCTCATTATCTGAAAAAGATCAAGCTTTTAACGTTGATGCAGGGAAAGCAAGAATATAATTTAATGAGTAAATGGAATACAGTCATGACAGGGAAGCTTTGTTCCTTGTTTGCGAGGACTGCATCAAGGGAGGAACATAATTTGTTACAACTTGCTCACATGAGGCAGGACGGGGGAGGGAGAGAGGGCGTGTTGGCTTCCAATTAGCAGCTGAAGGGAGAGACACTGTAACTTAGCAGTCATAATGGATTGTGTACTACTGCATACTGCTTCAGAATATAATTTGTTCAGAACATAATCTCAAAAAAGAGAGTTGTAGTAATATATATATATATATATATATATATATATATAAAAAAGCATGTCTTATGTCTCTGACTATTTACAGTCATGGCCAAAAATATCGGCACCCTTGGTTTCACAGAAGGCTGTGAAAATTAATCTGCATTGTTAATCCTTTTGATCTTTTATTTAAAAAATTCACAAAAATCTAACCTTTCATTGGATAATAAGAATTTAAAATGGGGGAAAATATCATTTTGAAATATGTTTTTCTCTAATACACATTGGCCACAATTAACGGCACCCTTTTATTCAATACTTTTTGAAACCTCCATTTGCCAGTTTAACAGCTCTAAATTTTCTCCTATAATGCCTGATGAGGTTAGAGAACACCTGACAAGAGATCAGAGACCATTCCTTCATCCCGAATCACTCCAGATCCTTCAAATTCACAGCTCCATGTTGGTGCTTCTTGTCTTCAGTTCACCTCACTCATTTTCTACAGGGTTCAGTTCAGAGGACTGGAATGGCCATAGCAGAAGCTTGGTTTTGTGCTCAGTGACCCATTTTTGTGTTGTTTTTGAGGTTTGTCTTTGGATTATTGTACGGATGGAAGATCCAAACATGGCCCATTATAAGATTTCTAACAGAGTCAGTCACTTATTGATTTTTTATCTGTTGGTATTTGATAGAATCCATGATGCCATGTGTCTAAACAAGATGTCCAGGACCTCCAGCAGAAATATAGGCCCACAACATCAAAAATACAGCAGTATATTTCAATGTACACATGGGGTACTTTTTATCCCTGTGTTCACCAAACCCAGTTTGTGTTTGCTGCTAAAAAGTTCATTTTTTAGTTTCATCTGACCATAGAAGCCAGTGCCATTTGAAGTTCCAGTCGTGTCTGATAACTGAATATGCTGGAGTTTGTTTCTGGATGAGCTAGGAGAATTTTTCTTGAAACCCTCCCGAACAACATGTGGTGATGTAGGTGCTGTTTTATAATATACATTTTTTAAGGTTTTCTGACCCCGAGACTCAACTATTTTCTGCAATTCTCCAGCTGTGGTCCTTGGAGAGTCTTTGGCCAATCAAACTCTCCTTCTCACCGTGCATTAGGACGATATAGACACACGTCCTCTTCCAGGCAGTTTCGGAACATTTTCTGTTGATTGGAAATTCTAAATTATTGCCCTGATGGTGGAAATGGGAATTTTCACTGCTCTAGCTCTTTTCTTAAAGCCACTTCACTAATTTGTGAAGCTCAATTATCTTTTGCTGCACATCAGAAATATATTATTTGTTTTTTCTCATTGTGATGGATGATTAAGGGAATTTGGGCTTTGTTTTCCCTCCTATTTATATTTCTGTGAAACAGGAAGCCATGGCTGGATAATTGCATGTTCATAATCACCCTGGAGCGCTCAAAATTGTGAATAAGAATGTGAATATACTTCAGAGATATTTTACTCTGAAGAATTTCTCTTTTGTGATTTTCTTTTAATAAAAGATCAAAAGGATTAACAATTCAGATTAATTTACACAGCCTTCTTTGATCATATTTACCAAGGGTGCCGATATTTTTGGCCATGACTGTATATATATCTTCTTATAATAACATATTTATTTAATATAATATTTAGTAATAGTATTTCACTATTTTCACTATTAACATCCCATTAACTACTTTTGCCTCAGTAAACTTCTAATTTGCTGCTTAATAATAGTTAATAAGGTAGTTGTTAAATTTAGGTATTGGGTAGGATTAGGGATGCAGAATATGGTCATTCAGAATATATGCTTTATAAGTACTAATAAACAGCCAATATGTTAATATACTAATATGCAATTGGTTAATAGTGAGAATCGGTCCTGAAGTGTTACCAATACTTTGTGCTCATTACAAATTTCTTTTATTGTATTATCAGTATGACTCATTAAAATCTTGGCTGTGTGAATAATGGAATTTTATCAAAATGTTTCCTTAGTCAGGAGACTGCATACTTGATATAGAGAAAATGATAGGATTACCCATGCTGCACAGCAGGCTTTTAAGATGGGCTGAAAGGTAATCACTATGACTGTGATTTGCCAGGAGGATGTCATCACACTAAAATTCCAGGCATTATTGTAATTGCATGAGAAAAACTTTTATATTTTGTAAAAATTCTCGTTTTGCTTTTTCATTTTTAGTTGAACTGTTTTTATTTTTATTTACCTTTTTTAAACAGTCTAAATAGAATTAAAATGCACAAAATAGATGGTCAGTAGTTTTACTGTCCATTGAAACCGAAGTAATCTTCACATCACCTTTGTGTGAGGGCAAAGCAAAAATACTGTTGAAAAAGCAAAAAATGAAAGTCTTTGGTAAATATAATAGCGTTAATGCAAATATTTCCCCACTCAACATGAAAAAACAGTAAACAGTTCCCTCCCAATGGGCGCTGAGTTGACTCTCTAATTGACATCCCGTGCCACTAACTAGAGGTGATAATTGCCTTGACAGAGAAAAAATGAAGCAGGTGATTTGGAGCAATTACTGTGCTTTTTGTGTCTAGAACATTCAGATGCACCCGTTATGCACTAATGGAAAGTCTAATTAGACAGCGTAACATTAGTTACTGATATCTAATTATTTGATTTAATTAGGCACAGCCACAGGAAAGATGTACAGCATGATGCACTGACAAATTATTTGACATTTTGAATTGACTTTTGTCCTCAGGTGTCTCCTAAGGTGATTTAATTGATTTCTCTTCATGAACTCTTCACTGTGTGTCTGTAAAACATGTTTACTTCCTTTTCAGAGGAAATAATTGCACATATTTTCAGGGGATAAAACATTTCTGACTGAGATAATTAATCTTGTCCTAATCTGGTTGAGATAATTAATCTCCTGATGATGTTTGATTTATGTGCCGCATAAATTGCTGTGCTACACAGATTTACGTCTCACAGTTTCTGTGATTTATTTGAAGCTCTCACGACCGTACAAATATTTTCATTCGCAAAACACTGCAGAATAAAAGGAACTGCAAATACATGAAATGAAATCCCACTCAAGTACACATTCATTCAAATGCAGTATATTGTATCTGAAAAACTACATTACCCAGAATACTTGCCAAGATATTAAATATTAAATATGTGTCTGTCTCAGGCCTTTAATCCTCTGATGCATGATGTCCACTACAGTAGAGATCTTTAAAAACCATTATTCTCTCTTCATGGTGGAACATTACATTGAAACCACTATGGGTGACCTTAAACCTGTACTAATAATTGTATACAACTGTCCTCTTTATATGCCATTGTATTAAAGAAAAAACACAATAACATATAAAAAACATATTTAAAAACAGTATGTTATGAACAGCAGTTATGCAAATTATGCTCAATTTGCTTTTCTGTTTCTACTTTGAGATGCCCATTCCAAGATAAGTGACGTAAAGTAACTGCATGATTTTTATAATCATAGAATTGTACATTTATGCCATACAGACAAGTTTGACACAATCACTTTTAATTGTAATGTAGAAACATTCATTTTCTGTGAAGCTACTTTTGAATCGATATGCATTGTGAAAAGTGCTATACAAATAAATGTGAATTGAATTGGGGTAAAAAAAAAAAAAAAAAAACACTTAAAAACGAATAAACAGAATTTTATTAAAAAATATAGCAAATTTATAAAAATAAAAACAAATTCAAAATATTAATGAAAACTGCAATAGAATCTCAATGATACTAAAAGAACACTGCAGCAAAAGTCTATGAATTTATGCTTGTTTTTTGTTTCATTTAAAAAAAGAGCAATAAATAACAATATGTTGAAGTATTATTAGTATTGATATATTTTATATAAAGAAAATTTAAAGTTTAATGAAAAAAAAATCTGAGTTAAAAATAGCCACAAGTTAAATGTATTATTTTTTATACAAAATCCTTATTGTTGAGCACTGTTTTGAAGCAAAAAGAAGCATTATGCTTTTTGTGATTTAATAATTCATGCATTCAAGGGTTAAACTCCAGTCATGCTGCTTAACCTGCAAAAAAATAAAAACCGTGTGACAGAAATGCTGCCCCGTTGACAGATGCCGACCGGAGAAAATGACTTCTCCTGTATATATATATATATATTAGCCCAGCGAAACTTAAGGTTGATTGAACCGTGACCTCGTCATCCGTCAGATGAAGAGAGTTCACTTTGCCCCCATGCAAGAGACCATATAAAGACGTCACATTTCTCTGTTCAAGAATGGAAATGTACTGTATGACTTAAACGTGGCAGCAGTAGAGTAAGAATGAATGTGTGTTTGGAGGAAAGCAGGAATATGCAGGCCTGATCTGCACTGGATCTGTTTTTGAATGAACATTTTGTGTAGATTTATAATATATTTCTATAAAAAAGTCTTTAAAAGATCTTTAAACAATGTTGGCATGGTGCTATTGGCTGAGGTAGATTGTTGCTGGTTCGAACTGGTAGCCTACAAACCTCTCCATTGAGCAAGGCACTTAACCCCAGATTGCTCCATGGAGACTGTCTCTGTAATAAGTCTACTGTAAATCGCTTTGGATGAAAGCATCTGCTAAATGACTACTTAACATCCTCAATATACTAAATTGAATAGCTGCAGCAGTATGGAAAATTTCTGGAAAAAAATCCACATTTAGAGGGTCACATGCTGTGTTCAATTTTGGCTGTGTAGAACACTAAATACCTCACAGCAAATGAATGAGTATCAGAATATCTATTTGGCATAGAGTGTTGCAATTTATTAATTTTATTTAGTTTTTCTGCTTTGTTCTCATGCTTGAGTGAGGTCTTGGCATTAATGGTTTAAAACTGAAACACGGCTTAAAGAAAACATTGGTCATTGAGAACTCTCATCAGATTTCCAGAACAGTCAGGTACATGGAAGGAGGAATAAATGTCAAAATTTCCACAAAAAATATGTATATCTAAAATAAAATTCCCACGAAAAAAATACAATACAAGTTTATGCTTTTTCAAATTTTATTTCAGTTATTGCGTATTATGTAAAATAGATATCTGTAACAAAAATAAGTAAAACCCTGCTACTTAGAGCATTTTTGTAGGTCTACTTGTGCGTGCATGTGAGTAAGCGCGTTCTCATGGATAGTATATGATAGAGAGCAAATTCCCAGCTATTCTCCTGAATTCCCATTCTCCTCACACTTACTGTGAGTGACACGAGCAGCAGTATTCAGTCGCATCGGAGAGGAGACGTGGGGCTTTGAGTAATGAGCGCTGTGTCAACCTCAGCCGCCCTCTACCTGTGAACACGCTGAGCTTCCATCAATAGTGAACGACTGCGGTGTGATTACGGTTTAATGTAGACCCGCAGAGAAGCCTCGTAGGCAGACTGCGGAACGGGAGAGAATGACAAAAGAGAGGACACGTGATATGGAATGTGAATGAAAGACGAGAGAAGAAATCCGTTCAGTCAGCAATTTCAGCTGTGTGAGTATCTCAGGCCATTTTTCACACTGACTGACTGACAGGATTATGGTGTCGTGTAACGGCGTAGAGCGAAAACATGACTGATATCCCATCAGTGACTGTCCAGTTCAATCAGTAAAGTTCAACTGATGTCCATCAAATATCCCTCAGTGTTTAGCTTTCTGATTTTTGGTGTGAAGTAGACTTTGAATGCAGCTCACAAACTAAATATATATAGAGTATAATCATGGTTGAGAAATAAAAAGTAATTATATTTTCTATCCTCTTACCCTAACCCTACCCCACACACAAAATGTTTTTGGATTTTTAGATAAAAAAAAAACAAACAAACAAAAACTTCATTTCAAACTTCATTCATGTTTTCTTCATCCTCAAAAACAATAGTAGCAAGTCCATGAAAATGCAGTTGATATACAATTCCTAAGGGAAAATGACATCTTTTTTATTGCATTACACACACATTGTGAAACATTCACAGAAACGACAAAAACGGTTATCAGGATTTGTCTTCCTGTGCAAACAGCTTAAGCTCTTTGAGTTTATTGAACACCGTGCTGCCTCCTACCAAGAGTTCAATGAAGTGCAATTAGTTGTCAGTGGGTTTCGTGTTTATTCACCAATCAGGAACATTCAGAAAAAGCAAACACTGACTGTATTGGCCTCTTTTAATACATGCTCGTACATAACTGGCAAATAAAACTTTTTCAAGGAAAGTGTAAGGGTTCTGATGACCATATTTCTTATGCGTCCTCAGCTGTCAAAATGGCGGCTCATATTGACGTCCCACAGTTTCAGCGGCTGCAATTTGCATAATATGAGGCTTAAAAATTCTGACACAATTACACTCTCCTCTCCAAATGAGTCTGTGGGACGGGCCTGAGGGCGCTCGGTGTGTCTCGCCTCAGAGAGCGAGGCTATTTTGTTTGGCACGGGCAACCCGAGCCGGAGAGAAAGCGAGCCCTTGTGTGAGCCCAAAACCGCTGGGTTTTACTCCTCCAGTCATTAGCAGAGAAAACTGGGCATTTCCTAATGACTTCACACTTTCCAACGCGTGGGTTAATCCATCTCTACTCAGGGTAGCTGTGTTGGAAAGCGTATAGCCACGAAAGAAGGAATAAATCTCTTTCTGTGCTATTCAGGAGGCAAAATTACCTCATGAGCTTCAGTGAGTGTTCACCTACCTCATTTGTGGTTAGAGCCCACATTAGCGAGATTACAAAATGGAGAACTGTTTATCGTTGCAGATGATGCAATATATGTTCACAATCATTTTGGTTATATGCATACAATTATTGCAGGTTTGACTGGGCAGGATGGATTCCTTTGACTCGTGAGGTTAAATGAGTCTCTTAGAGGTTTGTCGAGTGTGTCTGTTCTGACGGATGACCTCTGCAGCGCTCTTTGTTTAGCTTTGAATGAAGCAGTGCTTTCCTCCATTAGGTGGTGAATAGGTAAATGGGCTTGATTCATATTTGAAAGCTGTGATCAAATAACCGCCAGCACTCTCTTCCCCACTGTACTCTCTCTGCATCCAAGTGGATCGCCACTGCCTTGCAATTACATTCAAGCGGGACCTATTAGCCCTTATGAGAAGAGAATGCTTGAAAATTGGATTATTTTGCAGAGGGAAATGTCAGTTTTAAGTTACACTGCCTGAATGCTAACCGTTTGGTTTGGTTTTGAACTCGCAGAAATCTCTGAAGTTGCTCTTTGGATTTGAGATGCATTATCTACAGCCTGCTGTATTGTTCAAGACATTAAAAATAAATGAAAACTAAATGTAAATAAATAAATGTAAATAAATCAAATAAATAAATAAATGGATTTATTTACAACATTACGTTTTTTGTATTAATGCTAATAAAAAAATATATAATAGTTTTAAGTTACATTGAATAATTTTCCTATTTCAAGTTTAATTTTCAAATATTCAAAGACATCTGAAGCAGATCTTGCATATGAGATACATTGTCTAAGCTCTGCTGTACTGATTGAGATAAAAAACAAATGAGCCAGTTATGTAAATAAATTAAAATAAAATAAAATATTTAAAACATAAATAAAATTATTTATTTATTTATTTATTTATCAATGAATCAAGAAATAGTTTTAATAATTTTGTTATATTGGCTGTATTACAACAGTTTTTTTTTTCAAGCTCTTAAAAGCACCTGAGATGGATTATCTACAGCCTGGTATGTTGATTAAGAATTAAAATTAATATTAAGAATAAAATGAACCAGATATGTAAATAAAATAATCTAAATGTAGATTTATTTAAAACAAAGTTTTAAAAATTTGTTTTTTTTAAAGAAAATGTTCATTTTTAAATAAATGAATTTATGAATTTTTTGTTTTGAATTTGATATGCATTATCTTCAGCCCACTGTATTGTTCAAGACATAAAAATGAATAAGTTATGTAAATAATAAATATGTAAATAAAATAAAATTGGATTAAATACATTTATTTACAACAAGTGTATTTAAATAAATAAATAATGTCATAGTTTTACATTGATTTGGCTGGATATCAACAGCTTTACTTTACGCCTCTGAAGCTGTGCTTGGATTTGAGATACATTTTCCACAGGCCGCTGTATCAGGATATCTGATCAAGATATGGAAACATTTATCAGTTTTGATGCTGTGCTCAAAGCAAATGCCACAGAGTCTGTCTAAAATTGTTGTTTTGTAAATTATTATTATTGATGTCTGGATTCCTTGTCTTCGGCTCTTTACATTTAAACTGTAGTGGGAAACTGGATTGCCTGCAAAAGATTTCTTTTTTTCTTCGTCAAAGCTAGAATGTAAATAAAGACAGAAGCAAATGTCAGAGCCCAACATTGGCATTCTGAGATGTGGTTTTCCTCTTGGATACATAATAAGTTAAAGATGAAGTTTGGCCTCAAGCTCCCTTTAGATCTGAGCACAATCAGTTTTGCTCTGGGCCTGTAATTCGAGGCCCGCTATGTCTTTTTTCTCTCTTCCTTCTCCCTCCCACTCTCTCCCTCGCTTTTTCTCTGTTTTATGTCATTTTATGGGAAAGCCACATTGGCATTGTTGTCGTGACTGCTTGCAATGGTGGGTCGCAACGAATGGGCAGAGATGGATGAAGTTAATGACAGTTTGTGAACCTTCCTGGAATTTCCTCTGAAGAGGCCCCAGCCTCACTCCCTCAGAAAGCCATGTGCTCCTGTGAGTTACAAATGTCCTGTTAAACCATTCATCAGTGTCAGCTCTCAAACATACATATACATTTGAAGATGAAAAGGAACCATTTAGCTCAAAGGATGAAATTATGTTTATCTGTAAATATAACAAACCCACTTTACAATTCAAAGCAGCTTGAAGAATGTTTGATAGATGAATCACCTTTGATATTTTAAATCGAGGTATAAAACTATCTGCATATCTTTCAGTACGGAGCTGGAAAAGTGCATAATGTGTGTTATATACATCCTTATGTCATTATTATATATTTCAATCAGCTCGGTAAATATGTCTTCCGTACTGTTAAAATGTTTTTGAAAAATGTAATAGTAAATCTTTCAGATAATATTTTGTTTATCTATGACCTGAAGAGCAGCTTCTGGCCTACTTTGAAACTTTGTAGTGCAGCACTTTTAATGCCATTGACTACTGTTGCACTTTTCCCCACAAGTTTCTTTTATTAACCTTGTCAAGGAATTTCCAAGCAAGTCCAAGATGGTTAGTGCTCTTTTGCTGCTGGCTTAGCTGGTCAACCATCATACTTTGATCATGTTGACCAAGTGTGGGTTACTACATATTTTAGTGTCCGTCCATTATAGCATTATTGTATTCTGTTTTCTAAACTGTTTGGAAAGACTGCTGTGATTGTTTATTCAGTTTGGTAATACAACAGTGATTCAGCAGCCAAAAGATCTGGACTGTTTCATTGCTTTCCTTTGATTATAAATGCAATTTATTTCTAACGCTCGATAGAACTCATAAATAGTTAGTAAATTTCACAAACCATTACTAAGAAATGGCAAGTAACACATTTAATTAAACTTGAAATTCTGAAGTAGAAATAGTTTTTTATTGTAAAACATACTCCAATAAAAGTTTGAAGATGCAAAATAATTTTTTTTGTATGTACCGAAACCTCATGCAATGTTGTTATTTTCAACAGGGAAGTGAGTAGATACATAGCAACACATTTCTTTAAAAAAAAAAAAAAGGTACAATCTGACCACTCGTGTCTGTTTGGTTGGGAAATGGCCTTTCGCTAGCACTGAGATTATATGTTGGTTTTAAGTGCCCAAGCAGGGCCTCTTAAAAGCAACAGTATTTTAATGGATAAAACCCACTTATGGTGTTGTGGATAAAGGGTCATTGGTAAAAACATTTTGGCTTCCCAAAAAAAAAAAATCTAAGACATTTGAAAACCAAAATAGATAGATGAGAGAGCAGGTGTTGAAAAAATGAGCTGTGCATGTTTACTTACGTGAGAGGAAATGAATCCCAAAGCTTTTGCCGTCAAAATCTACAAATGGTATATAAATTACTCCTCCTCCCTCAACGGCTTGAGGCAACATCTCAGATTGATGTCTGGAACATAAAATAGCCTGATATTGTAGCACATCAAAATTTATAAATGAAAACATCACAATTCCTTGAGTCTCTCTTGTCTGAGATACTTTATTCACTGTTATGTTTTCAATAGGGTATGTTGATGTATGTATTCATAAAGGAAATGCACTTGGGGAAAAATCCCCTTTCATTTCTAATAATCTTTTGGGCATATTCATAGATACAAGGCCGTCTTAATCCATGTTTTGACCCTGTAAGTATGAGTCAGATCGCTTACTCATGACTGAGTAACGTTTGCTATGTTGATTCATTGCCCATTCAAACAAGATTCTGGGATGTGGAATGAATCTTAAGCTGATGGTTGATCGATATCTTGTTTGCTATTGATTGATTCATTTATTTAAGTCTACAGTCATTCACGTTCACAGACTGTTTAGTTCAGGCTATTGATCCCCTGGTCGTTGAACTGATAAAAGATGACACGAACCTGATGTGGGTAAAAATGACTAAAAGCACGGAATGTTTCTCACGATGGAAATTATGCTATGACAACTTGTCTGGGTTGTATAATAGAGACGTACACGATGTACAGGTAGTACATTACTGATTACATCATGTCGCAGATTGGTGGTATTTTAGGACAATGGTTTGGACAAGGTAGTGCTTGGTGGTCTGCAAAGATCATTTGGGCTGTCCAAGTTAACGCAAGCACATAAAATGAAAAAAAAGTGTATATATATATATATATATATATATATATGTATGTATATATATATATATATATATATATATATATACACGTACATATACACTCACCTAAAGGATTATTAGGAACAGCATACTAATACTGTGTTTGACCCCCTTTCGCCTTCAGAACTGCCTTAATTCTACGTGGCATTGATTCAACAAGGTGCTGAAAGCATTCTTTAGAAATGTTGGCCCATATTGATAGGATAGCATCTTGCAGTTGATGGAGATTTGTGGGATGCACATCCAGGGCACGAAGCTCCCGTTCCACCACATCCCAAAGATGCTCTATTGGGTTGAGATCTGGTAACTGTGGGGGCCATTTTAGTACAGTGAACTCATTGTCATTGACACTCAGTGTCCTGCACAGTGGTAACAAGGCATGATGGATCCATGTTCTCATTCTGTTTACGCCAAATTCTGACTCTACCATCTGAATGTCTCAACAGAAATCGAGACTCATCAGACCAGGCAACATTTTTCCAGTCTTCAACCGTCCAATTTTGGTGAGCTCGTGCAAATTGTAGCCTCTTTTTCCTATTTGTAGTGGATATGAGTGGTACCCGGTGGGGTCTTCTGCTGTTGTAGCCCATCCGCCTCAAGGTTGTGCGTGTTGTGGCTTCACAAATGCTTTGCTGCATACCTCGGTTGTAACGAGTGGTTATTTCAGTCAAAGTATTTCACTCAAATACACGTTGGACACAATTATTGGCACCCCTAGAAATTCTTATGAGTAAAATATCTGAAGTATATTCCCATTCATATTCATAATTTTGAGCACTCCAGGGTGATTATGAACATGCAATTATCCAGCCATGGCTTCCTGTTTCACAGAAATATAAATAGGAGGGAAAATAAAGCCCAAATTCCCTTAATCATCCATCACAATGAGAAAAAACAAATAATATATTTCTGATGTGCAGCAAAAGATAATTGAGCTTCACAAATTGGTGAAGTGGCTTTAAGAAAAGAGCTAGAGCAGTGAAAATTCCACTTTCCACCATCAGGGCAATAATTAAGAATTTCCAATCAACGTAAAATGTTACGAAACTGCCTGGAAGAGGACGTGTGTCTATACCGTCCTAATGCACAGTGAGTTTGAGTGGCTAAAGACTCTCCAAGGACCACAGCTGGAGAATTGCAGAAAATAGAGTCTCAGGGTCAGAAAACCTTAAAAAAAATTTAAGCCTGCCTACCCGGACTTACTGCTCATCTCATTCCCCTCTGCTGCTTTTCAATAAACCTGTTGTTTGTATTGCACTTACCTCTGTGTCCTGTGTCTATATGCTGACACACCTACATCACCACATGTTGTTCGGGAGGGTTTCAAGAAAAATTCTCCTAGCTCATCCAAAAACAAACTCCAGCATATTCAGTTATCAGACACGACTGGAACTTCAAATGGGACTGGCTTCTATGGTCAGATGAAACAAAAAAATGAGCTTTTTAGCAGCAAACACTCAAGATGGATTTGGTGAACACAGGGATAAAAGGTACCCCATGTGTACAATGAAATATACTGCTGAATTTTTGATGTTGTGGGCCTATATTTTTGCTGGAGGTCCTGGACATCTTGTTTAGACACATGGCATCATGGATTCTATCAAATACCAACAGATAAAAAATCAACAAGTGACTGACTCTGTTAGAAATCTTATAATGGGCCATGTTTGGATCTTCCAACCGATAATCCAAACACAAACCTCAAAAACAACACAAAAATGGGTCACTGAGCACAAAACCAAGCTTCTGCTATGGCCATTTCAGTCCTCTGACCTGAACCCTGTAGAAAATGAGTGAGGTGAACTGAAGAGAAGAAGCACCGTCATGGAGCTGGGAATCTAAAGGGTCTGGAGTGATTCTGGATGAAGGAATGGTCTCTGATCTCTTGTCAAGTGTTCTCTAACCTCATCAGGCATTATAGGAGAAAATTTAGAGCTGTTAAACTGGCAAATGGAGGTTTCAAAAAGTATTGAATAAAAGGGTGCCGTTAATTGTGGCCAGTGTGTATTAGAGAAAAACATTTATTTCATAATGATATTTTCCCCCATTTTAAATTCTTATTATCCAATGAAATGTTAGATTTTTGTGAATTTTTTAAATAAAAGATCAAAAGGATTAACAATGCAGATTCATTTTCACAGCCTTCTTTGATCATATTTACCAAGGGTACTGATATTTTTGGCCATGACTGTATATATATATATATATATATAATGTATGTGTTTGTATTATGTACATATGTATATGTATATTCATTAAATCTGATCAAATTAACACTTCATTACTTTTTCTAAATACTGATCATTTGTGATTTTATTCTAGTGACAGCACTTGCTTTTAATAGTTAGATATGCATGTAGTTTAATAATAATACTTATAATAAGCTATTTTAACAGTTTAGTAGAATGACAACGTAAATGTTATTTGGCTATGGTTTTTATGAAAACACATTATAATTTGCATTGCTCTCTGGATAAAAGCATCTGCTAAATGGCTAAAATGTAAATGTAAAATGTAAATTCAAAAAGTATGAGATTTTTAAAAAATGTTTTTGAAGGAATTCTCTTATGCTCACCAAGGTTGCATTCATTTGATCATATTTACAGTAAAAACTGTAACATTATAAAGTATTATTACAATTTAAAATAACTGATAAATATTACAGTTGTTATAATTAAAAAAAAGTTATAGTTTTTAGCAACCATTACTCCAGTCTTCATTGTCACTTGATCCTTCACAAATCATTAATATGCTGACATCAAACATTTCTTATAATTTTGAAATGTTTAAAACATTTCTGCTGCATAATATTTTTTTTGGAAACCACAGTGCAGGTTTTTCAGGATTTTTAAGATTTATTTGAAATAGGAATCTTTTGTAACCTTATAAATTTCCTTATGTCATTATCAATCAATTCAATGCATACTTGCTAAATAAAAGTATGATTTTTTAAATTTATTTTTTATTATTTTTTTAATTTTTTTTTACTTTTGAATGATAGTGTATATACATGCCTTTATTTTTTAGGGAGGTCTCTTGCAGCACAAAGTTTGAAAACAAGAAAAAGTTTGCCCTGATTTTGGTGAATGCTCGATGCATTACTTTTGGTGAAAAGTAATGCATTGAATATTTTCCTGCTGAAAGTTATTGCACTGATCCAATGCAGCTGTATACTTTACTTTAAACCGGTTCTCTAACTGCAGTGTAAATGCAGGTGAATCCCTCTGCTGGAGCGTCGGGTGTGTGTGAGACAGGAGGAAGGCTCAAGACACATTGCTGTGTGTTTGATAAATGTTAAAGGAGTTGAAAATTTGCCGCTTCATCTGCTCTGGATTATTTTGCAATCAACAAGCATATTTTCCTCAGTGAAACGCTGTCATCGACTTCTTCTGCAACCCATCCCTCCATGAAAGTATCCCTGGGGCAGCCTACTGCTCCACTGGTATGTACGGTTCATTACTCTTTGCTGGTGACCAGACCTGAGTGCTCATTCTTCACATGCTGAATGTAGATCAGAGCTATTCATAATCCATCTCATTGGAGGCAGATTTGCCAAACAAGCCCAGAGAAGTCATGCTAATCAAGGACATGGGAAGATAAAAAAAAGACCCACAAAGACGTTTTGCAATCCACTAAACTTCCAGACTTTTAAACCTACTTAGCCAGCAAGTGTTCCTTTGTCAACCAGCTAATTGACAGCCTTCATCTGCTAATAGACCGATCAGCTAAGCCAGCCTGGTTAAAATCATGATGAAATGGAAGTAGTGTAGCAACAGATTCAAAGTTTTAAGTGGACTAAATGAACACCAGAGAGAAGTCTTTTGTTTCACTAGAAGAGGTGTTTCATCAGAAAGTTATGACATTGATTAAACATTACAAGGTCAATCAAGTAAAAAAATTAAATTAAATTAAATTAAATTAAATTAAATTAAATTAAATTAAATTAAATTAAATTAAATTAAATTAAATTAAATTAAATTAAATTAAATTAACAAATTAGAGAAGAGTTTGATATTCCCTCCGAAGACTTTTTCAAATATCTTCAAATTCGGCATTTTATAGAGTCTCTTTTAAAGCAAAATAGATTCCGATTTAAATTATCGGAACTGGAAGAAACCATACTATCAGTTAAATCGTTCAAAGGACTTATTTCAAAATTTTATGCCTTACTAACTTATTCTGATTCTTCAGTGTATGATTCTTTGAAACCATTATGGGAACGGGACCTAGGAGTTTTGTTTAATTCTGAAGATTGGACCAAGATCTGCGATGGGATCTTTCCAAAATGTACCTCAATTTCCATACATGAACAAAACTTTAAATTTTTCCACAGAATTTATTTTACACCTGTTCGACTGCATAAAATGTTCCCAGGTTGTTCCGACCTCTGTTTTAAATGCAAAACTTGTAAGGGCACATTCTTTCATGTATTTTGGTCCTGTGTTCACATCCAACCATTTTGGAGAGGGGTCCACTCTGCAATCCAGGAGATATTAGGGAAACGTTTTATTTTATCCCCCTCACTTTTTTTGTTGAATGACATTCCTAAAGACTTTTTTGACTCGGACCTCAAATCTCTGTTTACTACCCTTATATTTCTGGCTAAGAAATGTATATTACTAAAATGGTCCACATCTCAGATTCCAACTATTTCCATGTGGATTTCTCAGCTGTCAGCCTTTCTTCCTTTGGAGAAATTAACTTATGACCTCAACCACAAACAGGACAAATTCAGGAGACTTTGGGAACCTCTCCAATCCTTCCTACACAAAATTTGAATTTTTTATTTTTTAGAGAGTTTTGGCTTCTTTTGTTTTGATTTATTATGTTTTTTGTTAACAGATACACTTGTACATTTTATTTAACTTGCAGCGCTTGGGGTTTGTTTGTTTGTCTGTTTGTTTGATTGTCTTTGTCTCGGTTGTTTGTATTATTTGAAAATCCTTAATTAAAAAATAAATAAATAAAAAATTTAATTTAATTTAATTTAATTTAATTTAATTTAATTTAATTTAATTTAATTTAATTTAATTTAATTTAATTTAATTTAAACGTCCTTATTTACAATAGGGAGAAATTAGAAAATGTATGCTTTTAGAAAATAGATTTTCATTTCATGTCGACTTGAAGCTGGTCTTTTACTTTTACTTTTACTTTTTAAAGGTCACAACTGACTTTTTACCATTACTTTATTGTTTTTTTTAAATACTTTAAATACTGTCTTTTACATATGTATTTTATTTTAGCTACTTTTGTTCTAGACTAAGACTGCCAATCTTCACAGAAGTCCGTCATAAAAATTAATTGTTTTAAGCTATGATTAAATTACCTTTGATAATTTAAAAACAGAAAAATATATATTTTTTTAAGTAAATTTTAATATGTATTGTGTGAAAATTATGTATATCAATTTTATATATCTACAATAATATACATATATATTATTTTGTTAAGAATAATACACACACACACATATACATTCTTTTGTTTTTAATTATATGTCATTTATGGTCAAAATGTAAAATTTTGTCAAATTATGTAAAAACTGAGCAATATTATTTAATTGTGTGTATTTAGGTTTGAAATTCACCATATAAAAAGACTAAGCCATTTGATTCTAAAAATGTTAAAAGTGTTTTACCACTGTCATTTTCATTACAAAATGTAGAAAACTACTGTATAGTGAGTTCATGAAAAGTGCATTTCAAGGTTTATTTTCTTAATGCTGAAGAAATATGGTTAAAAATTTAATTGCTGGCTAATTTCTATCACACTTCAACATGTTTTTGACAATGTTGCTATAAAACAGACTGTTGTGACAGGTTTGTGAAGGTCATACAGGCTTCTAAGTGTTGCCAGTTAACCTTGATTCTTGTATGTATTTTTGAGTCATGTAAGTGTTCCAATATTCTGAACAATTTAATGAGTTATTATATTGTGGCTTCAGTTCCTGTGCTTTGTGTTCTTGCACACGAACCCCAGACAGCTCTTTCTTTGCGAGATTTAGTGTAGTACGGCAAGTTGGAGTGACTCTGACAACAACAGAAAATTAATAAAAAAAATTCATTTTGAGATCTTTTATAACTTTATCATCCTCCATCCCCGAACAAACTGCCGGACTGTAATTATTACAACAGCGACACTGTGTCGAGTACACCATTCGGTCACCAAATGGCTACCACTGGCTCTGCTGTGACCGAGCAAACGTTGTAGTGGTCAGCTCTGTCGCCTTAGGCTGGAAAGTTGTGGGTTCCCGATGTGTGCCAAGTTTGAGTCAGCCCGCTCCTAAATCTAAAAAAAGAGGGCTTCACGGTCAGACAGACTGACCACAGAGACATCAGTCGGCCCAGGGTTCCCCTGCCTTCTCATGAAGCCTGTGGCCTGCCAGCCCATAACAATGCAGGTTCAAATGGGCCAGCGAGAAGCACACTGTAAAAGACATTAGCTGAGAATAGCTACGACTATGACCAGCCGGTCCACGTGGGGCGTACGAAGACGGCTCGGCATTTATGGGAACAAATATCGGCCTTTTTTTCTCGTTGTTGTTTCCCGCTGCCTTTTCATGTGCGGACATCCCCACCTCGCTCTGTTCTTTTACATTTTAATGCCCGACTTTGAACGGCCCTTGTTTGATGAGGTTTTGCGATCTCCTCCCTGTGTTCTCTTTAATTGGCTGCGTTCAGTTTTCCAGTAGGGTCTCAAAAGATTGAACTGTATTTGCAAGCAGGGCAGATGTGACTAGCGGCTAGGCTCTGCGTGCCTGAGAGTATTGCCTTACTGTGACCACAGCTCTTAAAAACAGAAAATCTATCTCCAGAGTTTTGAAGGGAGGGGAAGAGCCATAGCAGAGATAAGTCAGCAGGGTTTGTCAGATGCGGCGCTTCCTCAGAGCGATTGGCCTGTCTGCCAGCGGACAATTCTGGCAGCCACCCGTATGTGTTGCCTCAGAAAACGCCCATAGATCAGAAGAGATGCATCTCAGAACGCGCTAAAAGTCTCAGAGCTCAGCGAGATATTCATCAAGATAACTTTCATTAAGAAACGTGTCGTTTTTTTATGCTTTGCTCCGTTTCTGTCACCGTCCTTATCGCCGCTTCTGCTGAATGTGGGAGAAGTATCACCGCATGAAATGCTGAATTTATGTCTCATTCTGGATGTGTGGTTGAGTGTTTTTCGAAACAATCAGGTTCTCCCGCCTCAAATCAATTATGATTTGACCAAGTAACTAGCGGGACTAGCAAGGACAATCCTCTGCTTCATGGGCATAATTCACTTTGGCAGGTCTGCATATTTGGCTTGGCCGCAAGCCTGCCTGCTACAGCTGTGCAGGAGATATTTCCGCAAGCTTCTCCCCCCCTCCTTCTCTGGGAGATTACATTGTCTTTTTGATGTCTGCCAGCCAGCAGATCTATAACACATGGGCCAATGACATGATGCTCATCTGGTCATTTATTTAAAAATACATAAAAAATGCAACCGCTTGAATACACTTATTCCATGATGAGCATGTTTTTTTTATATTTTTGAATTCATTTTAAAATTAATTTTTGATTTGTTTTTTGAGGCATAGTCATAAAAAGAAGATAAAGGGCTCATTAAAAGAATTAAATCCTTTAAAAGAAAACCATATTATATAGTTTGGCATAATCCTTTATTATTATTTCTTAGAAAAAAAGAGGAAATAATAGGAAAAAATAATACTTGAATAACATATTTCCTTACAGCTTGTATGCATGGGTTTTCGGGGAAATATTTGGTAATATAACCTTATTAAAATATATAAAATAATACAATTTCATAAAAATAAATCATATTTTAATTTTAGCACAAAATTAGTTCTAGGTATGGAAAATATCACTTAAAAGTTTTCCAAAATCATATGAAACCAACAACAAGCAAACTTCTGAAAACTTGCACATTTTAAACACATTTTCCTTTTCTTTTCATTCTTCTTGTAGACACTCTTTTGTGTCACTGACCAATATGTTCCTGCTGTATCCTATACCACGGTCCACAATGTCCAGAGAACAGATCGCTCTCATTAATGTGCAGCGCTGCATTATATAACATTGATGATGGCAATTCTCCCCTTCGAACATGGCCTGTAACTGATACTAGATAGCATACATTTTGTGCTCAGCCACTGGCACTCACAGCAAAGATGATATTTCTTTCAATCGCCTTGCCTAGAAAATGAGCCCATGTTTTGTTTCTTTCCTATTACCTTCTGAGACGCAGTGCTAACGGTGAAAGCGAAAAAGAGGGCTGAAGCGATAGCAAAACCGCCCACTAGACCAATACAGAAGCGGGCGAAGGCAGAGTGAGACATCAAATAATTCTCCACCTCCTGACAGGACATGAAGTACTGGAGCTAATTGCAGGGATCAAAGAACAAAGGAATTCACTCAGACATGATTTAATGGAGGCAGGCCAAGAAAACCTGTTTCAATTACAGCAATGAGGAATATCAAGCAACCAGCCGAAGAGTCGGAAACTGCCTCTGGGGAAATCTCTGGCCATTGAGAGGAGAGTGAGCACTGAGAGCACTGACTGGGTAGGCTAGTGCACAAATCAATCACCTGGGCGGTGGGCTTCAGCCAATAACAGGTGACATAAAAAATAGATTGGGGTTAGGAGTAACAAGTAAATCACTTCAGAACATCAGCAGCTGATACTTTCTATCAAATTAAATGAGAAGGAGAAGTAATTTGGGCGATGACGCACAAAAAAATGGAGGATAGAGGATGTATCTGCAGACAAATCTGTGTGAAATATGTGTGCAATAGCCTTTGTCTGCTCAGGCTGAGAGGTAAAATCCTTCCTTCCTCCAGAATGAAAAGCAAGGGGAAATATCTGCAGGTGACAGGAAGCAGCAGATGTGGTAAATGTTATTGTTGCAGAAAAGTTTCTGACAAGTCTCTCAAAGCTGTGGAACAGGGCTGATTATTTTTTCTGTTTCAAACCTGATGTTTGTCCACAATGTTACTGGCTAGTGAGGAAATCATATCTGTGTGTTTGAGGACAGAGAAGTCCCTTTATGACAAATATACATATTGGTTGTCATCAACATGCTCCCAAGTGACTTCCACAGAAATTGGGTGCAGCAAGCAGGAAATTTGCCCTGTTTACATCATGGTTGAATGTGGAACAGGGTGGAGGGTTTTTGCTGCTTTGGAGTGTGTGCCTTCATAATTATTGTGGGAAGTGTATGACATAAAATACATTTCACATACAGAGTGACAATAAAACACTTGAATTCTGATTGGCTTGAATGAAATGCATCTCCAGGAATCTGATTTTAATTGGATTTCAAACTGTCCATGAATGTGGTAGATATTGAATTGTGAAAATCAATGTTCATGGGTGATTTTTGATGTTTAGATGAGAAAAATAATAAGATTGCAATTGGATTCAAAAAAAGATTTGGGATGCCATGTAAATAAAGCAACAGATTTATTCCACAAACTCACTGTTAGAGTTGACTGTGTACATTGTGGATTACAAATATTCTGACAATATTTTATTTATATGGCAATATTATATCGTGTATCTTGTCAGTGTGTGCACTTGCTTGGCCATTTGTAGTTGATAAACAGGAAAGTGGGTTCAAGCGCCAGCAGAAGGCAGTGTAATGAAGTGGTCTTTAAGAGAAGCAGTCTATCAGCGGAAGTTTAAAATCAGCTCGTAAGTGTATTTACTTGTCTCAGTGTTTAGCGCATTTGCCGTTGCTAGGAAACGCTTATTTTGTTTACTAGGATGAGAGTTGCTGAAATCGCGTTTGGTCTCGTACTGTATCGTGTATCTTGTCAGTGTGTGCACTTGCTTGGCCATTTGTAGTTGATAAACAGGAAAGTGGGTCCAGCTGAATTGAAATGATCATTTGTTGGATTGGTATAATAAAGGTTATTATACCGCGGCAGCGGTCGCGGCAGTCGTCGTGTGAAGCCCTCTTAGTGTGAAGACCGAAGAGTGTAAAGACCATCGACTCTACCGTGCGACTCCACCGGGCAGGGACACCGGCAAGGGATAGTAGTAGCTTTTTATTTAATTTTTTCATTGATATGTTTATTATTGAAATGTTGTTGTTATATGCATGTGTTAATTTTATTTAATTTCTTTATTTTCTTAAATATGTGGGTAGATAGTATTTATAGAGTTGTAACTTTTTAGTTTTAGTTACTTTTTCTTATTTGTAAGTCGCTTTGGACAAAAGCGTCTGCTAAATGACAAAAGTAAAGTAAAAGTAAGTAAGTAATAAATATTTTTAAGATGAGGGTTTAGAAATGTTTAGATTAAACTATTTTTCTAATGACAGTTCCCTAAATTAATAAAAAAAATAGAGTTTAATATGTAAATACATAAATCACATGTAATATATAAATATTATATATTACATATAAATACTATGATATAATATAAATACATTTTAAATAATGACTGTTATCAAACTGGTTTCCCAGATGCTCACTGTTTGCTAATGGTTGGACAAGAACTAGTCCTGCCCTAAACTCAAACTCATCCTATTTATTGAGCAGAGCAATGCTAAAGCACACAGAAACAGCATTTTTACCATTTCTGGAGAAATCAACCTTTAAATGACTTAGCCTACTTATTGATGTCTCTGCATATTAAGTTGAAATAAGTATTTTAACAGAAGAAAATCACACTTTAGCTTTAAAATTGACTGTGTCATCTCAAATGGATCTTGGCTCTCCCTTTCCATCTTTATTTAACATAAAAGTCCCCTCTCTTTTCACTGATAGAGAGCAATTGGAGAGAGAATGGCTTGTAATGCTGAGAATTATCAGAGGGCATATCAGTTGTCCCAGATCACCTCTCTAACTCGGTTACTGTTGGAAAGGGTCTTGCATCGCTGGCCTGGCAGCTACTTAAGACGCCCCTCCAATTCCCTTCTCAGCTTCATCGTGTGCAGCAGACGGCTAAGAGCATATTTTTTTACATTAGCACAAACATGTGCCTCCGCCACCGATCAGGATTCTCACGCTGCCTCGCTCTGCAAGTCGGTCACTATAAAGGGGTCAAGGTTTAGCTACTTAGCATGGACCTGTTAGCCCCTGCTGATAGATGCCGTAACTACACCATCTGGTCTCCTACAAAAACATATATATGTATATTTTTCCATTGACAGACCTTCAAAAGTAGTAGGAAACATGTATATCATAAATACTATAATCATAAACACAACTCTGGTCCTCGAATTTGATTGGTCGAGCAGGGACCTTTTACTGTTTGTATCGCTCTTTTCCAGTAATGCAGATAGAGAGGAATAAGAATATACAATATAATAAAAAATGTAATGGTGCAAGAAAGACTAAATTCAGAATACTAATAATGTCTTTAAGAGCATTCACAAAATGCGTTTTGCATTTAAAAATGTGTGATGCGGTTTTATAACGTTATGTCATGTCATGTTTGTCTACACAGAAAAACAAAGCAGTTCGATGGAATGCAAAATGTTAAGAAAGGATATGTATAAAGCACACTTTTCCGAATTTAGAAATTCACATGTTATTTTGTGGATTGTGACCGGGGTTGCCAGGTTTTCACAACAAATCACGCCCAATTGCTACTCAAAACTATCCCTAAACTAGCGCAATCACATTTTGAGGGGGGTCCCCCGGTAACAATCAGGTAAAATTAGCACTCCAGGAGCTAAATATCAAGTTTTTGGGGTTGCTTCAACCCGTGGACATGAAAAACAATCCACAGCAACAGTGTTAAAGTAGCCCAATTCTGTGGGAAAACCGCTGACTTGGCAACACTGATTGTGACTCTTTCTGCAGGTCACATAGTGGCGAAAAGACCGTTTTTAATGAGTGAGCCATTATAGGAATTAGTCAACTGATTCATTCAAACACTGATTCAGTCAGGAGCGAAACACCAGTAGTATGTGTTGTTCGAAAAGGAACTGCTTTGGCTTCGTTTGGAACTTTGTCGAAGGAAATTGGAGCAAGATGTTTTAAATATAAGTTACTGAATATTAACTTAATAAACATAAATAATGACTTAAGTCTCATTTTTGGGTAAACTATCTCTTTTAATATGAGACCACCACCACCACAATAATAACAGGAAGTGTGACTCAGACTCAGTTGCACTGTCATCTCTCATCCTTTACTGCAAATCAGTAAAGTCGAGTCATTATAGTCACTGGCCTTTTTCTGGTCTTTCTGCTGTAAAAACGATATATGCATAGTGCAGGTATTTGAAATGCCTTGATACACGTGTTGTTATTGCAGTCATATACTAAATGCAGCAAATCACTTCTTTATTGTTATTGGTGCAATGCCAGAAACTAATCGACCAGTGCTGTCCTTGACCGAATCCCTTTCTTTTTGGTGACTCACTCTCTTTGTTCATTGGTTTTAATTTTATTCCATACAGTGTTCTGTGGGACATGTATATATATGAAAGCAAATCAGTAATAGTTAAAGAGAGAACAAGATTAATTCACTTGAACAAATTCCTGGCTAATGTGTTTTATTTGATCTGTTGCCGTTGCATGAACATGTAATTTATCGTTGCCTTTTTACATATGAATGATTAAAGGGAAGGTGCGGCATGGATGATAAATGTGTCTGGCTGGATGTTCATATCAGCAGTCCTGTATCATTAGCATGGTGGGAAATGATGAGTCACCTGCAGCTTAACCAGTTCCTGCTTTCCACTGGCATGCAGGAGAAAAAACTGCTGCAAATGTGGACACATGCATACCTTTTCCTCTCGTTTTCCTTCTTTCTTTCTCCGACAAACAGATCTGCCACTAAAGCAGCAGGTCTACTTCCTACAGGCTACAAATGAGGAAGTTATTGCTGAACATGGATGAGGGGGGTGTTTAGGAAACCAATAAGGTAAAAGCTGAGCAGGGCACAGAAATAATGACCTGTGACACTAAAAACAGAGAGGTTTGTTTGAAAGAGTTCTCCTGGAGCCATTTTATTTTTCTTTGAACAGCCCAATTCAGTCTTATTAAACCAGCACAGCCAGTCTGAGGTACAGTCTGGTTTGATGACCAGTCAAAGGGATAAGTTAACTCAAAAATGAAGATTTTGTCATTATTTACCCACTCACATTTCGAAACCTTTATTACTTTCTATCTTCTGTGAAACACACAATAAGATATTTTCAAGAACATTGGGATCGAAACAGTTTCAAAGATGATGGACATGACGCTTTTCCACAGTTCTTTAACATCATACTTTTTCAAATATTTTCATTTTGAATTTTTTTTTTATGTGAATTTATAACGTTTTATATTACCTTAAATTTCAGAAAACTAGTTAACGCTGCTATGTTAGTGCTTAACTCTAAACGTCTGAGGGAGTGACAACAAATTTAACATCTTTCTCTTTTTTATCTTTTTTGAATATCATAGAAACACTATCGTGGATTTTTATTTAATTTATTTTATTTTATTTTATTTTATTTATTTATTTTTGCTATTGGAGCAAATGAGAATGCACAAATATGTTTTGTGCACCATTTTTTAAATTTTCCCAACTATGATGACTTTTGCTTCTTTTTTAAATAAAATAATGTCTTGAATGTTTTAAACAATGTCTTCTTAAGACTAATATGATGTAAATAAAGATTAAATGTTTATTTTTGGTGAACTATAGCTTTAAGAAACCAGCAAGACCAGCTCAAAAACAGTTAAGCATTTCTTACACTGTAGAACTTAACAATGAAATTCAATAAATGAAATACGTTTATTTAACTTAAAAATTTTATTAAACTCAATAAATATTTGTGATATGAACTAAAAAAAAGATTATATTAGGCATAACTTAATATGAATAAGTTGAAATAATTTTATTTGAACTCTAATGATGTAAGGTGCAGAAATAATTTATGTCTATGGCTATAGCCACAAAATATGTAAAAGAAATTTGAGCTTACTTCATGTTTTCTCATTTATTTTAAATAATGTTTTCTGAGAAACAACATTTGTTGGGCTGTAGGTTATATATTAAATCTTTCATAACTTAATTAACTAAGATAATTACATATATGTAATTTCTCATGAGAAATGTAGGCTACTTCAGGAGAGAAATGTACATATAGGCATTTGGCAGCCGCTATAGGCTATCCGAAAAAATGCAGACAGCCATTGAGAAACATGATAATTTAAATGTATTATTATTATTGTAATGCCATAGTAATACATAATGCAATTTTTAAATTCTAATATATATATATATATATATATATAAACTTTAATTACACATCACAAAATTTAAACTGTTACTCGCGTGCAAAGCCCGCGCAACAACCTGGCAGAAGTAATATAAACTGAGGTTCGTGTTCAGTGCGCGCATAACGGACGTCCCTTGAATGGATCGCCACACGTCAGCTGCGGGTTTTCCTGAGGTTAGTAGGCTACTTTTTTATTTTATACAAATTTTCAACAAATTCATTTTATGAGTTATTTTTTGATCGTAAAGCATTATCAATATCAATTAAATAAAAATATATGAAGAAAGTAAATAATAAAATCAAATTATTGGCTATGACAAACAGGACTGTTCGTTTTCCTCAAAAACTGCTGCTTTATGAAACCCATTAAATTGTCATACAGTTGACTGACTGCCTTTTCCAGTAGATGTACCGAATGTAATATTTACACGAAAAATGGTTTTCCGTCTTTTTTAATAGAAGGAAGGTCTCATCAAAGTCAGTGCAATTAAATTTTCATAGTAGGCTACCGGTAATTGATTTGTACATGCTGTTGTATGCTAAATATTCTCTATCTTTTTTTCAGTGTTGATTGTCATCTGATTGTGTAAGTGATAAATTTAGCAGTCAGCCTAGATGTTTATCATATGGTGATAGTCAACACTGTTGTGCAAGTTACTTCCAAAGTGTAATACATTACAGATTACTTGTTACTGTTATTTAAAAGTAATTCCTTGCATTACAATTCTGAGACAGTAATATTGTAAGGTGTTACATGACTTCTGTATTACTTTTGAGTTACTTTCACCAAAATAACTACAGAAGTAGAACTTAACATTCTAAAATGACAAAATGTGCTAGAGTGTTTATATTTCGTTCCGGCTTTTTATTAAGTTCATTTAGAAAAAAAAGTTTGGAGCATTTTTTGTTAATTAAATAAGTTTTTTCTTTCTTAAAGTAATGACCAAGTGGCCAGCTACAGACCTGTAGGCTGATCATAGCTTATGTTTGATCAATTTAGCCTTCACAAATCATCATGTCTTGCCTAAAATAAAATCTATAGATATACTAAAACAGTTCAAGCATATAACAATGTTTAAATGTGCCCTGCGTCCAGTAGTTTGTGCGGAGAGTGGAAGCTAAAGCGCAGGACATGGAGGCACCAGCGCAATCAATTGCATTTTTTTTTTCAATGGAAATTTTTATTTATTTATTTTTGCTCATAAAGGTAAGAGTAATGCATTATTCGGAACTGTAAAGGGTCTACTTTTATTTGCGTGCACTCACAATATCAACAAAATGTTGTGCTTTTATCTTGAACAGGAGCACTCCACAAAAATGAACCGAAAGTCAGCGAATACATGCCTCACAGACATGATAAATCTATAGAAAGCTTTAAATTACTACTTAACAAAATAAAAACAAAAACTATTTAATATAATCATTATCCGTGAAGATGCACTTCTCGGCACGTCTAACGAGGAGATGGAGAATCCTTACTAGTTCCCCCGGACACATTCATGGTAATTACTTTTGCTGGGGCTTTTGCTTTATTGCGTGTATTTGAATGCAGAACTCTTCAGCTGCGGCTCTTGAAAGTTGCGGCAGCACGGACTCATGTTATTTCCACCAGCGCGGCAATTTTTTGTCATCAATAATTGATGGATGTCTAAAATATAAAGATAAGGAGAAGCCTAAAACAGGCCCGAAGACCTAGTAATGCCTTACACTACTGCGTTACAGCAAAAAGTAATCCGTTACTGTAATGCATTACTTTTGTAACGTGTTACTCCCAACACTGATAGTCAATAATCACTGATGAAAATTATGTTTATTCTTTCTCTCTCTTTTGCTTTTGTGTTAGCAGGCACTACCTACGAACCCAAAGGCTATTTTAAGGGACACACCACTGAGCATCTTTGGCTTTGTAAGTATATGTTTTGACTTACTATCAGATACAGTATTTGCCATTAGATTAACTGCATGTTATGCAACAAATAGAGTCATCCGAAATGTATTGTAAAGACGTTAAAGAGATAGTTCTCGTAAAAAAAATTAAAAATAAAAAGATCAAACATCCCACAGCTGTGATTTTCCATGTTCATAACATACAGACTAGTAATGTAAAAGATGTAATGTTGCTGGGTGATTTTGCATTGGAATCTTCTGAAAACTTTAAATCAGTTTTTCTCTAAATTTACTTTGCTGACTCCATCGAATTCAAACAGGTTTAGCTCAGTCATTTTTCATCCAATTCCAACAAATCATACATTTTGAAGGTCTTTTAATGTAAAAATAAAAATCTAATTTTTGAAAATTTTCTTATTGTGACTCATTTTTCCAGCACAGGTCACAAATGTCAATATGAAAAGTTAAGACCTGTGTTTGTTTTAAGATTCTTGGTAAGGACCAACCCGGAAGAGGGCACCAAATGCATGGCACAAGTCGCAAGACAGGAGGTGTTGTCAAGAGAAAGGTGACCGGGTAACAACATTTCTTCAGAGGCTCACTGAATTTGAGTGGAAAACAGCAAAACTCTCCTCTTCATACTACAACCTTTAAAAGTCTAAATGCAGTTTATTCCATGAGTCAAAAAGTTTACAAAAACAATAACTTGAAAATACACGACTTAAACTTAACTAGATAAAGCATGGCATGGACATGAAACTCATAACCATGGACAGCAACAACACATTACAAAGCTATACAAAGATTTATAAATACAAACTACTAATGAGCAAATGTGCACATCCTCATGCCCAAACGTATCATTAACTGGCAGTATGCCTTCACTGGCATTTATATTATCATAATATATTTTCCATAGTGTCTTCATTTACTCCACTACCAGGGTTGATTGCTCAGCAGCCTCATCACATTTTGATGTAAATCACTAATTTCTGTTATTGGATGACCTAGGCCCTTATACTCAATAAAAACGCAACAGGAGAAACATATAATCAACAGCTACTATTGCGGAGAAAAAGAGAAAAAGAGGAGAGTCGCCAGCAGCTGAATTTGTCTCGACAAAATTGGACCAACAAGATCTAAAAGCTGCTGAATTTGCTGCCGTGCCGGTGAATTTTTTATTTATTTTTTCCTAAAGTTTTAGTACACATATACACTATATGGCTCCATGGACGGCATAGTCTTTGATTTTGCACAACTATTATATTCGTATTGAATGAGATGTAAAGAACTGTGAACTGTCAAAAGTGATAAGGTACAGCTAAGAGCGGTCCAGACCAACCTTACGAAAGTATGACTTATAGAAGGTAAACTTAATTAAGAATGTTTTGGGAAACACGTATTAACGATAAGGTACAGGTTAAGGTACAACTTAAGAACGATGTAGCATTAAGAAGGTTTCGGGAAACGTAGCCCTGTTCTCACCATCATCCAGTCCGTCTGGAATGACATGAAGAAACAGAAAAAAAAATGAGACAGACTAAATCCAAAAGAACTGTGGCAACATCTCCAAGAAACTTGAAGAATCCTATCCTAATATTTCCTACTGACACACCACAGCAAAAGATAGAAATAACTGACTTAAAACCATGTGTTTTTTGTTGGTGAAAATTCTGATGGCCTAAGACTTTTGCACAGTGGTACATATAAGTGTGTGTGTTTGAATGTATGTATATGTACATATGTGTGTGATTAACACTTTATTTTGATGGTTATTTATAGTCAGTAGAATGTCACTGGGACCATATAATAAAGTGTTAGCAGATATTAAGCAGTTACTATCTAATACTGCTAATACTCAAATGACTGCTGATTGACGTTGCAAAGTAACTTACAGTCAACAGAATGTCTAACCATCAAAAATACAGTTACAATGTTACTAAAAGCAAAAAAACACTTTTACTTAATGTACCTTTAACGTGATTGTACACTCAGGCAATTAATGGCATTTTCTGACAAAGATGTGCAAAAAAATCTATACTATTTAAACAGAAACAATACTAGCAATAACTGGTGTTGCACAAGTTGTTACCATCTGTCCATGAATATTTTGATGAGATCAACTCATGACATAAAGTATAACGTAACGATATAAACAAATTTTTCCCACATTTTCCCTCTGTTTTGTTTCAGATCAGCCATCAGTGGTTTACCAGTATGGTGGCCAGCCAACTGGGATGCTTTGTTGATGTTTTTCGTTTACATATTGTGATGATTTGTTGTTATGAATTCAGTTATATAGCCATCAGTGGCTTACCAGCATGGAGGCCAGCCAAATGGGATGCTTTACATGTTTGTTTGTTGTTGTTGTTGTTGTTGTTTTTTATCTGTCGTTAACATTGTTATGATTTAAATGATAAATTCAGTTCTATATATGATTTCTTATGAATTTAGTCCTATATATCAATACATTTATATATTTGTTATGTTGCATCACAATGATTAAATAAATAAGTAAATACAATAAATGTAATTGACAGTGAATAAAGGATATACTGCTGTACATTGACTCAAGTCACTTCTTTGGAATTTATTAAATTTAATAGCATTCATGTAAAATATTCAAAATAAAGATATTGTATAATAAATAGTGTAAAATAAATTATAGTAAAATTGCTGTAGTAATATACTGTAAAACTAAGTTGCGGTAAGTTTGCCAGTAAGTTACCGCAAAAATACAATAAAAAGTCTAACAGTGTATCTAAAGCAACTTACGCTACATTTATAATATTTTATCAGTTCTTGCTTTTCCTGGGAATCAAACCCATGACTTTTGTGTTGTCAGTGCTATGCTGTACTGTTTGAGCTACAGGAAGAAATATCACCTGTAGTTTCAAAAATATATATTTGACAGCATTTTATGTTCAATAGTTGTTCAGAATCGTGAAGCAATCCCACTCTCTTTATTTTCAATCTACTTTTCCTTATCCTGTTATCTCCTGATGTATTTTCAAGATATATAGAGGCAATATATATGATTGAGTCAGATTTTGAATAATCACAATTGCATGAAATTGTGTGACAAGCTTTGTACTTTCAAGTGAGTGCACACGCTGTGTTCCTGAGAAAAGAGTAGGAGATACAGTCTGTCACAGATTCCAGTAGATAAGAAGCTCTGTCAGCATCTATCGCCGGGTGGCTATATAGATTGCTCAATAACATTAGAGAAGCGCTGTACCTGCTAGCTAATCAAAAAGAAGATGGTGATTAAACCCTTCATCTGCACGGATTGGTGATAACCCAAGAGGTATTCCATAGCGCTCAATCAGTTGCAGATCTAAACCTCTCGGAATATTTATTCTACTTTCTTTTGAAGTCTTGCTCATCTTCTCCCAAGATGGAATGAACATTCATTGCACAGACACTTTTCATCACTTAAAGTGCTGCAAAATCCATTAGTATCCTCTATTATTGCCTCCGTGTGTGTGTGTAATGAAGGTAACATCTACTGGATGTGTATGAACTTCTGTGAGTGGGTGAGTGGAAGAGACAGAGAAAGAAAGAGAAAAAGGACACTTCAAGGCACAATAAGTTGGTTGGAGTCACGTAGGTTTACATTAAGAAGTCTTTGAGAGAGAAACTACTGGAGTGAGGCCACATAGACCTGTTAGTAATATGGAAGGCACTTAATTGAAGACCATAAGCATAGGAGAGAAAGGCCTTCTAAGGCCATAATTCCACCTCATGTTGTGAGGAACAGAAGAAAGCAGGAGAAGCATAAAAGGAGTTAAAAAAATTATTTTCCATACAAAATGTGATTTTAATAAACCATAACGTTGTGTGTTAAACAAAATCTCTCTTTGGTGATTCGTTCATGAATCAAACTGATCCGGTTTTAACATACTGACTCATCGATCCAGTACATGCTTGGAATATGTTGCATGAGTCGTTTTGACCACTTTTATGATACTTTTTTTTGTTGCCCTTTCATTGTAATTGAACCGGAAAGATCAGCCGGCACAGTCAGAATTTCTTTTTTGTGTTCTGTGGAATAAAGTCATAGGTTTGGAACAGCATGATATAGAATGATGTCACTATTTTTCATTTTTAGATGAACAATTCCTTTAGTGATAAAACTAATGCCAAAGCCAGTATGAAAATATCATTTTTCAGGTCAAGCAATAAGCAGAGGCTCTTCATGATCTAGAATTCATTATTTTATTAGAATATTAATAATGTTTGACCAAATTTGTGCATGCCAACTATTATTCAAACAGAAACATCCATGCAAAAAATTCTTATTATTGCTTAATACTAAAACAGCAAGTAGCAAAACTAATTCTAGAAATATTTTGAAAATCAAACACACACAAATACACAGTATGTTACCCAACTGAAATGAATGAGCTCTATATGTGCCGAAATATCATCTTTTCAGTAAAAATGTCATAATTGTTTACAAAACAATTCACACATTGTCCTTTCTATTAGCAATTCTGTCTCAGGCTTCATTTTATTTGTGCAAATGTTCTCACCTCTGAACTATCTACATTTTTAGCTAATCATCTAATTAGTGATGACACACGGTGAATACTGATATATAGAAACCGTCTCTTGTCTTGTCTTTTTTTCTTGTTATACACTTGTTGTTCTGTGTCTGGTTTATCTCCATTACTTACTCCTCTCTCCTAGGCTCATTTTAATCACAACAGCCTTTCCAATATTTTAACAACAAAAAAATATTCTAGAGACTCAATTTTCAATGCAAACGCCAGGTCTTATTCATTTGATGCTGTGAAAGTGTTTTGCTTCCATCTTCTATTTTTGTTTTTTGGAGGAGAGGAAAAAATTATTCATGCGGAAATGTATTTGAAAAATGTTTTACTCAAGTATAAAATTGTTTTTATTCCGGCCCTCCATGTATCACTTATTTTGCTCCTTGGAGTGCAAAAGTAATGTAGAAGAATCACCTTGAGCCGTTCTTCCAGTTCAAATTTCCCTTTTATTCAGAAGTTACACTCTGCAAATTCCATTTACGCTGTATGGTTGAACCGAATGGTAAAATTGAAAACTGCCCATTTATGAATCACATTTGTGCCACATATGCAATTCTGCTGCTCACAGGAGATGTCTTTAGGGATTGTGATGGTACAAGACATTGCAAAATAATATTTTTCTCATAATCAAAAATTCTGTTTTTGTTCTTCAGATGTTTTCGTTCAAATCATTAGTCTCTACATGCGAGGAATCAATTTTTTATTAAAAAAAGCTGTTTGACTTTGAAGTTGTCATGTTAAAAATGTTATATATATAAAAAAGGCAAAAATATGCACTAATATGTTATTATTTATAGTTAACTCTAACAATAAGAAAAAAGTAAAGAATGGATACTTGAGTGAGCAACTTTTTTTTTTCCTTTTTCTTTCTTTAACAGGAGTCTATTTTAATAAAATGCTACATTATACTATAACATTCTAAAATAATTAGGATAGACCATTAAAATGCACATAAAAAACGCTACAGAAGTGGATATTCAAGCCTCTGCGTCAATAATATATGGTGCTTTGGGGAAAAAAAAGTCGGACCACTAACCAAACCTAAACACTAAAAATAAGTTATTCCTAACTTTTCTCAGATTAGTGATTTAAATGTAATATGCAAGTCGGTACATTGCTTACAGATGTGCCTGCTGTTAAACACATGTCATCACTGTGAATACGGATGAATACAGATATTGTAGCAGTGTGTTTTATTGTAACACTCGTACTGCAGGAGGCGTTCAATAGCTCAATGAAGGGCTGTTTCCTATGCATGAGGTGTTCTAAATATGACACATGATGAGTCTGGCTGTTAGCGTGGACAGAGGAAAGGCTATACTGAAACAGGATCAAGCTCAGATAGGGGACAGCATTGGCGCCAACTTCCGCAGTATGTAATATGTCTAGCAGAATGTAACCACCAGGACTAAAAATATTTCAGTGACGTCCACCTCATGGCATGATATCTCTATGTGAAATAAACAACGTTGACTTCACTTCTCAGGTTTCATCTCTAAAAACGTTTCATCAGTATACCTCACGATGGTGGCGAGATGGCAGAGAACGCATGTGAAAACCCCCAAATAAGTTTTTTTTTACAGTCTGAATAGAGTATGCCGCTTTGGTACTTCTCAAATAAGTTCATGGAAACATGCAATATAATTTATGAGAATTTTTTTTTTTGCATGCTTTTATATACAGTATATTATATATTTTGAATCAGTGGGTGGAACATGTCTGAGTGAATTTTTGTAATTGGCCCATCATTACTAGCTTCATCGGAAAAAAAGAAAAACATAATATGTGTATTCTTGGAAAACAGTTCTTATGCTCCTTTCATGCAATGCTATTTTCAAATCATGTTAATCCCCAGGAAACCAATATTGTAAATGTTGGCAATCAAATCCAGTTTATTTTTGTTGACAATTTATTTATGTTATTTTTATAACAAAAATTCTGAGAAAGGAAAAGAAAACAAAAAGGGACAACATGAACATAATACATTTTTAACAACTTTTTCCATTTGTTTAAATGTGGAAAGTATATAGGTTATGTGGTAACATTTTTGTATCTGAAAAATATTTTCTTAAATTGATAAATTATGCTGAATTTTCCAAAATAAATAATTACTCTCTACAGCTGAGAAAGCTTTCCCAAATGTTCATGAATTACTTAGCAATTGAAAGATTATTGTTGTACACATTTACCTTGAAACTATATGTATTAATCTTCTGCTGTTAATATTTTAAACAGCTAGCACAATATTAGGGATAAATTGGTGTAAATGAATTTTGTTTGTTTAATTTTTATAGATAGAAAATAAAATGCATTACAGACATTAATGCTCTAGGCAGTCATTTGGAGACACTACTGCCAAGTTTATTTTGTATTTTCTTTAGTGTGTGTGTGTTTGACAACAAGTGGTTGGTTCATCTTGAAGTTGTTATTGTGGACAGGTCTAGTAATTACGGACCTTTGGACTTATGGTTTATGGTTTGTCATGGATGAGAACAGAACATTTAAAACTTCAGGGTTGGATGTTGCAAGTTCAAGTAAAACACCTGGACCCCAAATTCATGATAACATTGTAAATATGATGCACTCTGTATTATTATAAGACTATACATACACCTATATAGTACATAACATTAATTTGCTTACAAAATAAAGTCATTATATTACTAGATTTTTTTTTATAATGACACAGTATGACACATTCTACAAGGGCAGACTTTAAATCAAGATTTTTAGGTTAAAATTTATATGAATGTATAATGAAAAGTTTATGTCAGGTGTTTAATATCAGGTTTAATTATCCAGTGGTATACAGTATATAAGATCATAAGTGCTGCATACATGATAATTATAAAAGAATAATCATGAAATGCTGTTTACAGTAATTTAAGATGAAGCACAGCACAGGACATGTCAACTTACCAAAAGTGTTTCATGTCAGCTACACTCATACTAGTTGTCAAAACCATCTACTGTGTTCTGCTGGTTATTCCACACAGAAATGATCACCGGTCAGTAAATGTGTTTCATTTCACTTATTTGATTTCAGTTCTACATTGCTGAGCACTGAGAAAGTTTGGAATAAACAAATATGTCCTTAAAATCAAAGAGTGAAATGTATTAATATATTTATTAATATGTTCTTACCCCACAATATCTGTAAAAAAAAACATTCTGATTTTTGTGTATTATATGTATATATCTGCCCAGGGTTTGCCCAGGGTTTGCGTCAACCCCTATTGTGATACCCTCAGAAAGATCGACAGCTAACAGCCAAAAACTATCAAACAAAAAATACTTATAATAGCCCATTTGAGACAGCCTGTCAACTCACTCAAAATTTGGTTGTGACTCCTGATTTAAGCCCAACAGAATGCGGTTATCACTTTCTTTTCATAACCAAAACTGTGCCCTGAAGAGCAGTTTTATTCTACCTTTAAATATTGATAAGCTTATTAATTTTAATATCTTAACTATGCATAGATAGATAGATAGATAGATAGATAGATAGATAGATAGATAGATAGATAGATAGATAGATAGATAGATAGATAGATAGATAGATAGATAGATAGATATCACAAAACAGAAGACATTTGCGTCACATGAGACAAAATATATACTATTATAAAATTATAAGGTTCCCCTTAAAAATGATTAAATAATCTTTACTTTGCTTTTTGCATCGTTGTTGTTTTTTTCCCCTGCTCGGAACAGAAGTGCAAACCATCGGTTGAGAACCGATTCTAGTTTAGATGACTTATCTGAGTAGGTTTCTTCAGCAGTCTATGGCGAAGTTGCAGTGGTGCTGGAGCTGTTTTAGTGGTCACTGTCCCTTTAAGAGAGCGCGCTCTAGGGTGGCGCTTTCCTCCGCAAGGGCTTCTTGATATTAATAGTGTTGGTGTCTTGAAACTGACGTAATGCTTGGAGTCTGAGGTCCTGACAAGCGATAACATTTCTGATAAAGAACTGAGATCACTGCAAAAACCAACCTCCTTTTTCCATCCCAGACTCAGGCGTTTTTACTATTAAACACAGTCTCCCAAGATTTCACGTGGTTACAGGAGCAATTCGCAATCTTACATCCCCATAAAAAAGAAATCATTCCCCGAGATCAACAAACAAACAACACAAAGACGCTTCATGGCTCACGCCAAAGCTCCACCATCTTTCAGACTGCAAAGACTATTGCAATTTAATCAACAGGTAAGGAGAAAGCGAATCAATGAGCATTAAGAACGATGTGAATTTTAGCTGTAGTTCCTGATGGCTTTTAGGGGGAGAATGTTATGTAATGTTGAGAAGGGCGAAGGGATTTGGTGATGAATCAGTTGAGTGCTACTTTGCAATGAAAATAAGAGCACGGCTCTTCGGATTTCGGCGTGCCATTTGGGGTTTTGAGGCTAAATTGCAAATTGAAATTGGCGACTTGTTAGCTCCCAGTAGTTGAGAGAAAACACGAAGAGGTTTTTGGATTAACTTACTTTTTCCTTCCCATTTCTGTTCAGCTATTTCGTTCTGTGTTGCAATGCGTTTTGCGCAAGATAATATCCCGAATGTAGTAATATCGTTTTTTTCTCTTGTACATTTAAGCCGCGAGGCGTCTTTTATTTGCATTGTTTATGTGTAAACCGGTTGCACTGTGCGCAAAAGTACGTTAGCTAAACGGTGCATAGCTCAAGTTGTAGAAAGTTTCATTAGTGTGTAGGCTACTGTTTTTGCGTAAATGATGCTTCAAGCTGAATGGCGCTTTCCACAAACTTCGAAAACTTTCCGTGACTGATGTACGATAAGAAAACGCGTAGGCATGGCAACGCGCTGAACGTTACACTTCATTTTCCACATACAAAGAGGCGCAGGTTGTTTACATGACAGTCTACGGATCTCAACGGGGCTTTTATCGCTATTTTGCGGTTTTATTCGAAGGCAGATAGCGAACCTATGTCTTTCTGTTTCATTGCATTCTTCGAGGCGATGGAGACGTGCAGAAAGTTTCTGAGGAAAAGTTTATGAATCGCGGTAACGAGCTCCTGACTATACGAATACTATTTTCTCATTTGGATGTGTGTTTTTGTGAATATATAACTAATGGGAACACTTCTTATTTGTTTTAGCAACTGCGTGGACAACTTTCGCACTTAGGTGTGTTTAGGGGGGCTGTAACGTTAGTTCACAAAGTTTCTTGTGGCGTGACCAAAGTGGCGTGATGGAGCTTATCACTTTCCAAAACAACTTTTCGACAAAAGTTCAAGGAATTTAAATAACTCCGTGTTAATCTTCTAAAATGAAGGCATGTGTATAGAATTGTTACTTTTTTTTCTTGGCGTGTACAGTAGTCGTTTTCCCCTTATCTTTTCTTGTTGATGTTATTCATCATTGAAACTTTTGTACAGAGGACAGGAACACACTTCCAGTGTTCTAGTTATTTCAAACTAGTTTTTTACAAGTTATGTGTATACATGTGTTCATATCCTATACATTTTTGTAACATTGTTTGGATTTTGAGTTGTTGCAAGGTTCCTCAGTTCTGCAACTGTGGTAATGTTTCCAGTTAATTTGGTTTTACCATCACTTTCACAGTAGAATATCATTAGTATGTTCAAGTGGGTGGAAACAAGGAATTAGCTTCAAAGTGATAAAATCACTCACACTTCACTTAAATGTGCTGTACTGAAGCGTAACCTGTATCTGATTGTTATGATACAAAATCCCATGTTGGTTCCAGTAGATGAGTTGCGCTGTTTCCTGTAAACTGTGAAAGTTGCCACACTCGGGCAGTCTGGAAATGATATGCTCTCTTTTTCTTTCTGAAATAGTTTGTCGGTAAAAGTTTCTTAATGACAAAGCCTGTGAAGGCAAATGCGGCTCATCATTTAGAGAAACAGAGAAACTCACAACTGTAAACATAGTTTCAGATACAGTCAACAGGCAACCTCTGCTCTGTCATCATCAGGCTTTTGCAGTTACAATTGCTTTATCTTAACTGTTTTTGCAGTTACGTGACTATTTTTGTTCTGTGAGTATTTAAAGCACATTTGCCCACTTTATTGTCATGCATGAAATAGCTCATTGTCATTTTACATGCATAGCAACCTAGAGATCCGAAGAAAAATCTCCATCTGCTTGGAATATTATTTAATTCCTTGTGCATCGTAAACACTCACACAAATATGTGAATTCGTCCTTGCTATCCGTTCAGCGGTTTACTAGATTCAGTTCTCAGTCTACACAGAAGAATAAGATCCCCATGAGTTGTCTGATAAGACACGTTTGAAGTGATTGAAAAGCTTGAGGTGTATTTGAAATGTAAATGACTCCACATCTGTGAGCTCTTTGGAGAGAGGCAATAGATCAGCGCTGTATAGTCAGGAACTTTACGGCTGACAAATGAATTTGGGCCTTGGTGGAGGGAGAAAGCAGCAGTGGGGGTCTTCCATTTGTTCTTCATGGCTTCTGAGTTTGCACAACTTCTTTTTGGGCTAACTTCTTGCCGCACTGTGATTTGCCACTTGTGTCCCTGCGGCAGATTCATGTGGCGTCGGTGCCGTTGAATAAGAAGCCTGTAGAGAAAATAAATTGTAGGGGATTTTTTTTTAATGACAGTGAAAGAGAATGGATCGCGCTACCATATTAAATCCAGGTGTTTGCTTGCAAAGAACATATTGTAACTAGTTGATGACTTTAAAATATTGTAATTTTTTTTTTTTTTACTTTTCTTGTTTGTTAGAAAATCTACTCAGACCAGATGATTATTTTTGTGTATATTTGTATTCATTTGTTTTTCAAAAATGAACACAATTAATCTTTTAAAAACTTAATCTTAAAGATGTTCATATTGCAAAGGACAGAGTACTTAAATAACAGTTTTTTTGTTGTTGTTTTTTTATAGACTGAATACGTTTTTTTATGTTGTTGAAACTTCTTAAAGTTCTCTCTCTTCTTTTTCTTTTAAAAAAAATATGTTTTACGTAACGGTATAGTATTTTTTCCACTCCCTATACGAGCGACAGGCAAGTCTGCAAAGTACCATCACTGCTTGTGTTTTGAAATGACGCATCAATGACTTAGAAAATAGAAATAGAAATAGAAATTCCTTTTTGTTTTGTTTTTCATGGTTAGAAATCTCCAAACATGGGAGACAGGAAAATTGAGAATTTTCTTTTTTTCGTATCTGCCTGATGACATGCCAAGGTTTACACAGAGACAGCTCCTAATAATCGGTAGCTTTAAAAGCTTTAATAACATATGTTTGATTTAGCCTGCGTATGAATAGCTAGTCTTTTTTCCTCCGGATTTTCAAGAATAAAAGAGCCGCAGTTCACAGAGGTCATCCCTTGTCCCGTCATATGCTTTTCATCCTGTTTTTAGCAGTGTTTTGAAGTCACTAAATGACTCTGGATGTGTGCTATAGACTTGTTATGGTGAGTTATAGCAGATATATTATAAAGACTTGCCATCGTCATGGATTTTCTCACTAAACTTTCATGCAATATGAATGGATTTGAAGATAAATAAAAAGTCATTTGGGGTGGTATATGAGTGTAACATTAAGAAAGTTTTTGTCATTCAGATTACCTGCTTTAAATGTGTTTCTTTTGTTACATGAAATCTTGTTCTCTTCCCTTTTTTTCTCACACCCTGTGTGGGAATGAAACACAAGGACTTTTTGACCTGTGGTGTCATAGCAACGTCCTTTATCTTGTTAGAAAAGTATAGTTTTAGCTTCTCCATGTATTTTTTATATTATATTTTGATGGCTAATTTTTACATGTCACAAATGCAGCTCAAGTGTGTTTAACAACTCCTCCAGATAAGAGACGGTTTGGGTCTCTGACTCTGTCAGAGCTGTTTGACATCACTTGTTAGGCTAATTATGTGGCGTGTAATATTTTAGTGGTTAGCGTACATCTGGTAAAGTTTGCTGACTGAAAACTCTCGTATTCCCAGTAGAGTGGTAGGTTGCACTGCAAACGAAGAAATAGAAATCGAAGTTCCCCTAAATCTTCAATCTTACTCATTGACAAAAAATTACTTTTTTTACTGAGTATATAAAAATAACTGACATTTGTATTGAATATGCAAGTTAAAGTGATGTGTGACGATAAACCTTTTAATGGTCGGATGTGTTGACATTTTGGCTACATGTGGTTTTTCAAAGCTAGTGGTTACCGTTCGGTTAGCTTTTCATGAGCTGACTTTCCTGAACTTTTAGACTAAAATTAGACCATCAGTAAGTACTTGTTTGATTAAAAACACTCGTCTTGTTAGCCTAGCTTTATACCGCCGCACTCCTCCGTGTTCGGCTTCATATCAGAAACTTTCTGAAAGTTTTCAGTTTAGATCTTCCAGCAGTGCCCACTTCCTTTCCTCCCCATTCCGACGTTTAGTGCGTCCGCCGGCCCCTGTGGAACGTTGATGAGTCAGTTTAGCCTTCTTTTTCTTTCTCTCTTTTCCTTTCTATCGCGGTGTGTGTTCTTTTACCTCGCAAACAGGTTTTTGCTTAGATTTTTTCGTCTTTTTTTCCTCTCCATCTCACGGTGGCTGCACGTTCTCCATCTGTGTGGTCTGGAGGCTGGTGCGGTTGACTATTGCTAACCTGACACAGGTTGGACAGAATGAGTCGAAAGAAAAGGTTTGTGGGGGGAGGGGTTACGGTGGTGGAGGGGGGAGTTTTCCTTGAGAATGTTTGTTTTCCTGTTTCCAATTTGGTCAGCCAAAGGGCCCGTACTGTCAGAGCTCCCATTCATGAAACCTGCTGTCAGACTGCCTGAGTACATGACACAGGATTTCTCTCTGCTCTCTTTGCGTGCATTGCGGTGTCCACGTTGAGCTTTTTCCAAGATTCCAAGTCTTTTGGTAGATGATGCTTCTTTTTTTTAATGTCCGTTGTTTTTTTTTTTATTCCTTAAAGTTACTTTGTGCAATTTTATTCTGTGAGTGTTAATGTGTGGTGATTTTGACTTTCCCTCTTAATAATGACTCAAAAAGTGCTGTTTACACCGAGCACTTCCTTCTTGCTAAACATGTGCATTTTTCTTTCGTTACAGTGATCGAGAAGAACGGCATGGTGTGGTCACCCCTCGCACCCAGGATCATCTGCACCTGTGAGGTCTTCTGAGAAAAGGAAGTACGGGACTGCGCATTTCACAAGCAACGCACGTAGAGCGAGTAAACTTTGTGAACACACTGGGGAAAAAAATGGAATGATTCCCAGGCCAGAATGGATGTGGAATAAAGGATACCGCGGAGGGCTCCTCAGGGAAGGGTCTTTGGATACTCTGCCAGCTTTGATATCTGCCTCCCTGTTGGATTTGAGTGTGATAATGCTATAACCCAATGCTTAACAGAGGTATGTATACGTGCGATTGTGTGTTACAACAACGCAGGGATTTCTGGCAGTGTGTGGCATTGTGGTTTTCAATGCAATTCATGTTGCACGTCTTCTAAACTAATAAGTAGGATTAACAGAGAAGAACGAGATTCTTGTCGTTGGGTTTTTGATGGTGTTGTGTTAGGGTGATGTAGCTTTAAAACTTTATTTATGGTAACTTTTTACCCAGGCTTCCTGTAGTTCAGGGAAGTAATCTAGACCACTAGATAGCTCAAGCTGTTAAAGTACTTTGATCTTCTGTAAGGCCATCATCCCCTGCTTTGGCGTTTATTACGTGGAACAGTAGAATTTACTGACTTTCTTTTCCCTGACTTTTTTTGACTATCTGTGGGTTTTCTCCAGGGTAATAAGAGGCCGGCCACACAAGCAGTATTTTTTAGTCTGGGGGGGCTTTCTTTGAGCTGTACATTTGTGGACCAGGTGATACTGTGGTCTGGTATTGTTCTCTGCCACTGTGTTTGTGAAAAGCTGGACTTGACAGACTTCCTCTCAGGAGATATTTCTGCATCGCTCATAAAAAATATGCATAGTAGCACATAGATAAAATGAAGTCTGTTTTTGTAGTTTAGTCTTATAAATGGTGGTCGATTATGTCACCTAAAAGCTCTGGTCAAACACCGCTAGTTTTTTTTTTTTTTGAGATGTTTGACATGTTTTTGCTTTAGTTGGTTTTTGTGTTTTAAAGTTTTTACAATGCTCAGTTATTTAGATCCATCATAAATCGTTATAACTGCATTAAGTGTTATTGGGAAATACCGTTAACACTCCTTTTCGGCTGAGATTTTAATTTTAAAAGCGGTTTGCCTGCTTGCTCTGTACCGCACATGATTTTAAGTCTCAAGCTAATGAAGGGTAGAAATGCAATAATCTGAACTTCTGAGAGCGGCCACATTCTTTGCGGTCTGGGTTGCGAGCAGTAGTAGTTCTTAAATGAGGTAATCTGAGAGTGTGTTGTAGTGGACTGTTTTCTCCTGTGCCGAAATGTATAATAAACGACCTGTAACGGCCAGTGATTAGGGGATCCTGCCTTTGTGAACGTTGCCACAGTGGAGGTTTCTCTTGTGTGCCCTGCTGTTTCAGCAGATTTTTGTAATGTTAAACATATGCCATCTTCTCCAGTCTGGATTTCAGGGGAAACCTGCTTATGTGTGAACGCACACCACACTGGGATGGTTAAAATGTGCTTGTGCTTGATTTTTTTTTGGGGTTGGTGTTGTATGCGTAGACGTGGGGTTGATTCTGAATGGCGAGATTAACCCCATGGATCCTTCACCCAGAACTCCGACACAGGCTTGTAGGTCAAGGGTCAACTGAGATTCCAGAGTGCCAATACGGGGGTCCAGGGGCCCCTGATGGGGCTTACTGGGTTGTAATGCATTTGTTCATCTTTTACATTTTTTTTTCTAATACAGATTGGATTTTGATATCTTTAGTAAATATTTTTTAATATTCTATTTTAATTTATTAATTTAAAGACTTAGATTTTGCCATTTCATTGCATTTTTAAATAAATATTTTCCTTCTGTTTTCACTTTTATTAATTTGAATCTTGAAAAATCTATTAGGATGCTGTTATATTAATATTTACTTAGATTTTGTGTTAATTTAGTCTTCTCCTTTCAAACGTGACTTGATGCGCTTCCATTACATGGTTGCAGTTTTATAAAACTCTGTATGTAGAAATGCCCACCTAATTTAATTTATATTTGCTTTAAAAATGTGTGTGTTTGCTTTAGAACCATGCGTGCGACCCAGACTAAACCCATAAATGCTAATTCATGGCTGTTATTTAGTCCAGCCGATAATTCTTCACTATGATTTACTGATATTACACATTAAGCAGCATGTGGTGTGTTTGCACTCAAGTAGCTTATATTTTCAAAATGAGGACATTTTGATCTCAGCACACTTTCAATTGCATCTAACCTACAGTATAGGCTTTACTTATGCTTATATCCTTATAGGTTCAGCTATTATGCACTGGAACATCTCTTTGACTCGCATGCCCGTTTTTGGGTATAAACCTGGATTTATGCCGTGAGTTAAAGCTTATGCTTATTGCTTGTACCTTGCTTTGTATAATTTGGTTGAGTTATGGTGGGGAAATTTTGAGTGGTCTGCATAGTTCTCCAGTAGGTGCCTGCGTGATGTATGGCATGCCAGTGTGCCGAGGGAGGCAGACAGCCAAATGTTTTCATAATGTTCATTTAAAAGTCTGATCATTCGCCTCCACCATTTCTCGGTTTTGCAGCGCATATAGAAATGTTTGACGCAGCAAGACCTTAATCAGCAGCTGTATAGTACTCAACAACCAGTTGGTTACTGTTGACGGATATAATGGCGCTAAGAAAAAGGCTTTTCATTTGCAGGTAAAAGTGCATTTAGGAACTTGCTGTAATACATTTTTAAAGTCGTTGATTTTTTTTTTTTTTTTTTTTTCCAGACGTGGAATTAGCATGCGAACTGGTTGCCTCTGCAATGGAAATTCCACATCTCTATGCGTTTCAGGCCTGCTAGATAAACAGCAGAGCCTTTACGGACTGAGAGGTGTCGGTCGTGAGGGCGCCTAATGAGACTCGCTAGTTTGACTCCAATTTCTGCCTGTAAAAATACGGTAAGCCGGGTTATTACAGACTTTTGAGATAGTTGCAAAACGGCGGTAATGAGAGAGGACCGAGGAGCGAACCTGCTGGCGAACAGTGAAGAATGGGCCGTATCCTCCTGCCAATTAACCCGATATTCTCCACTCGTTTGGCACCTCCTTGCAGTAACCCCGAACCGGCACCGAACTAATCTAATTAGATCGAGAACACAAAAATGATCCCGGACTACTGGCAGAACGCACAATAAGGGAGCAATTTATTCTCACATGGTGTTAAAAAAGGAGGGAACGGTTGAGTGCAGGCCTGTTGTTTTTAGCGGATTGTTTCCATGAGGCCTGCTCCATATGGTGTCGGAGAGGGGGAAAAAGCCCCGGAGAAGGGGGTAAAGAACAAGGGGGCAGAGAGCTTCAGCGAAGCTGCAAAAACAAAACTTCTCCAGTCAACCCTCTCTAAATTAAAGCGTAATGCCGAGCACACCGCACACTCAGGAGTTGTTTGTTTAAAAAGCCAAACTGCATTAATCAACGTCTTCATCTTCATCGCTAACAGCATGATTTATCTGCTGTTTTTCCCTCCACGCCATTCTTCTTTTTTTTCTTTCTTTCTTTTTTAAAGTAATTGCCAATCCAATGAGCAGCTTTGACAGAGTGCTCCTGACCACATTGTTCACACATTGAGTGATGCCTGCACAGCATCAGTGCACGGCAATATTATGCTTTTGGTTCAAAGCCCAGGTTCAGTTGAGTAGTGTAATACAGATCGTATTACTTGTTTCGGATACAATAATGCAGCTACTTTAACCTGCAATAACTCGCTGCAACATTTGCGATCTTCTCCCCTCAGACCCTCTCAGATACACCTTGTTGGCCAGCTTTAACGTAGTTGAATAGCGCCTGGAGGCCATTGACAGGAGCCTCATGTATCCTGGCCGTGTCTTTGGCAAACACAAACAGTAGCCTTCTAAAGAGCTCTCCATTTGTTTAGAGGAAGTCCCAGAGGCTTGTTACGCTCCCCAACCCCCTTCTCTTGTGGCTATCAGATGTTTATCCTCTACAAGGAGGGCAATTTACAAATGTAAGTGTTGTCACAACACAGGAGGAGACAAAAGGCATCACGTCAGGCAAGGATGCACCTCAGTGTAAGAGTGCCATTATTTTGCAGATTAGAAGGATTCAGGTGAATGTGGGAGCTTCTCTTAGTTTCACGTTGTGGGGAGGACTGAGGCCGTCTAGAGTGGCACAGCTACTGTTTGCTGTGATTTGGCTCTCTCCGTTCGGACTGAAGTTCAGGTCTCTCACATGTCCAGACTCTGTACTTGATGATCTAAGATAGCTTTAGATGTTGCATAATCAAACTTCAAATTATGCCGGTGAGATTTTCTAGTAGAGTTGATAAAATTATAAAAGATGGTATTTATGGTGTTTTCTGACTTTTTTGTTCTAGTAGTGTTTGATAACTTTGTAATGTTTCTTAAGCAGATTGAATTTTTGATTTCAAGCTTTAAGCAATACATTTTCCACCACACATGAACAATGTCAAGTGTGTTCTGATTGGCTGTTATAGTGCTGCATCACAGTATTTTTTTACTATAAACTGAAAGGGAAAATTAAAATGCTGTCGTCATTTACTCCCCCTCATGTCATTCCAAAATTGTATGGCTGACTTTTTTTCTGTGGAACACAAAATAAGATATTTTGATAAATGCACGTGTTTTGTTGCCAGTTTTCTTCAAAATGTCTTCCTCTGTGTTGAGAAGAAAAAGTTATACAATTTTACAACAGCAAGGGGGTCAGTAAATTATTAGAATTTTTGGGTGTATTATACCTGTAGTGTCGCCCATATTTTACATGGCTTTCAGAGTCATTGGATTGCTGTCCTTTTCACACAGCTGCCCGTTCGTTGCTTATGTCAGTTTCAGTCTAAACACATTTAACACTACAGGACTTAAACTGCAGACAGGTCTAGGTATTTAACCTGCTAACTATCACTCAGGTGTCAGTGACGGATCAACGCTTCTTTCAAATTGCGTCTTTGATAATGCAAACATGGAGATCGTCACTCACATGAATGAGCAATGATTTTGCCTCAGATTTGTTGCCAAACTCCATTAACTAAAAGTAAGAGGAAAATCAGGACTAAAAGCATAAGGTGTAAGGCTGTTAATGCCGACATGACAAAAATTATGAAAAGTAAGGGTAGTTTTTACATGTACTAGAGAAGTTTTGTTAAAAAGAAATTAATATTACTTTTGGGCAAAATGTGTATAAAATCATGCATGAAGACTTTCATTATAAAAGCTTTATTTTACATGTAGCAGTTCACCTCATGAGCCCTGTCATGTTGTGATCATATTACCAGATGAATACTACTCATTTGGTAACCAACCCATTATTGCATGCTTTTGCTTGTGTACAGACCTTAAAAAGCAATCTATGGTTAATGGGCACAAAAAAGTAATCACAAGATTTTTTGCATATCTTTCAGGCTGAGCAAACCAGACACTAACTGTCTGTGGTCAGACTTCGCCCTCAGATAGGCATCAGGCTGGAAGACAGGAGTGGGTCCACTCTGTTAAATACAAAACTAGTGAGTCCTACAAGCTCCCTCTCCCCGTCTCCTAGACTGAACTCTGCTGGCTGCACTTTGTCTTTGTCAGAAGAAGATATAGAATTAGTAGCTTACCAGGCATCCCTCCCCTCCCCATCACTACCCGCACCATCTCATAACTCTTCTGGCAAGCCTAAGGAGCTGGTTCCTCATCTGTGGAGGCCGCCACTCTCAACACCTATTATGGTCAATGGGCCTGGGTCCCTGTCAGGGCCTGCTGCCTTTTTGATTCACCACTCGCCTCGGATTCCTCCCCAGGTCGCCTTCTTTTTTCACCATGTCTTCGACTTCCAGATAGGAGATAAAATATCCATAAACAGCACTTGAAAGAGAATGTAAATGTTTATAGGCTTCCTGCAAGACTTATCTGATATTGTTCTTATTTATACGTCGGGCCGGTTGACTTGGAGGCGGTCAGGACAGCCGAACTGGAGCCAAGTAGCTTTAAGTGCTCCTTCGGCTCGGCTTTGCCAATTGCGGCATGGGGGGGAAGATTTAAGCGGACAGTTGGGCAGTGGAGGACCGGGCCAGTGACACCAGGCTGGAAAGAATGTGGTAACAATACAACTATGATTCGCTTCAGCACGTCTTGAGTCCTGATACCTAAACTTTCATCCAATGTAGGGCATTATTTGGGCAGTCGTTTCTTGTTATTCAACTGTGTCTATGAATCAGCTGGCTCGTTCTCACCTATTTGGCAGTTTCCAATCTTGAGGTAGCTGGCAGTATCTTTATTTCAGGCCCACTTTTTGCTCACATTTCTTCTTATTTACCAACTGTAAAACAAAATTTCAGATCTATTTCAAATGATCTTCTCTTTACCTCATTCAGAAACTCTGACTACTCTAAATTTGCACTCTATGACCAAATGTGACACCCTATGTTACCACTTTTCTGGCACTAAACGGCACTCAGATTTCCCATGCAGTATAGCTATGCCATAAATCTGCATGCTACGACCTGCATGCTATAGCTAACTGGGGCATTGACTCTATAGGAAGCTGTTGAGCAGAGAGCCAGACGCTTGTGTAGGCGTCGGGATTGGATTTGTCAATTGTGCTGATATGTTGAGGGTGATCCGAGCCCCAAGCGCTCCACTCAAGGTAGAGAATTATTGTACAGAGGCTAAAACGTAAAAGCTCTCTAGCAAACAGTCATACTCTTGCGTGCACTCACATGCACTTGCATGTACAGGCTTTACAGTCATTATATTGAGAGGAAATGTGTAATATTTGCTCTTATACAGGTACATAATTGCAGTGAGACCAATTATGGCACTCTAGCGCAGTGGAAACCACACATATGAGCATACAGGCATTATTACCTGACCTTTTCTCTGACAAAGACATTGCTACAGAGGAAGAAAGCAACATTTCACCTTCTCAAACAAGGCCCACAGCTTTGCAAGAGCCCATAGGGTTGAAATGATATAAAAATCTCAGTATTATTGAAATTGTCATGATTCTTTAGCAATTTTGGTACTACAGCAATATATGCAATGGAACACACTTATTTAAAAGCTAAACGCTAATGTAAATGTGAAGAAATTAAATATAGCCTCCTATAGCACATAGCCTCCAAGTATTGACTTCAAACATCAAAATATATATTACATTTTTTAAAAAATATATATTTAATAAATAAATAAATAATGACTTGTGGACTTTTTATAAGGCTAAATTTTAATTTAATGTTAATTTTGTGAGCATATCGCAATGTCATTCAAAATGACTAGAGGAATTTTTGAGAATGTAAAATGTCACATGATTTTGAAACACATCTTGGAATTTATTTGGTATATGTGTTTCTAACATGGTTATTGCATGTGGTTTTATTGAATAAAAATGTATCCACCTTCAGTGAGCATGTAAGCTTTTTATGCGCATTTTGTAAACCATTCAAATCTTTGCTTTTCCATTTTAATGCAGTTTCCCAAAATTTGCATAAAACTATGTGGGCAGAAACTCGGCTACTTTGTGTTCTGTACCAAACTGAGTACTGTAATTACTAGAAAGGCTGAAATATCCCCCCCCACTGCCCCAATTTTATTTTAGATTGTCTATTTTTCAGTAACATTTTACTAGCTACTGACTGTTTTAGTCAGTACTTCAGCACTTTTGACATCCTTATCTCACATTATTGTTCCTGTCTCTCACATCACAGGTGATCAAGTGCTCAAATCCTCTAGGAGTGTTCCTGTCTCAAGCAGGCCACGTTCACAGAGCCTAATGATATGTGGCCTACTTATTTTGGTAAAAAGGCAGTGTGACAGACAGTTTGTGTTATAGATAGCGGTGACTTCAGACCTCTGCATGTCTAAGGTATCATCTCTGTCCTCAGTTTACTTCAGCCGTCTTGTTTGGGGTGCCCTTTCTGCTAATAGTACGAATAGCTCAAGACCAAGTCGAGAGCAAATGAGGTGGCATATTTTTCTGCCTACAGGTCATCTTGCTCTGGCTTTTGTTTTCTTTTTATGAGAAGTTATGGTACTTTTTCAGTCATAACGAGAAAATATTAGTGCATTGCTGCTCAGAAATTTGTTCTGCTTCACTAAGCGTAGAATGAGGCAGAGTTCCCATGATGAGAGAGACAGGCAGGTACGTCTTTGCATAAGGATCGCAGATGGTATCAGAGGGTGTGGTTGTTTCTATCAAACAGCTCTGATGACTAATCAGTCCCAAGGCTATATGGCATTTGAAAGGAGAATTATTGTACTATGCAAATAGAGGAATCTTGTACAACCAGTGTGGTTAAACTGCTTCCCTTTACATAGAAAATACCATACAGCGCAAATGACTTGATGGTCTTGTAGGTTGTTGGTGCTTTTTTAGTCTTTTTTTTAAGTCTTTTTTTTTAACAGTGGTGAAAAAGCTGAAATGTTTATTTAGGCAGTTCGTAGTGTCCCACATAACCTAGTTTGTGTGCAAGGGTGGAGTTACAAACAAGTAGCAACTAACAAAGAATATTGTCTGTGTGAAGTTTTATTTGAACACTTTGTGATCTATACGTGTCCAAAGGCCCTGCCTGTACCTTGGCGCTAAGCTTCAGCCGCTTCTGTAATGTTCAACAAGACAAATCTCAAGGTTAAAGCCCTTATTGGTATGTTAAGCGAGCCTTTCCACACATGATTATGTGCAAATATTTTGTCACAGATGCCAGGTGACATACCTGACTTTCTCAAAGGGTGCTTAGCTGTGGCTAATCACATCTGATCACGTTTGGAATCTCTCTAGAGAGGCAGCAGAGATTTTAATACAACAGGCCTCGCTGTCACCAGGATCTGCCTCTGGTTGTGGTTTTCTGGGCAATGTGATAAAGATAATGGGTTGTTTTTTTTTTTTTTTCCTACAGTGGCTAGAAAAGATTTCCTCAGCAAGTGACATTTTGTAAACGATGTGGCAGACGCCAACCTTTGGCCTTTCACATTAAGCCAAACCAGTGTCAAATTCTTAAAGGGATGTTCCAGGTTCAGTATAAGTTGTTTTGTGCGTTTATGTTGTAATGTTTGTTACCACAGAAAAGTAAATGAATAAATAAATATATAAAATATACAATATCTATTTGAAATAGAACTAATAAATCCATACTTCAAAAAATAATTAATTGTGGTTACACAAATGCAGTTAAAAAATCTAGGTTTATCTAAAACGTCTTTGCATGTATCTTATGAAAGTTTACAGATTTTACATGATTGTGATTCATGATAAAAGTACAAATAATGATTTACTTTTCACAGAGAAGGTTGATGAAGCATTTCTATCATAGTAATTTCATGCATTAAGTTGTGGCTGTTCTTTTGCGTATTTTTAAACAGAGACAAATCAGAATTATTTTCTGTAGACCGAGCTTAACTTGACTTGAACCCGGAACATTCCTTAAACTTTGACTCAAACGAAGACCCTAAGCTTTGAAGTTGATTTTCAGACTTGCACGCAAGATATTGCTTTAATATTTCCGTGTGATTCAACACGTATACTCTGAGTCTTGTTTTTTATTTAGTCAAAGAGTTCCTCAGCTTTTTCTGTTTGTTTTATGGAAAGTCAGGTAGTCGGTTTAAAATGGCTAGAGTCCTATAATGAGATTGTGAGAGTCGCTTTAGAGAAGCCTGAGGTATGTCGCAACGTTTTGTGCTTTTAACTCAGAGGGGAAATGCATCTCAGGCTGTGGTTTACTGTTGGTTTCACACTGTAGCTGCAACGGCTTGCTTTGAATGGTAAAAAATATCATTGTAGCACAGGAGGAGAATCAACTTTATTTAAAACTTTCTACCTGTTAAATTTTCTTTTTGTTAAACTCGATGTTCAATCATCTCAACTTGTCTGAAATCTCTGGATATCTTATCTCAAGGTGCGTCTCAGAGTGACTCCACGTTGGTGGGCTGCAATCAGCCGTTTCCTCCTGGGTAGGACATCGGGGAGATGTCAGCTCGTAAAAACCTCATAACCATTTCAGTCATCAAGGTGCAGAGAAGGAAATTAAAGCTATTGTTCTGTCTGCAGGGCCGTTTTAACTGTCTGCTAGTCCTTCATGGGAAAGTTAAAAAACATCACAGAGCAGGAGCTGTTTCTGCTACTCCATAAACGGAGGAGTGTGAAAAGGGGAGAGCGGCCCAGAGCAGGGGGAGAACAGAGGAACCCGAGCAGAAGTGATTTCTCATCAGTGCCTCGGGTAGCATATTGTGCAATGAACAATCACGTCTGACTTTTCCTGTTGCTTAATAAATATATATTTTTAGATGGGTACTACAGCACTGCTTCATGCGTCACGCATATGGTGTGACTTGCTTTCTGAACTGCAGAAATTTGAATTTCACTTGAGATTTAGAAAGACCGCTTGCATGGTTTGGCAGTTCATTAGTGGTGCTGTTTTTATGATGACTTTTATTTATTTTTGATTGTTGAATTGACTTGCCACTTTTTATGAAGATTGTTCAGCAATCCAAAAAGTTTCTCAAATTGCGTTCCAAAATCAAAATACAAAAAAGAGATTATATTTTGCAGAAAGCATATATTACTAAATATATCATATATTATAAATATAAAAAGAATATATTATAAAAGAATATATTATATGAATTAATTTATATTTAAAATTGTCTTTTTTGTAACAGCATGAGAATTTGAGGATAAATGTACTTTATTTTAGTCTTGAAAAAACAGCAAAAAATATTTCTCGTTTTCAAAACATATTTTTACTCTCCATAATCTTTAATCAAAATGCCTTCGCTTGCTCTTCATCTGAAACATTTCCTTTTCTGCTGATGTCTCGTGAGTCAGGTTAAGCAATAGCACAAAAGTTATTTAGGCAATGTTTTAGCATATCCTCATTTAATCTGGGTAATTTCTGGTATAGACTGCCCACTGTTCTCCATCCACGCAGTTCCTAATGCGTAAGTCCTGCCCTACTTTTTTTTTTTTTTCATTAAATGTCCTGTTTCGCTCGGACATGTCACATTCTGGAAGTCAAGCATGTTGCGACCGGCAGTTCACGTAAACTTAAAAAAAAGCATCCATTTCTCAGGTCCTTTAAGTTCCATGAGGTCTTTCTTCCCATCCGTCTCTCCTTCCTTTCTCTCTCTCTCTTTTCACACGCACGCGTACACGCACACTCTCACACACGGTGGCGTTGGCGGAAGCCTGTTATCTGCAGTTCTCTCTAGAGCGCGTGATCCCTGCCCCTCTCTGGCAGCTCGGGGCCTGTGATCACAGGAAGCTTAAGGGAAGCAGTTGTTCTCTGTTGTCTCCGGTTCTAGCATGCGCTGATTGAGTGCACTGAGGCCAGGTCATTCAGACAGGAGCCTCCGCTCTTCCCCCTCCCCGCTGCCTGACTGGAAGGCCGATTGGGGAGAGATTTGGGCAAGACTTGGTAGAAAGTTATTTTTTCTGTTCTGGTATAATGACATTCTGGCCAGAAGGTTCTGGGTCTTGCAAATTAAGCAGGTAGTTGTGAACAAGGCGTCTGTGTGCTGGAAGGTCATGTGCTAATTTGAAAATGGAGTCTGATCAAAGATTTTTCTTGGAAGTTCAAAGGTTTCTGGTTAGAGGTTGACCAATATTTGCTGAGAAGCAATTTTGTAATTAAGTTTAGCTGTGTTTTGCTGAAAATTTTCATTTATATTAAAGATTTATTTATTAGTGCTGAACTTCCTTACAAAATTAACAATGACTTACCCTTGAAAATATTGTAATTGTTAAAATAAATTAAATGTGGTTCATCACTACTGACTTTTTTCATATGAATTGAATTATGTCAAAAGGAATAGAAATAAACTCAACTCAAATCTTTTTGGCATCATTTTGGCATGGCATTTTGAATATTGTTTGTCCATCATACACATGAATTGTTATAGTGTTCTGATGTGATTTACTGTGCTGTTGTGTATCTTCTGCACATACACTACCGTTTAAATTGTGGGGGCGGTAAGATTTTTAGATTTTTCTTAAAGGAAGTCTCTTATGCTCTCAAAGGCTGCATTTATTTAATCAAAAATGCAGTAATAACAGTAATATTTTGGAATATTATTACAATTTAAAATAACTGTTTTCTGTTTTACTATTCTACTGTCAAAATATAATTTATTACTGTAAAGACGCAGCTGGATTTTGAGTAGCCATTGCTCCAGTGTCACATGATCCTTTAGAAATCATTGTAATATGCTGATTTAGTGCTCAAGAAACATTTCTTTGTATTATTAATGTAAATTTTTTTAAGGATGTTTTGAGGAATAGGATGTTCAGAGGAACAGAATATATTAGAAATAGGAATCTTTTGTATTTTTACAATAATAAAATAATAAAGGTCTTTACTGTCTCCTTTTGATGATTTTTATAAAAAACTATTTTAGCCAAAACTACCAAATGGTAATAAGTAATATCATAATATGATAAACAAATATTTAGCATTTGAAAACAAAACCATCTACTAGTAAATCACTAGTGCTTTTACATGAAACCTTGTAGCAGTTTCCTCTATATTCAAATGATGTGAAACTTGTGATGAAATAATATGATGAAATTTTAGAATATCTGTCAAGCATGTTTTGGTCGAGTGCAACAGGTTCACATGCTCTGCAGTTTAGTTCAGTTGATTAAGAGAAGAAGTGGAGAGGGTGGGGGTGGGGGGGGGCAAGTTGGGGAGGTGGGTTAAAACCTTGCCAACATTGCCAAAGGCAACAGTTTTTGGTGTTGTTTCTTTGATGTGAATGAGTTCTCATGAATAAACATGAAGGGGGGTTGTGTTGATTGTATTGTGTACCGTTGACATGCCACGTAAAAAAGGGGGAAAAAAGTCACAGAGAGGCAGTTAGTCACGGGCCCTTCTTATTGAGCACGTCACCCTTTCACAAGCTGCCTCATGGAAGGAAAACGGGGTGAAGAGAATTATGGGAAAAGCTCTTTATTTTTGACATGCCAACCCCTCCTCTCTCCTTACTCCACAAACACACTTTCTCACTTTCTGACGTTTCTCTGTCAGTTTTGTACTTTCTCCCTCTCACATACTGAAACGACACATTGCTTAAGATGAGGGGACTTCCTGTCTGAGAGTTGTATATGAGTTGTATGTTTCCAGGCTGGATGACTCCACCACAAACACGTAGGAATGAAATCATCCCCTGCAGGTCTGTCAACTTTAAATCATCTGTTTAACGCACAACACTAATTTTGTATGAAGATAAAGATGTAATGAGGTACAGCAAACTATTAATGAAAGCTGATGAGTTATAATTTTCTACCTGAAATGCACTTTTATGATTTTATGTAGAGCTTTTCAAATCTGTTTTTGTAACTCCAGAATCAAAACCTGGCTATCTCCACAGGTTTTAATGAGGAAAACCATAGTCTTCTCTTCAAGTGCTCTTTGCTATTATTTTTCCCAGTTTTTTTCCCTTTTGCATGTTGAAATTTCAAAGTCAGTGGAATATTGGGCGTAGCACAGATCGGCGTTCCCGTACATCTGTATGGAGACAGATTTTGTCAGTCCACGTCTCCTTCAAAGTTTTTAGTGTTGCAGTGGCAGTATTCGTTTTTTTATCATCTTCCTCTCGCACTTTGAGGATGGTAGGAGATTAGTATGCCGTTCCATACATGCACACACACATACACACACCCTCTGAAGAAAGCCCCGTGTTCTGGCAGGCCTGTTGATTTATTTCAGTCTCTAAAGATGTCTCCTCACTTCTTGTTTACATTAAAGGTTGAATCTCTTGTGTAAGGCTGCCTACGTTCCGCACTTTCTCGTTTGATATTCAGCTCTTCCTTGTAGAATCTGTTTCCTGATTTTTTTTTTTTTTGTTGGTGACTAGATGCTGCTTAAGAGGAACTGCAAGGATGAGATCATTGAAAAGAGATTATGGTTGCTATGGTAATAAATTTTCTTCATTTGTGTATGACACAGAAATGTGATGTTTTCACCACTGGACAGCAGCATTAGCAATATTGGAATTAAAGTTAACTGGGAGCGCAGCATATGGTGCCAAACCGGAAATGTGTTATTATACAGACGTTTCTTATAGAAAATACATAATTGGTTTATTGTGTTAAAGACCCTGTGAACTTTCAAAACCCTATGGGTTTAAGTCCATCTGTGTTAGCTCTGATGGCAAATAGTGTGTTCCTAAAAGCTGGCAAAATAGTCTTTTGCCACAATATACATTTTAAAATTTACACCCCCCCCCCCTCCCCCAAGAAAACTGACCAACAAATATTGCTGTCTCAACCTGAACTACAAAGATTTTTGTCCAATCAAATACCCCCCACTCCCTAATACACCTGCAGCTGACTAGCTGCAAGTCATGGTTCATGTCTGTGACATAACTAAAGCCTGCTGGCTATTTGATTATTTAAAAAAAAGAGACATTTCCCTTTGATATGTCCCACCCAAAATTCTTGTTTTATGTCAGTGATAGCTAAAACTAAAAACTAATTTTTATTCCTGTCTTTAGGGTGTTTTGTTTTAATTTCTGTTTTGCTTTGTTTTCATTTGTGTTTTGTTGCTTGTTTTGTTTTTTCTTTGCTTTGATGGGCTTTCTTTCTGTCTTTCTTTCTTTCTTTCTTTCTTTCTTTCTTTCACAAATATTATTATTATTATTTTTTAGAACATAATGCATATAATGCGTTTTGGTATTCAGTAAGAGCCCCGAGGCCTGTTGTAGTGATGCTGTGAAGACAGAGCGGCCCTGCTGTCTCTAGCTGCCTGTTGCATCCTCAAAGTCACTTATTCGCGGCTACTCTTTCTCTCAGTTTCTATGGAAATGTCTGCTTACTTGATTGACTGTTCCAGATTGCACAGGAGATTTCAGTGTTTTGCAAATGGACCAACAATAGCGGATGCAAATAAAGTAAATTGAATTTAATTAAAAAGGTTGATAGAATTTCTTCCAAATCTTACTATGCTTTTATCAGCTGCTGTCGGGTTTCCCTTAATCAGTATAATTGTAAATTTTAATTTCTTTACTCTTACTTTTAAGGAAAAAAAAAAAAAAACACAATTTTCTGATGTATGGTATAGAGAAACGTCCTGCATCTGAAGAAGAAAAATTGAGCCCTTAAATGAAATTGACTCAGTGTCACAGCTTGGTAGTTATCTTGCTTTAGAGGCAATTATTTCTTTGCCATGTTTTAGCTCAGGGTCAAATTAATGTGACACAGCCATACGGTTCATATGTGAAAGTTTGTGTATCACCCGATTTGGAGGGTGGATTATGGGTGATGTGGGGTGGGGGGGTCACTGACTCAGAGCCCAGTTCCTCCTCTTGACATTTTGCCTTAATGATAATTAATTGCACTGCTTCTATCTAGCATCTCACATATGTGTTTTCCATAGACCCTCCGCATGCTTGAAACTCTGCTCCACAGACAGTAATGTGATTTATTCCTAATGTTACAAACGAGATTAAACTCCTCTGCAAGATGGATCGGGGTCCTTCGAGTCCTTTCTCACCACAAAAGTCTGCGGTGGTGACATCATAAAGAATGGGAGGAATAATAAAGGAGACGGTACAAGGTGGGATTGTGGGATGGCTGGGGGAACACTTTTATGACGACTCGCTCTTAGACGTGACCGCACCCACATGGTATGCCTGACGGAGCTGAGTCGTGGCTAATTGCCATGTGTGCTGTTGAATATACCATTGTTAGAATGGAAAGCAGGGCCTGTTTAATTTTAAAGTGACGTACTTCTAGTTTTTTTTTATCCATGCCATTCTCCTTTTGTAGCCCCAAAAACTTGATTATTGGTAAATCCCAGAACATGCGAGTAAAATCAGATGGAAACACCGTTCTTTATTTGAGCTTGTTGAAGTTTAGCTCTGCCGTTGTTATGATTGTACCAATTACTCATTTAGAAATTAATTCCTCCACACTGTCTTCCAGCCATGACAGAAAGCAATTAGAGCGTATAGTTTCTCTCTCTTTTTTTTTTCCTGTCTATTGCTTCAATTTATGATGCCGGTAAATAAAAGATGCAAAATGAGTCTCATCATTTTAGATCTTGGGGAACTCAATATTCCGCCTGACTGATCAGCGACGTGTGTGCCCGCGCAACTGCTGTAGTATTTATATGAGGGAGCGTCAGCATGCGTGTGTGTGTATAGGGTTTGTTATTTAAGACTTCACTCAGATCCACCCCAGACGGATTGAAAGCACAGGCCTGAATTATGAGGGGCGGTTTGGGTAATGTATTTTTAATAAACTGACTTTCTGGGTGGAGAGCTTGGAGTGACCCAGGCTGCAGCGCTCCATGGGGTCCTCCAGCTGTGTGTGTGAATCTCCGCTCCCATGTGATCCTCCTGGGACCACGATGTAGAGAGGATTAGATCTGAACTCACAGTGAAAAATTAAGGGACACATATCTCATGGCTTGAGTAATTGACGGTTTGTTCAATTTAGTCAGGAATGGCTTGCTCGGAAATGAAAATTCGGTCATTATTTACATATGTTATTCCAAAACAGTATGAGTTTGTTTCTTTCTCAAAACACAGAGAAATTTTAAAGATTGTGCGGTTCGCTATTTTTCATGCATCTGAATAGGCAACGAATCTTTATAAATTCAAAAAGAATGCAAAATCCATAAATGTATCGTACTCCATATGATAGTTAGAAAAACAAACTGAAATTTAAAGTCGTTCATTTTTACCTTTGTGTACAAAGTTTCAAGATTAGAAAGCAGAAAAGTTTCAGCTAGAGCTCGTTGCATAATGCACAAGTTGCTTTCTTCTGTCAAACTCAAGTGAATGAAATAATATACATTGTTATATGTGTTTCTTAAAGAGTGTATCATTAGACTAATTTCCAATCTGAGGCTTGGGGCAGATTTTATCTCGATTTTCTTTTTAGTAGTGTTGAAATTAAATTAAGTTGGAATCAATACAGTTAGATTTGCAAAGTTCAATACATGTATCAGTTCAAACTGTGAATTCAATTCTGTGAATCAATTTAATGATGTCTGTCAACATGCAGTATAAATATTGTCCAAAACCTGAAAATAATAATGTATATATTGACCGGTCCTATTTAACAGTACAGAACATTTCTTATAGTTAAAGAAAGGATTTTATCATCTTCCTGGTGTGTGCTTGTGTTTGTATGTGTGTGGGTGTGTTTTTTAAGCAGACTCATTTAGCAGTAATCTCTTGCTATGCAACACCTCGACACACTGGAGACGCACTTAACCAAAGCAACTGTAATGAGCACACACGGTAAAGAAATGCGCAAAACACAGACATATGTAGAAATAACTTTTATATGTACTCCCGCCACCGCCAGGGTCTAACTTCAACCACCTGGACATTGTCTGGACTCCACAAATCTACTGCCTAGTGGGAACGACTTGGTGCCATAAGTTAAACCTACCACTAAAAATCTCATCAGCACTGACCAGACTGGGCCAGATTGCTGAGGAAATCCCCTGTATTTGTTGTTGTGTTTGAAACAAGATCTTCTAAATGAGTTTGACAATGAAGATGACATATTTGGAGTCACATTGCCTCTTCACAAATGAGGCTCTGTGTGTATGTGGCCGGCCCTTTTGATACTAGAGATGGGCCAACAGGAAGCCAGCCAGTGCTGACTTTTTCACAGGGAGCTTCCTGTGCGATGTTAGTGGAGTTTGTGTGGATGCAAACTCATGGCAAGTGGCCGTCACAGCATTAGTTTGCCACTCAGTTCGCTTTTCATCTGTAGTTCATTTTGGTTCATTGTGATGTCGTGAAACATCCATCAGATACGAATTATTTTGAGTTGAATTGTTAAGTGCCTGTAGTGCCTTTAAGTGCTTGCAGATGCTGGAAGTTTAATAAATGGGTAAAGTAAGTGACGTGATATTTTGTGTACAGATATGTACATCTGTATAATGTATACAGATATATTAATTTACAATAATATATTAATTTAATTAAATATATTATTTGTACACTGTAAAAAAACATAAAGTTGAGCCAACTTAAAATTTTAAGGTTTAAAATTTTAAACCAGCTTCAGCAGATTTTTGAGTTCTCTTTTTTTAACAGTATATATTATTCATATGTATATATATATGTTCGTTTATTTTATGCATGAAAATGTTTTTAATTTCTGAATTAATTTGATTGTTGATTTAATATTTCTCAGGGAAAAATATTTTAACTGGTTATTAATATTTTTTATTTTTTAATATATATTTTTAAAGTCTTTAAAATTTATGCAGTGTATTTTGATCTTGATGTCATAATAGGCCTAATTACCCAAAACTGAGTCAAAATATGGGTCTGTTTCGCCTTGGTCTGTGCATGATTAACTGTTTAAAAAAAACAAAAAGCTTTTTGCACACACATCACATGCAAATGACTAATTTTGTTCTTCAGCATGCAAAATTTGCATCAGATGGCATGCTAATTGAACTATCCTGATGTGTCACACTTGTCATTAGAGAGTTTTTCTTCACAGGAATGTTGCGTCGCAGCATTGTCAGTTTTGATCGTGTATACAATGTGTTGTTTTTTTTGTGTGTGTGATTTAAATCACACCGAGCTTTTCCAGCACCGTGTCACAATGGCAGTGATGAAATGCCTGTCGACAGGTAGATTTCTCTGATAAAAAAACAAATGTCAAAACATAATATAGTAGCTTTAAATCATGTGGCTGATAAAAGCAATTGACAGCATTTTGTTTATTCGTGTCTCTAAGACCCCCTGGAATTCTTCACTTAGTTAACACTCCCGGCCGTACACAGTGCCAGAATCGTCGGTTTGTAAGCTAGTTGTAGTAATGCCTGCTTATCAAAGCCCCATGATTGAGCTTTGACTTCTGTCATTAGATTGCATTAGCTGAAGTGTCATAGAGCGCTCGAGGGACAGCCCTGCTCCATCTTCTGCTCTGTATGCAGACATGCTGTCGATCCATTCACCCCCTCCTTACTTTTTTTAATTAAGAAAATTGATTGTCCTGTCCTTTTCAAAAAGCATATTATACTTTATTAAGTAAGTTCTTGAGTAGGCACAATAACAGAAGAGGAGCAGTTTAATATAGGAAAGGAAAAGGAGGTGGGGGTGGATAGTGAACTAGTGATTTGAATTGACTGGTACAGGAACGCAGCAAATGCCTGGGAGCTATAAAAGCAGATTATTCAGTTTCTGATGGCGGCCTGGAATGGTAATGTCTTAACGCTTCCCTTGCAAGTTTTAATGTAATTGTGCACCATATCAGGTATTAAAAACTTTTCTCGTCCTCCCACTCCATTCCTTTTTTTTTCTTTCTATGTTGGTTAAGATGTTCCTTAGTATTCGATCCTGATAGCTGGGCTGTACCTTTATTCTCAGATATTGAGACACAGTAAAAGGAAACTGTGAATTGGAAAGTGTGTCTATACAGTAAATCAATAGCTTTCTAAATAAGTTCTGTAGCCTAATGTGCTTTACAATTAATTTTAAATCAAGTTTATTTGATCCGCAGTTTATTAAACGGTAGCAGTGATCAAATCTTTTAGATATAAACTGACTTTAATTGTGAACTGAATTGACTGAATCGTTGAAAAGACCCGACTCAAAAGAAGAATTGCTCACAAATCTGTTATTTCAATGGCTTGTGGGCATGTTTACTCACCAGCTTTACACAAGAGTAATATCCAGCAGATGAAACCTTTTAAAGCACAGCTTAAATAAAAACATGTATATTCATGACGGATGTGAATTGCATATTTTATAATATAATATATTTTAATTCTGGTTCTGATTTTTCTCATTTAAGGATTATTTTAGTACTTTTTGAGGAAGAATATTTGGGTGTAAAGAGAGGTAATTTATATTACTTCCCTCATCAGTCAAATAATGAGATCATTTAAGATTTCAACATAACATAAGTATATCTAATATGAATTTTTAATGACATTTCATGGACTTATTATAGGTGGCAAAAAATAAATCCAACAATTGCCTTAAATATATTAAACAAAATACAAATACAAAATGTTAAAATGAATTTTGGTTAAATACAAAATATTTGTATATTTAAAATCATAAATTTATGTATTTATTTATTCAATTAATTCAGTATGTGGTGCTCTCTGTTCTCATGACTCATGCTAAAGCACTTTAGTATCATTATTATTATTATCATCCTCATCATCATCATCATTTTCATCATCTATATATCTATGACTTTTGGTAGCTTGGAAAACACAATCTAAGTTTTCCATGATATTGGGACCTGTTTGCAATGCATAAAAACACATGTACAAGATCACCGAATGAATAATATTACTGTGTGGAGTGGTAATTAGCATTTAGTTTATTTGTCATTCTCATCAACACGTTTCAGATCAGTTACCGTACTGTGGTCTGCATGTGGTGTTGTGTTATATCGTTGATTGTGTTTTTTGATATGTTAAAATAATGATGTGCAGTTTTGGATGTATTATGACAGATTAAGAATGTAGGCTTTCAAGAACCGGCATCAGCCATTAGTAACATATTTTCTACCGTCAGTCACACTCGCTACAGACACCACTGATACTTGAATAAATTTCTTCAAACGCAATCTCTTTTAGGGGGTAGTAATATGACACAGACAGGTGTGTTTCTCATCAAAATCAATTTTAAATGGATAGCACGCCCGCCGCAGTGTGTTTAGATGCTGTGAAGCCTCAGAAATCGCAGAGTGTGGATGGTGAGAGCGTTAGAGATGCTGTGAGTGATATGACAGGGTGTGGTTATATTTGTGATTAGATTTTCAAGGCTTTTATTAACTTAGCTCTGGTTAAGGTGTGGCCCCTCTGCAAAGCATGAATTGCTTTATTTAATATCCATTTGCATCACAGTCTAAATGAGGAAATTGCTCTTGACGGTCTGTCGAAATAAGACAGGCCCCTGTTTTGTTAAATCATGAGAAACTGTAATTGCCCTAAATTGAAACTGGCCAACACGCACACCATCTTGCAAATACAAAATGATGTTTAACTTAGCACTGTGCTAAACCGTTCATAGAAATTCACTTTTGATAGCAGGAGTTTGTGCCAAAGGAAAGTCTAGTTAATAGTGCGATTTGCCTGCGATGAACAAACACGCATGACCTCATTGAGTTCTGATGGAAATTCTTCGCTATGAGTCACTTTATAAATTCCACATTTTTTTCTCTCTCTCTCCCTATCATCTTTGATTTTGCTAACTGATTAAAATGTGTGTCCCTAAGCCACATCAGTGACATAAGTGCACAGATTTTATTCATTAAAACATCATCAACAAAGGCCGGTGCCGACATAGTCACCGATATTAGAACCTCATTGTTGTTTATGGATTGAGCTGGAACAGCAGAACCGTTTCTAGGGCATTCCGTCTCTGATTTTCAAAAATCAAAGAACAACTGAGAAGCTTTTATGGAGAGCAAAATAGGCGCCATTGGCTCCGAAATTGTTTTTAGCATGTGAGCAGTCGGAACCACACATTGAGCGAGTTACTTCTAACACTGCTCTTCTCTTTTTCTGGGTTCCAGAGATGGTGCGGAAAAAGAATCCCCCTTTGAGAAGCTTCGGCGGTGAAGAAGAGGAGGGCGAGGCGGTGGCAGCCGAGGCCACGGGCCCAGAGAGTGGGAGCGCGGGGAGCCAGGCCTCAGAGCCCGACCGGGCTGTGGGCGAAGAACAGGAGGAACCATCCTCCCCTGGCCCTATCAAACCAGACAGGCCTGACTTGCATTACTCCAGCCACAACCTGGCAACATCTTACTCCAGCCGTGAGGGCACCGATACCGAACCGCTGGACTCTACCGCCTCCCCAACGAACTCTGATCCAGGTGAGAGAGGAGACTGTGAGGACGACCGGAATGGTCTAAAACCCAGCACCCGGTCAGGCGGCGTCATCGTACAGGGCTGCACCAGTAATGGAGAGGAGAGGGACGCAACACACAGCCCGCTAACATTGCTGAGCTCTGACAGCCCTCGTGGTGTGGCTGTCGAAGGTTCTAAAGTTCCTCCTGTTACACTTCATCCACAGAGGCCCATTGGGGGAGCGGAGGACGCACCTAGCCCTCTGGGAGCTGAGACGGGAGCACCTCCACCCACCTCACCCAAACTACAAGACTTTAAGTGCAACATTTGTGGGTACGGTTATTACGGCAACGACCCCACAGACCTGATCAAACATTTTCGTAAGTACCATTTGGGCCTACACAACCGGACACGGCAGGACGCGGAGCTGGACAATAAGATTCTGGCACTACATAACATGGTGCAGTTCACAGCCCAAACACAGGCCAAAGACTCAGCGCGCCTCCTCGGCCAATCAGCCAAGAGCGGCTCTGCGGCGGAAACAGGGTCACCCAGATCCTCTGTACTTAACGGCACCTACGACGTACAGGTAATCACAAAGCAGATAAAAGGAGAAAAATGTTGTTTCTAGATACAGTATACATATCCATTCAATCCTATAATAAATAATAAAAATACAGTAACAATTCAATATGGGGACCAATTCTCACTATTATCGAGCTGCTTATTAGCATGCCTATTATTAATATATTGGCTGTTTATTAGTACACATATTCTGCATGACCATATTCTACATCCCTAATCCCATTACCCAACACCTAAACTTAACTATTAATATACAGCAATGTAAGAGTTTATTGAGGCAAAAGTCATAGTTAATGGGTTGTTAATAGTGAGAATTGGACCTTAAAATAAAGTGTGACCAAAAATACTAATAATTAGTAAAAAAAATACATTAAGAACAAAATAGTTACAAACATTATAATTTTTCTTTTCTTTTTCTTTTCTGAAAATATAAACTGAGCTACTGTTCAAAAGTTTGGGATTATATATTTGTTCTGTTTGGTAAGGTGAGTAAAAACATTTATAAAGTTTAAAAATGTTAATGTTTTAAATTTCAAATAAATGCTGTTCTTTTCAGCTTTCTGTTCTTAAAACAATCTTGAAAGCAAGCACAGTTTACACAGAAATATTAAGCAGCACAAATAAAAGAAATGCTTCTTGAGCATTAAATCAACATTAGAATGATTTCTGAAGGATCATGTAACACCGAAGAGTGGAGTAATGGATGCTAAAAATACAGCATTGTCATCACAGGAATAAATTACATTTTAAAACAAAAAATGTATTTATAAATGTTTAAATGTATTAAAATTATCCATATTTTAAAATATTAATGCTTTTTTTTATAAAGTAAATGTAGCCTTGGTGAGCATAAGAGACTTTTTCAATAACATTAAAAAGTCTTACCAGCCCCAAACTTTTAAATGGTAGTTTACATGTTCTGTGTGTATTTATGCATATTAGAGTTTTGCTTCCTTCCTCTCATCACCTGTATTGAAATCAAATGAATCTCCTGTCTGCTTTGCCTGTGAAATGCTATTTAATGATACATGGACTTGCGTCCTATGTAGAGTGTTCCAAATCAGTGACTTATGAGGGCCCGTTGCAGTTAAGATGCTGCCTATGTAGGAATCAAGATGGCCTTATAGTTTTGGAGCGGTGCTGTACTCAGACCCATGGGTCATTAAGGCTTAAAAATGATGCATGCACATGCAGCTGTGAAACTTAAAATTTATGTCACAGAAGTAAAACCACTAGACGGAGGGTAAGTGTACATGATGCATGCAAAGTCATGCACACGAAAAAACTCACACACAGATGAACATTGGCTGCATTAAGTTCAAAATTTTGACTAGCCCTCATAGAGTCTGTATTTGTTCATGCATGTGTTATAAAGTAACGTCATGAATAAGCAATCAAGCTGATTCATTCAAATTGAAATACAAGCATCATTTGTCAAATCACCTTGGTGATTTCTGATTTATAAAAACAAACAAACAAAAAATGTGAAGGAGATTAGTCTGGATCATTCTGGCAAACTGTATTTGGCTTTGTTCGGTGACTTTTGGCTGATTTATCATAGCACTAGCCTCAGTGTATCATGTTTAAATGGACCATTATGAACAGTTGCCTGCTTTGCACATGTGCATGTACTCAATCAAGAAAGCACACAGCGCAGCTTAGAGTACCTGATGTTTTTTTCTTCTAATAACACTGGCCACAATCTTTTTCAATTCAACATCAGCCTGTCTACAAATTGTCGTAATACCGTATAAATTCTTAGGGAAAAAGTTTGAATAATGAGTCTATTCAGAATTCGTTCCTAGTGGAATTTTCCATGCAGTAATATCGACGACTGCAATTTCTCATTTTCCCAATGAAAAAAGGGGGGAAAAAGAGCGTAGGGAAGCTGGTGAGGGGAGCCAGTGAAAACACAGGAGTCGATTTATTTTAAACGATGGGTAATGAACAGATGTCATAGTCATTTATCTGCCTAACTTTCAGCACGGTTTCACTCTTCACTTCAACAATGTCATGTTTACCATTTAAGAGACATATTTAAGTTCAGTTTCTGCAAAATGAGCCAAGTTTGGAAGCGTTTAGCTTTAGTCAGTTTACCAACCAGATGTAATGATTTTAATTATTGCTAAATCACTGATGTACCTGTGCTCACTTGTTTCTTTGTTTAGTAATAAGAATATTCAAAATATAATATTTTTTAAATGATTTTGATAATATAACATACATTTTATTTATTATACATTTAGTATTTATATAGTATTATAGTTATTATACATTTAATATTATGGAATAATTATTTATTAATATTTATATTAGTAATTTTATTTCAGTACAAGTGTCAAGAGGAATGATACATAGTGAGTTTTTAGCTATTTTGACACTTTTTTTGTAATATTTAAATTTTTTACATTACATTTTATTATGATTAATATTATTATATAATTGACTTGATTTACTATAACTTAATGTTTAATGATTACCAATAAATAACTATACTTAATTTGATGCACATCGCATTTATTTTGCCAAGTCACCTCAAGCCTCTTTCACACAGCCATTATGGAAAATACACGGAAAATGTGTATTTGTCCCGGGATCGTCTGATTTTCACACTGCCAATGATTTTCCGGAATCTGTGTTTGCATTCACGCACATCCCGTAAAGATCCCGTAAAGACACGTGACATTTCATGTGACGTGTATAATGCGCCACGTACCTTTTCACTAAACTGGTGAACGATTTCAGCTTCAGTGCGGATAGTGAAGAACTCCCTGATCTCTGCTTCATTCCAGTTTATACATTTTTCGTCGTGAACATTGATCTGCCTTCAAAACACCCAGAAAAAGAGTCACATGATAACGCGCGTCATCGGCCTTTACGGCATTGGTCCTGGCTTTTGTTCACACAGAGCTCGTTCCGGGACTGAACCCGGCAACGTTACTAGGTCCCCAACCCGGAATTAATCTCGGGGCGTGTTTGCGTTCACACAGAAGGCACTCCGACAATTTTCTGGGACCAATGTGCAGTGTAAAAGGGGTTTTAGATTTGATGCTCAGTTGTTATGAATGTTTGTTTTTATCTTGCTTGCTTTCTTTTAACCATAACATAAAAAAATAAATAAAAAAAAGGTTTATGTAGTCTGTGTCACAAGTGCTCTTTTAAATGCAATTCCTCAGACAGGTGATACAGAGCGACCAGCTGGGACTTCAGTTTAGTCCACTTTGTATCTGTAATATGCTTGTGTAAGAATTATAATCAAGCACATATTACACTAAGCAGTGGGTGTTTATTTAATCATTGCTTCAACATACAGCTCAGGGGCTGCTCAGGGGATAGGGCCTGTCTGTGCTGTGACATTCCTTGAGTGTTTTGTCTGGAGCATGACGTTGAATTCCCCACAGTGCATATGAAGCTCAAGACCTCCCACTCACACTCTCTTTTGGCTCTGTAACTTCCAGCTAAATATTCCATATGCTTTCTATAAGCCAGACATCTATTGCATTGTAAACCAATCTGCATGTCAGTATTTTAATATACATGCCATTAAGAAATACTATGTTAGTTATGTTTGTTAGTCATTTTTTCTTTTCTTTCTTTTTAAATCCAGAATTTAATTTCAAAGTATAAGAACTAAAGTTACACCTGGATAATAACAATCAGAAAAGATCCATTTTGTCTCTGCATGCATGGTTGCTTTACTCTTTGACTCTTCTACAGGTTTCACATGTTCCCCATCTGCTCACAGAAGGATTTTCGAATTCTCAGTGCTGAGAAGTAATAAGAACATAAAATGTGATTTGCCTTTGTGTGGTGATAACTGCTGCCTCGTCTTCGAGATTGGGAGGGTTATTGAAAGTCTGTTGTCTGTGTTATTATATCAGACTTCCATTAATCTGTAATTCTCTGTAACTCACGGATGATTGTTCTTTCCCTTTATCTCATTTTCTTTCTTTGTCATCCATTCTTCCCCCCTCTTGACTTCCCTACTTTCGCAGGTAACGTTAGCCGGCACCTTCATCGGAATCGGGAGGAAGACGCAGGACTGTCAGGGCAACACCAAGTACTTCCGCTGCAAGTTCTGCAACTTCACCTACATGGGAAGCTCTTCTGTAGATCTAGAACAGCATTTCCTGGCCACCCACCCCAACAAGATGAAGAGTCCACCTCCATTCAACACCACCCTCGAGGAGAAGTCCTCAACTGAACGGAAGGGAAACTGCGTATCGCGCATTGGGGCAGATGAGCAAGGGAAGTGGGCCGATCGGGTGGCGGTGCGGGCCGAAGATGACTCTGTGGCTGGGTACTCCGTACCAATCAGGGCATCAGACTCCCCAAGCCGCACTGGAGGTGACACCCCTGCCTCATATTACTGGTGCAAGTATTGCAGTTTTAGTTGTGAAGCTACCAGTGCTTCTAGGCTTCTGGAGCACTATGAGAAGAGACACAGCCAGGCGGCCATCAGGGAGGGAAGTCCAGTGGAAAGGGACAGAAAGGCATGTGATGGAGGCTCCAACTTACAGAAAAAGGAGAAGACTGGAGCAGCGGGCGACCAAGAAACAGTAGTAACCAGTTACAATTGCCAGTTCTGCGACTTCCGTTACTCTATGACTCACGGGCCGGAAGTCATCGTCGTGGCTCCGCTTTTGCATCACTACCAACGGGCTCACAGCATTCACAAGTGCACAATCAAACATTGCCCCTTCTGTCCCCGTGGGCTCTGCACTCCTGAGAAGCACCTGGGGGATATTTCCTATCCCTTTGCTTGCTGTAAGAGCTCCTGCTCGCACTGTGCTCTTCTTCTGCTGGAGCTAACAGCCGGAGGGACCACTACCCCATCCCCGCCAGCTCCCCGAGCGTCCGTCACCCATCAGTGTGACCAGTGCCCGTTCACCTCGACTGATATTGACTTGCTTCTCTTGCACTATGACAGCACCCACACCTCGCACACCGTACTGGAAGTCAAACCAGAGGAGGAGGGATCAGGGGATGCAGGGCCAGGGCGGGATCATCCTGGAGAGTACACCTGCACTAAGTGCCATTTCTTCACTGAAGTGGAGGAGGAAATCTTTCGTCACTACAGGTAAAATCGCATATCAAATCACCTATTGTTTTGAGCATCTTTACTGGATTTATTGCTAACATTTTTAAAACTATATGTAATATGTGACTCATCCTGCATCGTTTGTGCTACAAACATGAATGATACCTCAAATTATGTGGCTTGTTGAGGAGAGGTAGACTTCAATTTATGGAGGGACCTGAACCATATCTAGAGGTCTTAAGGGTGGGGTGTGTATTTATTTAAACAAAATGAAGTTATTATTTTGAATTGGATTAACTCGTACTTTAACTTAAACAATATTGAACCTTTTGAGAAATTGTTTTTAGCTTTCAATTATTTAATATTTTGATATTTTAGTTACATTTAATATACTGTAGCAAATGACCATTGAACTGTTAAAAAGTTTTTCTTTAGCACCTTTGCTTTCACGCTTATACAATCCAATTAATTTTTGTGTAAATTTAAATAAATATTATAAAGGTCCAGTATTTGTTTACTTACTTATTTCAGCTAATTTATCATTTTTTTATTTAATTTGATTTAAAATAAAAATTAATAGAAACTACATAGAAACATAAACTACTAACAATAACAAAAAAATTAATAAAAACTTTCAAATGAAAAACATAAAAATAAAACCTGATTCAAAATATTAATTAAAAGTATAATATTATCTCAATGACACTAAAATGACATTGATGTTATATATATTTATATTTTAATATTTTATTATTGTAGCAAAAGGCATAGCATTGGACAGTGAAAGCAGCTGTTGATTATAGCTAGCAAGCTTGTGTTACACATTTGTTTCTGTGTTGGCGGTTTTGCTTTCATACTGATAGGTAACAGGTTTTCCTTTTTTTTCTCCTTTTTTTGCACTTTACTTGAAGTCGAGCAACACAGCTGAATAAACTGAAAATGCTAAACGTCAGGGAGTAAAGTTTCCTACAGCAGTCCCTCATTGGTTTTGATTTAGCTTGTCTTGAGGCCAGGTGCGCATGTAAATGTGTGCACTTTAGTGTTTGTTTGCATCTGTGTGTGTGCTCGTGCAGATGTCCGTTAAGTGTGTACATGTAGGAAGCTATTATACCTTTCCATATTCTTTCTTTCACCAGCTGTGTACAATGTACGGCGTGGATGAGTATGGCTCTGCTTTACCTTCACATAAGATCTCAATTACTCTCCATTTTCTGCCAGAGTTTACAGGCATGTCTACATGTGCTGGTTTGAATTTATTGATAAAAATGAGTTTACTGCACCACTGAAATCCATATGTCCGCTTGAGTTTGGCACAGTAGAAAGAGAACAGAAAGGCACTTTGCTAAATCTAATATAAGTGTTGTGTAAATACACCAAACCACCTCAATGCCACATATGTTTGATATTATAGTATATTGTGCCATATTATGTGCAAGAACCTCTTCTGAGCAATTTTACTACTGATGTTTACATGGCAAAATGAACCCAATAACAAAACTTTAATACAAATTGGCAGCATCTTGCATGTACAATAGATTTTGCATTTATGTGTATTTAAATTTTATAAAAGCATTTTATACTTAATAAAATTCACTGACACATTCTACCAATTCCATTTAAAGTGGTCATATGACGTTGCTAAAAAGAACATTTATTTAGTGTATTTGGTGAAATGCAATGTGTTAATGTGGTTTAAAACACATTATTTTCCATATACTATACATTATTGTCACCCCTCTATGCCCCGCCTTTCTGAAACGCGTAGATTTTACAAAGCTCATCGTTCTGAGAATCGAGGCGTGCTCCGATTGGCCAGCTATCCAGTGCGTTGTGATTGGCCGAATACCTCAAGCGTGAGACGGAAATGTTACGCCCCTTACCGTATTGTGATGTTGGCGAGACGACACAAAAACAATAAAACCCATTATAAACGATTATAAATGTTGCATCAAGTGGGGACATAATTACTGATTATAATGACTTATACTGTCTTTTTACGCGTCGTGTTGCATCGCGCCACGTAAACATTACCATGTCTGCATTTGTAATCGGAGAAACGACAAACAACAAGCACTACTCCAGGGCTTGACATTAAGCATTCTCATGTGGTTGTCCTTCGGACAAGTACATTTGTCATTTACCTGTCCGAGTATAAAAGTTACTTGCCCGGAGAGAATTATTATTTTTTATTGTTTTTTAGTTATAAATATAATTATTTATTGTAGTTATACAAAACACATTTAGTTTATTTAGTTAGATTTTCTTTTAAAATAAAATAATGAAATAAATAGTGTGATAATAATGTTATATTTTAAAATAAAAAGGGAGTATTAATTACAAATACAATTATTTTATATTAAACTTAAAAATAAAATGCTAATATTTACTTTTGTATATATGATTTTTCAAACTTAATTTTTTTTTTTTAAATTGGGGTTTAAATATTTAATCAGTCAATTAGTTTAATAAGACATTTGGGCTGTTACCATACAAATTAAATCAGTATCAACAAAATTAATCTTTGCAATGCAGAGGAAACACAGAAACTGCATCTGAAGTGGAATAGATATATTTAACCACTGTTAATGCAGCTCTGAGGGACATTAAATGCTTTAATCTGCCGTTACAAATGAATAAATAATGTTTTGATTTATAAAACGTTGAATACTGATTTTTGAAATTATTTAAAAAAATAAAAAAATACTGTAAATGTGAAATTAAAACCACCAGTAGATGGAATCAAGTCACTGTTAATAAGTGATTCATTGTGATTGAACCGAATCATTTAAATGATTGATTCATTCAGGAACGAAACACCGTCATGTTGCTCAGAGACGCAAAACAGTGCTGTGGCTGTGTTTGGAATTATTTTTGTTGGTGAAACAGAGCAAAAACAAGAAATATGGTGTCTAAAATGTAAGTCTCTTAATATTAACTTCTTGTTTATTGAACTGTTATAAAATCACATTTGTAATCATGATGGTTTTTGGAGCAAAAAAAAAAAACTGCGCTCGATCTTCGTGTGATAGTTTAACTATTCAAAATTATATAAATATATAAATTTTCTGCCACCATATCTTGAATTTTCTGATCATTCTTCATGCATTTTAATACTGAATCATGCAGTGAAAGAACGCACTCGCACGAGCTAGTCTAACATAGACTTCTTTACGTAAAGTATGCGTGCACTCTGTAGGTGTGTTTTGTTTGATTCTTGCAATATACTCGTTAAAACAACAATTACGAAATTATCGCAAACAATATATATCGCACACCCCTATAACAAAGGCTATATCATAAATAAAGGCAGTTATTATTGTTTTTGATATTGACTTTTTCAAGTTAATTGTCCGATTGGGCAAGTAAATTTCTCTTTCACTTGCCCGTCCAAAACATTCACTTGACAAGCGTTAATGTCGAGCCCTGTACTCTACACCACTCAAAACTCACGTTTTAATAGTCAGTAGCAGAAACGTACTTACAGGCTGTGAGTCAGAAGCGTCAGACTGTCCTTGCAAAGTTGGAATTGCCCCGCTTTATAGAAACAGCCTTTGTGCAAGCCAGCATTGTAGGTTAACATTACTCTTCCAGGATCAGAAAATAGTCCTCCGTAAAATGCGCTGCACAGTGCACACACTCTAATATTTGGGTTGAACTGTTCTGGAACAGTATTGTAAATACTTAACCACTGATTTCTAGTTGTGTCCTCTTTTGGAAGCCCAAACAAAGTACTTTCGCTTTCACAATGAAACACAGCATCTCCAGGACATGGCGCCGGCGGCAGCAACAAGACTACAGCAAGAATAAAAGTTCAACCCCCTTTCTTTGCGTATACGTTTGGGCGGGGTTATGAAAATTTTCACACACCATGACGTAGACATGTGGGGGCGTGTTTGCATGAGCTGTTTTAGGGGGGCGTGGCAGAGTCTTAACTTTTATAAAGAATATCTCTTTGGTTTTGAGACTTTTGTCTTTGCAACTTCAGGGATCTTATCTATGCACAAACAGCTTGTAACACTCCAAAGAGAAAGGAAAACTTGAAATCGCATCATATGACCTCTTTAATGATTACGGTTCCTAAATTATGATGAAACCCCTCAAATTTCATATCATTGAGATTACAGATGTAATATTATGAGAGTAAATTCATAGAGAATGTAACATCAATGTGATGGAGAACAGTAAACTGAATCACATCTGTCTGAATTTTTCTTTCCAATAAATTTAATTTCTTACATGTTCTCATAAAATTATGACTGTATTCTCAATTTTGTTTAATTTTAATGTGACATTAAAATGCTGCCATGCTAGATTTAATCAAAGACTATAGAATACCCAAGATATGTCACTCGTATAGTTTTGGCTCTATCGAACGCTCTGAGCCAAAGAGCTAACCGGTAAAGCTAGCGCGTCACTGCAGCTACCGTTAGAAGACACGGTTGCTATAGAAACAGTCAGCGTACTTAGATGTGCGCTTAGGACTGCGCATGCTTTTTATATAACGCTATTTGAGCTAAAGAAACAACAATAATGATACAGTTGTTGTCAGATTTCTTTTAGTGATTTCGAATATGAAATTTAATCATAAGCTTGGTGAACAGTTTTGGAGAATTTGATGTTTCCCCATTCAAAGAGATGAGAGCTGCACTTGCATGCCCGAGAAGCGTTTCAAAGATGGCCACCGAGTGACATGACTTGTCTTGATACTTTGATTTAATTTAATGATTCTATTTTATTAACAATGATCGGAAATTCTTATTGCATTCATTACTCTGAGCAACCTGTTGCAAATGATCAGATCATTTTAGATTTCAGTAAAAACATTAGAAATCAATAGTAAAAAATAAGTCTTTTTTTTCTAACCAACCTTGTGATTTAGTTGGTTAGTGAGTAATTTGTTGTGCGTCATATCTTAGAAAAAAAAAACCTTTTATTGCAAAAGTGAAAGTGTACACACACACACACACACACACACACACACACACACAAGTATACATCGTTTTTTTCATACAAGTATTGTATATTTTATTATTTTTTCCATCCACATCTGTTAAAGAATTCAGGTATTCTAGAAGTCAATGGAGCCGAATGTAATGGAAAATCAATTTGTTTAAATATTTTATAATTATTTTTAAAGAAACCTGTTTTAAATAAGAATCAATTTCCAACCCATTCATAATTCAGTCTACATGCATAAAATAACACGCATACATAGTCATAGTTAAGATGTCACACATAACTGCATGACAGACACAGTTTTTCTGCTATTTAAACTTTTTCAGTAATTGCACAGGTTCACGTGTTGTTAAATGATCAAGCATCTAATCTGACTTGTCAAAGATCTTGGCGAAGGAATCATTTGTCAAGTTGGCGCTCTTGTCAGGAAACACTGAATTTTCAGGCCTCATACACCCACCTGTCCCCTAGGGAACATGTGGTGAAGGTTTTTGTGCGTTTGAGCCTTGAGTGATGTCCATCATGATCCAGCTGCCCGGGGCTGGTTGTTTCAGGTGGACGTGAAGCAGAGTGTTTTCAGCCTGTGCATGCACCCTTTCTGAATAAGGCGCTGTTTGTATTCAGAGCCCACAGCCTGGAACCTGGCGAGGAGAGAGCCGAAATCAGACCTGTATGGCCTCCCTGGAGAGCTCCTGCTTCGCAGCTCAGACCGTACAGAGTGTGTGTGTGATCGAGAATGTGCATGTCATATTTTTAAAACTACTTTTCCCTCTTATTTTTTTTCTCACCAGGCTTACGGGCAGCATGAGAATATTGTGTACACTTGAAGTACACTGGATCTAAATGTGTGGGCTACTGCATGCATGTTTTCAGCATTGTGTCTTCTATGTTATTGTATGAACATCTGTGTCATGGTGTCCAGTTTCATTGTGTGGAATTGTTCGGTGACCTCTGTGTGTGCGTGCGAACGATTGTGTGGTCTGAGGAATCACTGATACATAATATTTCCAGTATGCGTATGCGTCTCTCCTGAATACCTCGCTATAGTGTACATTTATGAGCAGAATCCTGCCCTCTAGTCTCCAAACAGCAACCCACCCACCACGAACGTGAACCTGATATTGATGCCATAGTCTCCCACACCTCGTGCCCACCCGATCCAGTGCACACTCCATATATCATGCTGCCCTACAGTTCGGGAAAGGAAGACCTTTTACGTGCAGAAGCTGAAATGGCAAGAATTTTGTATTGGATTTTGGACATGCTGGTTTCAGAGTTTGTCAACTCATTGTGGGAGTCACTTAGAAAGGTGAACTGTGTAATGTCTGCACATCTTTAGATGCATTGCTTTGATAAATAGTTCCACCACAAACTTACATTTTTATTGATTGACTCTGCAAGTGGTGACAAAGTTACACACTTCACCTTTACAAAATTAGCCATCAGATGTAGTGATATGCTGAAGTGAATTTTTGCCAAAAACTTTAAATTTGGGTAATTAAACTTGGTTTGCTGTTTAGGTTAGCATGTCATAGTACAGTCTAAAATCAATAATTCAGCCAAGCAAATTTTACATATTGCCACTCTATTGCCACATCATTTTTGGTCACATCGAAGTGCGTTCATACTGCTGACATGTTCACATGTTGTAGCTTTTTTACAAGGCATAGATGTTGAAACAGTCAAATTGTGCCATCTGTGAAACTCTAATTAGACTGAAACCAAAAAGTATATATTTTTTCCTGCTATTTCAGCATAATATCCATTTTGAGTGTGGAAGGAGACTGATAAATTTGAAATCCTACAGAAATGCAGTCATAATCCACATTGAAATCAATAGATTAGCTGCGCAAATTTGAGTGTGCAAGCGCATTTGTTTATTTCTAAGGAGCAACAGTTCTCTGAATGAGTCTTCATGTTTATCTCTTTTTTTTTTTTTTTTTTTTTTTTTTGTAATGAGGGCTCCTTGTTTCCTTTTTGAGACCGAATAAGCCGATGAGCTCGCACTTTAACCCCCCTGCTGTGATTTTGCTCCAACCAGTTTTTCTTTCACTCGGTCAGGTAAGCGCCAGGCCGCGCTGTACCTATTTTTTTTTTCATTTCCTGTGTAATGTCATGGGGACGGTGTCACTAACGCCTCTGCTCTGCTCTGCTCCGTGTCCTGTAAAATGGTAGTATTGAGTGGGTGCATAGCTAAAGGGCGTCATTTTCACAAGTGCAAATTACTGACACTCAGTACCGTTATTGACATCGATATAGGTTCTCATCCATTTTTTCATGTTTTCAAGTATTTCCCCATTAAATCAATGATGTTGTTTTGATGCTTTGCAAAATTAAACTGGAAAAAACAGTTAATCTATAACCTGTGTTTGCAATTAAATTGAAAGCATTGAGGAAATTATAGTGTACTTATATAGTGTATACATACAATTTTGAATGATTACATGATTTTTGCTGGCCGTGCAGGTGAATGCTGACCCCTTATCCTGTGATTACTGCTCTGCTTCAGTCCGAGAGGGGTGAAAGACAAATTCCTTGCTACTGTTTCTTTTGACCCAGTCAAATAAAGTAGCCTGCTTTTTAGAGTTTGGAATAAGGGAAAAAGTCAGCAAGAAAAGGCCATGTCTAGGTTGATTTAAATCCTTTGAAGTCTTCTCACCATCGCCATGAAGTTGTCACCATCTCTGAAATGCCAGTCTGATGTTGATGAGTTGGGTTACAGGCTCTGTCACTTTCCTTTATGCTTGTAAAGGATTTGTTTTTTTGTTTTAACAACAAATGATTCCTCAGATGGTTGCCTTTTTGAACGATCCATTGTATTAATAATGTTGCTCATTAGTTATGGTAGCAAGCTGTCAGAACTATTAACACACCTCCCTGTGTGACATAATCGTGCAAAGACGAATGACGCAAGACTGACATTTCCCACAAAATGTGCTTAAATTTTAAATATATTTTTTAAGCTTGCCGTTGTAAATCTGGGTAAAGCGAGATCATTTGAACTTTTTTTTTTTCATTTTTAATATAATGTTATATATGTTTAATATATATATATTCCACTGTTCATCTTTAATTTTTTTTTTATGGTCTTTGGTTCTGTTGACAACTTTTGAACGTCAGCTTGAATGTATTCATCTACTCTGATAGTATGTCCTGCACCACTGCTGTTTTTCAGAAGTTCTACATGTACCTCATTATCAGGCAGATGCAGCTGGGATTAACACTTTATTTTGTTAATGGCCTTAATGTGTTTTTCTTAACATCACAGGAAATGTGACAACCTGCCAGCGTTTTAATTAAAACTCATTTTGAGGAAACTGTCATAATTACTGTAGTAATGCGCTGTACTTGTGATTGACATTAACAGATGTTTACAGAAATCAGGTATACTTACTTAATTATTTACTTAGTGTTTAAATGAACTTCAATGAGAGTATTATGCTACATTCATTGTGGTTATACAAGGCGAATTGTTTTTGTGACATTTACTTTTTTTGTATCTTAAAATTAAAGTAGAAATATTTTCAATATTAGTAAAAAAATACATTTTAATATGCAATGTATTATGTTATTACATTTACATTTAGTCATTTGGCAGACGCTTTTATCCAAAGCGACTTAAAATTGGGGAATACAAAAAGCGATTCATCTTGAAGAGGCAATCAGACAGAGACATTATTAATATGGCAAAAGTTTAATTTTTTAGCATCTAATTTTTAAAAGTCTTTGTCACATTCACAACTATTTCTACTATGCTGATTTTGGAAGAAACATTTCTTATCAAGTTAATAATTTTGTAAACTGCTTAATATTTTTGTGGTAACCATGATAAAAAAATTTTCGGGATACTTTGATGAATAGAAGGTTAATAAGATTAGCATTTATTTGTCTCAAATGTTACTGGCACACATACTGTATATATGATGTTGCGATCTAATGAAGTTGTACCATTAAAGCATTTACTAGATAGATAGATAGATAGGTAGATAGGTAGATAATTTGCATAATAATGGCAAAAAACAATGGTTTTTTTTTCTTTCTGAAAATATAACATTTTCAGCAAATAATGGTACTGTCAATGTAAGATATAAACTTGTGCTATTAAGTTCATGAAGGCATTGCATGTTAGAAGAATAAAGTTTCACATCAGCTTCACCATTTGAAAACTTCATTGTTAACAGAAGTCATGCCAGAAAACAATCAGTTCTAGGTTACGGGGTTTGACAAACGTATTTATGCTCCATGTCAGTGACCAAAGAATACGATTTGTTTTGGAAGCAGCCCATGCTTTGTTGGAAAACAGTTGAGTCTTGGTTGGTGGTGGTGGTGGGGGGAGAGCTAGTTTTGTCTGGGACTGATTAATGATAACTGAATGTATCTGTGTGTCTGTTGCTTACGGTAACTGGTCCTCATAAAACAACTTCACAGAAGTTTATATGGTCTTCAGATGTTCATTTATTTCTAGATGTGTAGATGTTTTTCTTTAAATTAATTTGACCTAAATATAGCAAATGAAATGTGCAGTTATGTTATTTTTTGGACTTGACAAAGTCATATTTGTGTTTGAGTATCTAAGTTTTTTTTTTTTCTGAGATTTTGTTGTCTGTAATCAGGGGTACATGCAACGGATCGTACGCTTTCTCACACCTCACCGGTCGCTGGAATGCACCAATGTTTGATCTGCCCCTGCCTTCGTGTACCTAAGAAGAACAAATTACAGAACTGCATGCTGGGAAAGTCAGCCAGCAGCAATGATGAAAAGCACTTTTCCACTCTGTCCCTCGTTTGGTGCCTAGAGGGGCAAAGATGGCATCTAGCTGTTTTGCTCTCTTTCTTCTCATCCTGCTTTTTATCCATCCTGGTTCGATACTGTGTCAGATCGTGAGAGGCTGTTTACTGGATAACAGATCTTAGATTTTATTTGTTTTTTTCACAATAAGGAAAATCTTACACTGAGATTCAGCTTGAAGGATAGGGCTCTAGTGGGCATTTATAACACCAGACACAGCTTTCGTTTCCCAAAGAAGACACTTTGTGTCGAACCGGGATGGATGAAAAGAGAGAGAGAGCAAAACAGCCAGATGCCACATTTATTGCATTTAGCCAGTTTTGTAGAATTCTAGATTTGTGAAAATTTGCATTGTCAGTTTTATATATCCTATTTCATGTGTAACTTGTTATTTTGCTTACTATTTTGAGAGAAACGTGTTTAAAGTTTAAAAGAACAGCATTTATTTGAAATAGAAATGTTTGTGACATTATAAATGTCTTTACCCTCACTGTCTTTGCTGTTTTTGATGAATCAAAGGTATACACCTGCTGAAAAATTTATTTCTTTTAACAAAGAAAAAAAAAAATTTCCACAAACTTTTGAACTGTTGGTAATATTTCATCCTAGGTGCACAGAATAGTCTTGAGTTTCAACACGGTGTCTAAAGTCATTTGTATTTTATTTTATTGGGCTAGTCGTATTTTTATATTTAAGGAATATTACAGGAGCATAATGTGCTTTTATATAGCAGTTCTATAAACAAGAAGTTAATTAACTCAAGTAACTCAAATGGCAGATGAAATTTGGCCAGATTTCCCCCAAAAAAATATTTCTAAAAGAAGCCAAAGCATCAAGCAGTGCATAACCACTACTTTTTTTTTTGTTCCATTTCCAGTTTCCAGTGTAATATCATAGCTCTTTTGGAATCAATAGATAACAGCACTCTTGAAATGCTGCTTAGATTTGAGCAACCGTTGTAAAACTAGACAACATCATTTGAATTCCTGATACTTTATGAGCATGTTAACATGTGTTTGTTTATTATCATAATTTTTATTAACTTACAGATCTTGATTCTTGGCAAAAAGTATGAATCACTTAATTTGCCCTTGAACATTCAACACTAAGGACTTTTTTGCTTTCGAAACCTCTCAATATGTGTAAATACCCCATTGCGGTACAGTTAGCACTTACAGCCAAACCCATCAATGAATGGTCATTGTCCAAGCACGTCTACGGATGCATGTAAAATAAACACAGTTTTTTGGGTGGGGTACACTCACCCATACTTCTTTGACAGTGGTCGATTTCAAACAGGAAGTATAAGCTTATAGAAAATCATTGGTGTTTCTGGAGAGAATGTCACATTCATTTATCTAAAGGTTAGCAGACTGTTCATTTAGTTTTCCTTTGCGGAGAGTTTGGAGCAGCTCTTTGTTTCCTTTATTTGGAACAGGACAAAGAGCCATTATGCAGATGAAAATAGCTGACTAAACTGTAATTACACAACATTACAGAGATTCAGACCAAGCTCACGGGGGCAGAGACGTCAGATAAGGAGAAAGTATACATACTCAGGATGTGGATTAGTCTTTTGTCTCTCAGATGGCTCTCTAGGGGCCAAATAGCATGGTAGTATACGAAAAGACTGTTTGATCCATGAAGAATGATAAAAATCATGATTTGCTGAGACTGTCTTTTATCCTCTTTGCAGGAGAGTTCACGGCTGCTGTCGTTGTCGGCATTGTAGTTTCACTGCCACGGACACCACGGCACTGCTGGACCACTTCAACTCTGCCCACTGCCAGGACTCTGCGGATCCAGCCTCTGCTCCTGCCAATGGCTGCTCTGCCCCTTCAACCCTCCGCATCAAAGAGGAGAGCAAAGGTGATCTGAAACTCTATAGCCTGGTGCCTCCAGAGGCCAGCAGAGCCGAGCCGCTTCCCGGCTCAGAGGGCGTGAAGAGTGAGGCCCAGGATGAGAAGGAAAAAGGCTGGGTTGAAGTGCTGGGCCCTGTGACTGGCAGTGGAGTCCGAGGTGGGGAGCAACACGTGCAGAGCCTGGTGTGGGTGCCCAAAGAACGTGCAGGGGAGATCCTTAGAGGAAGCCCAGCCCCGTTTCCCCAGGCCACACTGGGTCTGCTGAACGCTGTGGCAGCTGGGGTAAAAGACCAGCAGCAGCAGAAGGGGGCGACCATGCTTAGAGACTCATCAGGACTGATCTTCAGCCTCAGCGCAGATGCTAAAGGCTACCTGCCAGGGACGCCGACGAGCGGTGTGGAGAAAGCCGGGCAGCAGTACCCAACTTCTACCGAGGGCAAGGGTGCCAAGGAAGAGTCGCAGTCTCTCTTACGGGTAAGTGATGGTCTATGTCTGTCCACTCTGTCTGGACATGTTTTTTTTTATTTTTTTTTTATCTTCTTAGAAATGTATGCATTTCCTTTCCAGTTATTAAGCCACATGACCGAGCTGAACAATAAGGATTTTTTTTTCTGCTGGCAGTCAAATTTTTTACTTTTTATATTTTCACTGGCCTCACTACACAAACTAGCAAACAAATGACATGCATTAATATATTGCTAAAAATGTGTTATAAAATATTTTTTAAATAATTATAATTGAATATACAATTTTTATATAAATATAATAATATATAATTATAATTATATTATAATATAATTATTATAATTATATAATTAATAATAATAATAATTAAAACTAATTGATGGTGATTGTTATTATTTATTTATTTATTATAATTGTATAATTAATAATAATAATAATAATAATAAAACATAATTGATGATGGTGATTATTATTTATTTATTTTAATAATAATAAAAATAATAATAATTATTATTATTAAACACACACCTAGTTGTTTTTGTCTTTGTTTTATTGTTTTTATACTTTTTAATTGTTTTGTTATATTAATTTTGTATTATAATAAAATAGTGTAAAATATAAATATAATTTTAAAATATAAACATTTTATATTTTAGCAATTTTATGTACACTTCTTTTTTTAAATTGCAGATTAAGAAATTGTACAGAACATTAACTTAATGAATATACGTACATGATCAACGAATGTGAGATGTTTTGACTTATTATTATTATTATTATTTAGTCATTTAGCAGACGCTTTTATCCAAAGCGACTTACAAATGAGGACAACAGAAGCAATCAATTGTAGTATTAAAACAACTAAAAACAGATCCAAAACTAAAAACTAAAACTTTATAAATACTACCTATACACATTGTAAAAATAAAGAAATTACATAATGACAAATGCATACAACCAAATTAAAAAACTTAACATTTAAATGAAAAAAATAAAATAAAAATTAAGCTAAACACAATTCAAAATATTAAAGAACAAAAGGTATAAGAGTATAATAATGATTCTAACATAACACTAAGCCAAACACCAAAAAAACAAGAAATATATGTATATGTACAACCACACACACATACATAAATATATATATATATATATATATATATTTATCTTTAATAAATTTAATATCTCTAAATATATCTTTAATTTTTATAGCATTGAAAAATCTAATTCATTTACATGGAATTTTCTAAGTTCAGTGACATCTTTGTAATATCTCACATCTGTTGTGTACTTTTTAAATCTATTTTTGAAACTTTTTATCTTTATTACTATTCTTTTTAAATGTATACTTCAACCTTAAAGTTTAAAATCCCCTGTTGATTTGCATTTGAAATTTCAGTATTCAGTGACATAAGCATATTATTTATTTACTTCTATTGCAAGTAATCTATTTGCATGCAGAATTTTGATTGCCCTTGTTACACATTTAACCATTTCTGACAAATGCGAAGCATTATGACACTGTCAGAGCGGCTCTGTGACATTTAATTTACAAAGGATTCAACATTTTTACATATTCTTTCTTCAACCTTGCAAGCATCAATATTTCCTTCAGAAAATGCAAATGTGGTTAAAAATTCCTGTCAATTTCCATCTGCATCAGTGTCAGAATATGAAAAAGCATTATGAAATGTGTGTTGGTTACAGTAAACGTAACACAATGACCTGTACGTAATGGCTGTCTTATATCTGTAACAATGTATTTGTGTTTGTGCCACCTGGCTTCCCTGTCAGGCACGTCAATCGGATAACATGGTGAATCTGACACAGTGGCTTCGGCTGCACAGAAGCATGTGTTATGAGTGTATTAAAATCAGGACGTATAATGTCTTTAGTGTCACCCTGATATGAGTAGCGATCCGGATTTCTTCATGCAGTTGTTAAAGATGAGCAGGCAAAAAATGACAGGCGGAGACTGCTTAAAGATGCACATCCAGTGAAAACAAGAGTTCTACAAAGGCTTTTTTATGTAATGTATTCACTGTCTGACATTTGGAGCAGAATTGGGCTGCGGTTAAATGTTTTTCTCCAAACCAAGGTCGTGCGATGGTGTGGATTCAATAGCTTGGCAATGTGTTCTGTATATTTATGTGTACGTTAAAGCTCCACGTTCCTCTTTGATCTCCAAGTTGGCTGACAGCGATAAGGAGTGGCTCTCCCGCAGTTTTCTGACACAAGTTCCGCTCGCTAGCCTCCTTGTCTGCCTATGTTTTAAGTCAAGCTCTGAGTAACAAGAGGCCCTTGCTGGGAATCGTTCCTTCCTGTGCATCTCCCGTCCAAAAGGCATCACTGATGTAACGTGTTGGCCCAAAAAAGAAAAGGAAGGGGAACGGGAATGGGGTTTGCGAGCCGTACGTCCTCCCTGGATGGTTCTGGAAAACGGTTGGCAGGAGAAGAGGCCCGGGCGTGGTACGTTCAGTGGTTAAGTCATTAGGCTAGGCGTGTCAGTGAGTGTGTGAAAGCTTCGGGGTGGAGGTGGAGGCCTCGCTCTAGCCCTCAGGAAATGTTGAATCAGAACATTTTTTGGGACTGCTAGGGCTTAATGGGACTCAGAAGGGATCTGAAGTCCGTCACAATATTTTTTGAGTTACCATGACTTGGCATGTGAGTCATCTATCGTATTATGAAACCCTGCTCAGCCAGGGAGGGGTTCCTTACCAAAAAACCTGAAGAACCCAGTCTGGAGCCAAGGCTCACACAGACCTGTTTCAGCACTCGGACTCGGAGAGGAGATTGATAACTCAGACAGAGATGTTGTGATGAAGGGGTTAGGCTTGTGAGCTGCCTTTTTAGAAACCAGCGAACTGCTTATTTCTTTCATGCTCTTCTTGGTTTTTGTTGCATTTTTGATAATGAATATCTATGTAGTGACATGAACATTGATCATCTGTCTTCGGGGGGGGGGGGGTGATGATTTTATTTTGATGTCTGGACTCAAGCACATAAGAATGAAACATTTGTGATTCATCATTATCATTATTTTGTTGTTGTCTTCCTACCTCCACAAATTAGATAATGTTCAAATTATGTACCACTGTATAGTCACTTTTTGTTTCTAGCCTTTGGTAGATACAGTGGGAGTTAAAATTCAGATTTTTTTACTTTACTTACTTTACTTTTGTCATTTAGCAGACGCTTTTGTCCAAAGCGACTTACAAATAAGAAAAAGTAACTAAAACTAAAAAGTTACAACTCTATAAATACTATCTACCCACATATTTAAGAAAATAAAGAAATTAAATAAAATTAACACATGCATATAACAACAACATTTCAATAATAAACATATCAATGAAAAAATTAAATAAAAAGCTACTACTATCCCTTGCCGGTGTCCCTGCCCGGTGGAGTCACACACTAAAGCCACAGTTTTGAGGTTATTTTATGCAACGCATGTACTTGTATTGATCTATCTTTTAAAATGCCCATCAACATGAGCCTTTAAATCAGAATTAATTTTATTTATTTTACATGAAATTTGACTGTCTAAATTTAATAGTTGTTGATTTCATCTACACTGGGCTAACCTTAAGAATATTTGACATTAATGTTTAAACATAATTTTCCCTCAACATACATAATTGAGCAATAATGGTAAGGAATCTGGATGCCAGCTTTTCTTCTGGAGCAGAATTTTGTATAATTGTTGTCCAATATGAGACATAGAAACCATTGTATTTATTGCATATCAAAGCACTGTTCAATTCTGTATATACAGGTTTACATCTCTATATTAATACTATATCTAATCTTTATGCATCTGTACTATAATATTAAGAGAGGTCATTGTATTTTAAGCAGTCTCTAGTAGTCTCCTTTTCTCTGACGTCTAAGTTTATGATAAAACAGCATGCCTCCCTATTTCTAAAATGCCTGTTTGCCCTTGAATCTGAATTCCAGCTTCCTCTAGTCTTGCCACATACCCATAGGGAGGCGTTCTCCCCCTGTGGCAGCGTTCGGCCTGCTGGCCCGTTACCGGCGTCGCCTCATGTCAGAGCTCATTACTCCTGGTCCAACGTTCTCCTGCATGCTACCCAGAATCTGCCTGCTGGCACCTTTTCTAGCCTGTCCAGCGATCAGCAATTAACCCCCCAGTGCATTGTGGCTGCACCCTGCCACACAATCATTGTTTAGGTTTGTGTTCAAAAGCAACACTTTTTTTTTTTTTTTTTTACAGCTGACCTCCTGCCAGTTGCAGGTCACGTTAATTGCCCCAGATTGATATTCCCGCTGTGCTTGGTGCTGGCATTGGTCAACCCCTGGAGCAAACGGATATGTTTTTTCATCTGTGAAGACTAATCATGCGGTTATCCTTTTATGTTGCCTCTCAGTGCACTTCAGTATCTCTAAAGATAGTCCTATTGTTATTACCTAATTAAGCCTCCAGCCACAACCCTGTGGGATTATACTGAACTTTGCTCCCTGTGGGCTCTACTTAGACTTTACAAACTTCATCCTCTATCTTTGTAGCACTGAATAGCATTGGATGCTTGTGTTGCATGAATATCTTTATAATAGAATAGTGTTTGATGTGACTTGGTCTAGCCATTGGTCTAGCCTTTATTACCTTTTGTTTTATTTGATTATTTTGAGATTAAAAAAAAAACCCCCAGTAGTCAACAAATGTGAATATGACTGATTTTAATCGACTGAATGTTCAGTAGATGTTTTACAACTGTCTTTTTTTCTACTGTTTATTTTATTTTAGTTTAGTAGCAGACTTCTAAAATAAATATATTATATATTTTTAAATTAGTGAAAATAGATACAAATAATGTTATAATAGATTTTTGACACGCATTTATATAATCTAAGATATATTATATACTATTAAAATGTACATATGAATAATTCTGTGTGTCTTTTTAAATGTGATATCCAGAGACTCTAGTACTAGGTCAATGACGATCTGCTTGGATCATATATACGAGAGAAAGCTTATAGGCATATGAAACCAAACTTTTGGCTTTCAGCTCTGTTTTTTTTTTCTTTTTCTTTTTTTCTTCACCCATTTCCTTTTGTTTCTCTTCATGTGTGGTCACCTTCCCTGGAACTCTTTCCATCCCAGATTCCTATTTAGATGCGAGTCTGACTGCGTTTGATCCCAATCTGACACCAAGACTGGCTGTAGATTCCAGCGTCCAGTGCGGCCTGGCCCACATCAAAGAGACAGAAGCCCCTTTTTGTTCCTTAATGAATACAATCTGCCATTTAATTTGTGCGGAGTGTCGGATTAACTGGGCCTTTGAGGAAGGTGACATTCACTGTTTTCTCCCTTCCTTTCCCCTTTTTTTAGCATGCTTTTCCCTACCTAGTCCCCCCCCCCCCCTTGGGTCTGTAGTTCAGCTAAGTTCAGGCAGGCATGTAGTTCGCATTTAACATGCCGTACAGATAGACAGCAGGAGAGGGAACGCTGTGGAGAGAGGGAAGAAAGGAGGAGTGTGGGTAGCTGCTGATCAGCTTTGCAGCCTAATGAAGAGACGGCTTACCTATTAGTCTGCTGAATCCAAGTGTCAGGTGCCAGGCTTCGGGATTTAGGAGATGACACTGGTTCAGAAATGCACCCGAAGACTTTCATCCGGTTGCGATTTAAGAGCAAGGGATAAGGGGGAGGAGCCAGAGGCCTCTAAACAAACACACAAACACAAAACAGCTGCGCTTGGCAGCAAACAAATGTGTGATTACCTTGCGGAATGCAGCAGGCACATCAGGCAGGTGACGCCGGAGGTGCACAGTGACATGAAATCCAACAGCTGCTGTATTACCAAAGGGCCAGACATCCTCTTCTCTAAGCAGGCTTTACCAAACCTGTTCTGTAAAGTTGTTGGCGTGTTTGAGGAGCTGTTGTGTTGTTGAATGAATGTGGGAGATTAAGAATTAATGGCTGTTTTGGTGTATCCATGACATGGAGTGGCAGAAATTGGAGGGGTTGGTGGCACAGGTGAGGAGGGTGAGATGCTTTGTACCATTCTGCAGACAGATGGTTTCTCTCCAGGGAGCCTCTCTCCCTCACCTTTCTCTGGCGTTTCTGCACTGTAAGATTTCTCTCTGGGTATTGTGCTGACACAGCAGCCCCTTCGCGCAGATACTGGAGCGTAATGTGAAGAAGCGTCGCCCAATCTGCCCATCTCAGCCCCTAGCCAGATGTGCCGTTTCCAGCCCCCCAAGTTTTTCAACCCTCCAGGTGAGAGCAGCCGAGCAACTGGTGTCATTTTCTCCTGCTGATCCCCAAAATACCAATTCATTTCTCTTGTCAGGTTTCCCTGCACCTGCACAAAACCAAAGGAACTAGCAATTAATTTCCCCTAGCACATCGTGTCCACATGTCTCTGAATGCACGATTACCCTCTGAGTATCAAAGAGGGATTGTATATTAGGAGCAGTAAGCTTTGATTGCAACAAGCATGTTCTTCATTAAGGATCTATTAGATTCTGTTTTGCATATTTATGTTGCATATGATATATTTTGCATATCTAGATCAAAGGCTTGTTTGGATACTGTACACAGGGCAACATTCTTGTTTCTTTAAGATGGTTCTAATACGAGAACGCAAGGGGAAGCGTTTTCCTTCAACGTTCCTTCAAAATTTTCATAAATTATGCAGTAAAACTAGACAAAGCATAATCATATTTACATTGAGCAGGACTTTTAATATTTTATAATTATATTTTTAGATTTACTAGCAGGAATAAGTATGTAACCTGGGGGAAGTGTAATATTGTTTTTTTTTTTTTTTTATTAAAATGTATTTAAAATAATTAAAAGTAATTATTTTAGCTATCAGAAATAATGTGTTTACTGCAAAAAACTTTATTACCTACATTAGAATTATTTTAATTGTTTGTAACAGTTAGTTTCTAGTACTGGGGCTGGGGTCGACAATATAATTGGCCCGGTGGCCCGGACGTACTTTTAAAACCGTCAGGGCCACCAGATCGCTCCAACCACTAGCCCGGTGGGGCCAGTAAAAATAATGCCTCGATTAAAAAAAAAGTCTAATTTCACATTAATTACCTGTGGTTCTGTGTTTTGATTTCTGTTAAATCGTCTCGGTAACCACCGCTAGCAGGTTACGTGATCCCGACAGCCTTACAGATGCAGCGGGTTTATGCTCGCTCCCGCGGTTACGCGCGCAAAGTGCACACTGCTGCTCAGCACCTACCTATAGCTACTATTAAGCTAGGCTACATGTTTCTGAAACCCCCATCACCCGGCCAAACGCCGGGTAAAAAAGAGAAGGCAAGGAAGAGAAAATCACCAGAGGAATTGAGGGAAAGCGAAAGGGAATACGAAAAGAAAAGGCAGAGAAAGTTTCAGCCCCAGTGGCGAGACCGCTGGAATTGGCTGGGCTTAGGGGTGGACGATAAAAATGTCTCCACGATCTGCTTTTGAAGAAATATGTAGTATCGTGCTACAGCACACATTATGTCAAATACAGTTCTGGCGCCGCGGTCTCTATTTACTGTACAACACGACATACAGCAGTAGAGTTACTCTGACAGGACACTGCACTTATTCGCGATCGCAAAAGTACATTATTTGCACACAAGCCTTGCTGGTTAAATGTTTAATTCGCGCGCTGGTCTGACGTGCGCTCATACACCTGAAGCACGCGCGCTAAAAAGCCTGTCTAACAGCGCCTGATTACTCAACTAACTTATCTTTTGCGCTAATACTGTCAAAACACACAAGGTTTACATATAGACTCAGTTGGTTATCTCTAAAATGAAAGTAAATAGTTAAGAGAGAAACAGATGCGTGCCTGTATATTAGATGCGTGCAGCTCTTAAAGGGACAGGACACTAAACGTGCTGTCGACTGTCATTAAAGGGATAGTTCACCCTAAAATTTAATTTCTGTCATTATTTACTCACATGTTGTCCCAAACCTCTATTAATTTCTTGTGCTGAACCCAAAAGAAGATATTTTGAAGAATGAGGGTAACCAAACAGTTGCTGGTCTACATTGACTTTGATAGCAGGAAAGAAAAATCCTATGGAAGTCACTGTGGATCAGCAACTGTTTGGTTTTCCACCTTCTTCAAAATAGCATTTATGTTCAGCAGAAGAAAGAAACTCATTCAGGTTTAAAACAACTTTTGAGTAAATGGTATAAAAATAAAACATTATGACAGAATTGACAGACAGATGACAGAATATTTATTTTTGGGGGAACTATTCATTTAACGTTAACAAAACAACAAAACGCAAAGAGAAAAATCACTCACTATTCTTGACTGAAAAACTTTAATACAGTTGCTTTAGGAATCAGTCTATCTAGTGTTTTATTTTTATATTTGTTCATTCAATTTCATCGAATGCTCTGCTAAATACACCTATTGTACCTGAAAATAAAGCACTGTTTGTTTTATTTGTATATTATGTGTATTTGTAATGTGTATCTTTGTTCTTATTTTTTAATAAGAAAGATAGAATGAACAAAGATTTTTATCTTCGCCCACTTTGGCCTAAATATCTGCCATGTCTTTTTGTTGTTTTTTGTTACCTTGAAAGGCTTTGTCTTTCTAGTTTGGCTGTAATGCTCAGACAACTTGTAAAACCAACATGACAAAGAATCGTGATAAAATCGTGAATCGTGATATTTCTAAAAAAAATTGTGATATGATATTTTTCCCATATCGCCCACCCCGAGCTGGGCTACGATCAAGAAAAAAAAGAGTTTTACTGTGAGCTCTGCAGATCAATGCCCACATATGCAGACAAGTAAGTTAGAGAAAAGTTAACGTGTATGAAACCTATGGTATGAACATAATATAATGAATTGCTGTGTGACTACAGAGAATGAATCCTATGCAATAGGTTTATTTGCACTTGTTTCATGTTTTTGCACAGTTTTGCTGCACTTTGCACTAAACCTACCTTAAAAAAAATAAATGTTATCCATGTTGTTCAAGCAAACTGTTCTTTTTCGTGATTATTGGGATCAATACCCGACGCGTTGACCTGGGCCAGTGAACTTCAAAAGACACTGGCCCGGAGGGCCAGTGGCAAATTTCCCTTATTGTCTACCCCTGTGGGGATTTACAATGTTTATATTAATCCACTTGTCTGTGTAGTGGGTCTTTGTGCCAGTAGGTGGCGACAAGAGGCTGTCTATAAGTGAGTCATTGAATCAATCAGTCTATTAAGTGATTCAGTCTGTTCAACCATTCAAAGCTATTGTTCAAAACATTGATTCAATCATTGGTGGTTCCAAAACAATTGGAAACATTGTGTAAAATGTACTCACTGTAGTTAATACCATTGTGGTTAAATCTTTTTTTGTTTGTTTAATCAAACATTTTTCTCAGACATTAAGAGAACTGTACTGCACATATTTTAAATGTGTTATTGAGGAAGTTTAGTTCTTTACAATTGACTCTTCTGCAGCAAGCCATCTAGTGAAGAGAAATCTCTCTGTATTGTGTTTCCCATTTGTGTATTTATTATGTGACAAATAGACCTTAAGTTATTTAACCATAGCACTCAATTTACTGTGAAAGGGTCACAAGCCTGGAAGTGCGGGCAAATGCAAGCGCAGCGTAAATGAGTCATTGCAAGGAGAAAGTGTTGTGATAAACAGTGCGTCTACTTTGGGCAGGCCTGAAATGAAATTCATTAGGTCTGCCATCGTTTACATTTCCGCCTGCTGCCTCAAATTATATTTAGTGACAGCTGCTTTGATAAGTCGCACTGTATGTTTCTGGGACTCCAATGTATTGAATTTCCTTTGGGATTTCTTTCTTAATGTGTTTCATTTTCTTCTCTATAGCCTTTTCTTTTTCTCTTACTCCATCCCCATTGTAATGGTGTGGAGCCAGTCCCGAGGAGGAATATTACATAGATGTAGTTCCACCCCACCGGTGCAGATGAATGGGATGGGTGGGGCTGCTTCCTGTCGAGGAGAAAAAATAGGCGAATGATGAGTTATCTCTTCTGCTTATCATCATTATCATAAGTCCGTAATTACCGATGACATTTTACAAATAACTAGGCCCTCTAATCTTTCTCATCGGCCAGGAGGAGTCATTGAAGCCCTACCTGCCCTCCCCACATGACCTGTCATGATCCTTCGACTGTGTGAGTTTCAGCACAGGAAGCCAGAACATCTTTTTCCTTTCCTTTCCTTTCCTTTCCTTTCCTTTCCTTTCCTTTCCTTTCCTTTCCTTTCCTTTCCTTTTCTAATTTGTTCACTGTCTGTAATTTTAGAGTGCTCACCACAGGATACAGGGAGAATCTCTATACCAACCTGGCATATAGGACACTTTCCATGAAAAAGGTACAAAATAAGGGCATTTTCTTTTTTTCTTTTTCAACAAATGGTCAGTGAAATTAGGTACTTAACCTTCAGAAAGTGCTGAAACTAAATATTATACGAGCTGCTTTTTTCTATTCATTTATTTCAGCTTTGTAGTTTTTACAACCTTTTTACCAAAATGTTGGTCTAAATACAGAATTTAACATTAAATAAATTAAATAAGCATAAAAAAGAAATATATTTTTATTTTTAAAGGGAACACTTCTCAATTTATAATAGTAGTTACTGCACTAGGTATCATGAACTGACAGTATTTGAAGCAAGTACTGATCTAGATTTCTATTCATTTCTATATATACTAATGCTTTTTGCTTTAGGTTGTATAAACATGAAGGTATTTTGAACAAACATGAATTATATAATTTAACTTACAGTAGTAACTGGTGCAAAAATAGTTCATTCTGTTTTCTGAATGCACTAACATATTTTAACCTATTGAATCCTATTGCAGTGTTACCCCCCCCCCCCCCCAAAAAAAAATTAAAAAGGGTTTGCAAATATAGCTTAAGGTTATTTGTCACTCAGTAGGGAGTATAGCCAATTTGGGACAAAACATTTTTGTAGTAATTTATAAACCTAAATTTGCACAAATTGGACAAAATCGAATATTTTGTATTTGGTAATTAAAATTAGTTTATAATCAAAAGTGACAATAAATATCAGTTTAACAGATAATTTGGATCTATAGCAGTTAAATAGAAGTTTAACAGATAATGTCAAAAATGCAACTTAAAATATTTATTTCTTTGGATACCGTTGAGAAAGTAAAAATCAACATTTTAGATATGTGACGTGTTTAAAACTAGTTATTTGTGTTAGGTTTCTTTATTTATATATATTTCTTTATTTATATATTTGGGGAAAGTCGTGGCCTAATGGTTAGAGAGCTGGACTTGTAATCCAAAGGTTGCGGGTTCGAGTCCCCGGCCGGCAGGAATTGTAGGTGGGGGGAGTGAATGTCCAGCGCTCTCTCCACCCTCAATACCACGACTGACATAAATGGCTGCCCACTGCTCCGGGTGTGTGTTCACGGTGTGTGTTCACTGCTGTGTGTGTGCATGTTGGATGGGTTAAATGCAGAGCACGAATTCCGAGTATGGGTCACTTCGGAGTAAATGTCACTTCACTTCATATATATATATATATATATATATATATATATATATATCTGGGTTTCCGTTGTCCGGTAATTGCCGGACATTGGCCGGAAAAAAAATGAAATGTCCGACAAAATTAAATCTCTCCGGTCAAATTGTCCGATTAAAATGGCCTAATAATCCCGCCCCACTAACACAATTTGAATTTGAGAATAAGCCTAAAATGTATAAAGCAAAAATACACCGACCTTTGGCTATGCTATAAAGGAACAGGCTCTACCGTTTGAAAGTTATTAAACAACATGGCATGCTGCTTTTAAAATAAAGCGCACGCCTAAGGGGCCGCTCACATATCGCGTCTTTTGCGCGCTCAAGTTCGTTATTTCAAATGGAGATGCGCGGTATGCGCGCTCATAATGGAAGCGACGCGCTCGTTTTTTCCAGGCGCGTCCGCGCCGCATCGAGATAAAACCATCTCAACTTTTCAGAATGCCGCAAGTGCAGCGCAGGTCATGTGACAAGAACCAACCAATCAACTTCCTCACCTTTTCCGTTACTTTGAAACCTCAGCAGCGTTTTTGAAGTATGGGGTGCACCCAAACACTGCGGCGTTTTTTACTTTTCTTAGTAAATAAATCTTTTAACAGAGTTACAGCAAGTGTTTTTCGGTGTTGGAAATCCATTGCTGAAATTTCCTTGTTGTAACGGAGAGCGCAGCTGATGGTTGCTTAGCCACAACAGACGCCCCCAGAGCGCAACCGCCCGAGCGCTTTGGAAAAAAAGAGAAAGCGGCGCGCCTAGCGTTTTCCACGTTTTGAAAGTATAGGCTAATAAACGTTGCATTCTATACGGCCTGATTTAAGTAATTTTTTAAGTTACATAGCCTGCCTCCAGTTTTCCTCAACTTGACTAATTAAGAGGCGATATTTGACCGGCACATCACCAAAATGTCCGGAAAACGAAACCTCTGCCGGTCACTTTGACCGGCATCATTTTTTTCTAGCGGAAACTCTGATATATATATATATATATATATATATATATATATATATATATATATATATATACAAACTTCTTGTAGTTCTCACAAAAAAACTAAAATTGTGCTCCTAATGCTTCAAAATGGTTAGACATCAAAGTGTACCTTATTCTTGGAAGTCTTCAGATTGCTGGTTTTTATGCCACAAGATTGTGGGTTACCAACTAGAGAGCTTGAGAAGCAATTTACCTCAAAAGATTAGAAGCACAACACAGCGTTTACTGTATCTTAGTGTTTCTATATCTTGCCAATCAAATACATTTTGTAGATTATTTTCTTGATGGTATAATCGGCAACACATAATGAACACATGAGCTGTTTTCCTTCCATTTAATTTAACCGGGCTATGCTTTCTATGCCCAGTTGTTCATAGCAGAATGGAAGCTTGGCAGGATTATGGGTTGATTGCCCTTTCAGGAAGTCAGCCTCACTGGCAGAAAGATGACCAAGGTTATTTTCCTTTGGTGATAATAAGTAATGGCTTATATAGATCAGTGAGCTCTAATCACAAATTCCTCCCTGCATGTCATTACTCTAACATTCTTTTAGCTGTATCAGCGGCACCGGCACTTAGGCGATAATTTCCTCATCGGTCAGTGCTGAGTGGATCAGAGTTCTGGGCGAGATGCAAAGGAATGACAATCTGCTGGCCAGAAAAGGGAAAGCAGAGAACAGGCTGTACCTAGAGACTTCAGTGGAATAAACTAAAGGAAAAAGACTCTTTTTTTTTTTTTTTTTTTTTTTTTTTACAAAAAAATTGAAAATGGAGCATTTTGTCCTTTTTACTCAAAGAAGCTAATTAGCCCGTTAAACTTTTATTGCTGTATTGTTTCTTAGCTTTTTTTATTTGAAATAAGATCCCTCATTATCTTCTCTCGATATTTCTGTGCTTTTTAACTCAATGCGCTTGCAATGTTTTGCACTTTTTGTCTTTGCAACATATCCGATTGGCCTTTTCTGGCCGTGCCGCCCTTGTAGAGGAAGGTGAGTAGTGCAGTGAAGTTTGATTCAAGGATAATACACCCTTGCTTACCTGCACTGTGGAAATGTCACATGGCCTGCAACCCTGCACACATCAGTCTTTGACAGCACCTCTGCTGCTTGTGCTCTGTTTGGTGTTTGTCGACATTGAATGTTTCAGTTTATGGGTTGAATGGTCTGCTTACACAGAAAATATCGAGCCTTTTGTTCTCTAATTGCTGTTCTCAGCAAGTTTTTGTTTATGTCAGTGTTTGTTTGTCATCGAACAAGTGTGTGTTTGTTTTCACGTCCATTTGTGTTCGAGAGCCGTGCTAATGCTGCTCAGACAGGAAGTGGAAAACCTTCCTCCGCATCTCGCAGACGAATTCTGTAACAGAGTGCCACATTTTATGAGCAAGGACGGGAGGGAAGAAAAAAAAAGAGGGGAGGGAATTTGACTACCTGCTGCAGTCTACTGTCTGTGGGCAAGCGGAGAGCCGTGCATGACCTCACCGTCTGAGGGGGCGGAATACACTGAGCCGTTTCAACAGTCTTCCAGGACGCCCCTGTTTATTTTTGTCTATGGAATGATGGGAAATTTGACTGCTGCAGAAACAAACTGACACCCTTGTGCAGCCAGCCGGCCACGCCAGACCAGGCCAGTGTGCGTGTGTGCATTCGTCCTGTTTTTGGGGTTTAGCTGCACTGAGCAGGAGGTAGAATGGAAAGGATGGCGAGGCTGTGAGCAAAGTTTGCTGTTCCGTGGCCCATAATGGTCAGATTGTGTTTAAAGTTGAAGCAAGACATAATCGGCGGTAATTCACTCATGTGTCTGTCTGCAATGATTACATCCTTCTCCACCATCCTAAATCAAGTCCTTTCAGTTACGGCCAGCTGCTCATAACATGTTTGCTCAGCGTTGGTTCCATGCGCTATGTGAATTTCCATGCCATTTTAAAAAAAAAAATTTCAATGACCGATTAATTTATCGACTGAGTCTGAATGGCACTTATGTCAAGCACACTGCACCTTCTGTTATGTTTAGTCGCATGCCTCGTTTAGTTTATATTCACACGGAACCTGTAACACGTATGGAGTCTAAGCCGCAAAGAAAAGGCTTTTTGTTCTGAATTGATATCAAAACCTGATGTTATGCGAAACTATCTTTCTTATGAAAGCCTGGATTCAAACGTGGTTCTCTTTATGTTTCTATATGTGGTAGCAGGTTGGACTGTGTTCGCTGTTTTGTGTGCCCACCCTTCAGACGTTCCAGCAACAGCTGCAGCGAATCACCTTGTTAAATAGTGCCGGAAACCTGCCTCCTTACCACCCACGTCTGCTTTCATTCACCAAAACCTTTATAATGATATAAATGTCAGTGATAATAAAACTTTGCCAGCCATACCCCCCAGCCCCACCTTTCCACAACGTTATTTACATTTGATCCCAAGCAAAATATAAAACAAGAGGGTGTAACACCATCTGGGTTTGGAGACGCTATGCAAAACATGAGCGCGCCTATAATGTCTAGCATAATTTGTTCACTGACAGGATGGCGGTTAGAGTTATTTTTATTCTTTAATTGTGTAATGTGTTGTTTTTTAATGTGAATCACTCATTAAATTCTGCAGCCCCATGATGGATATGTTTCCGATCTTTTTCTTTTTTTTTTGGTATTATGCCCATCTTATAAATGTAGATGTTGTTCAAATGTGCAGAAAGCTGAGGTGGGATGAGGGTGATGAAATACTCAAATGTAAATATCTCAGTGTTCAAACATCTGGTTTTGGGGTGGGGTGTTAGGTGATCTATGTCTCATCTGTCCTGATTCCACTAATTTCTCATGGTGGAAACCCCACATACACCCTCTTTCCATCATGTTTCATCCTCTTCCACCCTAAATAACGCAGCAGTATCTGGTGTTTTTAACAAAACTGCAACTTTCTCTCATTGAATTTCAGGTAAACACAGATAAGACACCTGTAAGTTTTAGAATTTATTCTAATTTTTTATTTTATTTGTAGTTTTTGTTTAATTAATTGCACTAAATTAACAGCACAACTCTGTGTATGGCTTTTGTAAAATTTTGTCATTCAGATATGTTGCTTAGGTAAATCAACAGTGTTATTTTAGTATTATGTGTATACTATTATAGTATGTTTTAATATTTTGAATTAGTTTTTTTGTTTTCATTTTCGTTTTATTTTAGTAATTTAATGGGCTTTTGTCATTTTTTCTATTTAGCTATAATTGATTATTTCAGGTTTAGTAATTTTAGTTCTTCAACTTAGTTGAGTTAGCTTAAGTTTTTAACCAATCTGAATTTTAATTAAGCTTTATTTCAGTGAACATATATATTTTTTTGTTTTTTTTTGTTGTTAAAAATAACGGCAATGCAAACCACATGGCTTTCTGCTTTAGCATGGCCTGAAGTGATTATACAAATAATTCCTCTTTCATCCTGTGTCATGAACATTGTCATTTATACCTTAAACTCACTCAAAATAAGAGCAGATCTAAATTTGTATTGGCGATATGTCACTACAGATCATTTCTGTATTTAATGAGGAAGCAATTGTATATGCGGCGTCATTAGAAAAAACCTGGTCCGCTCATTGAACGGTGCCAGAAACAGCCAGGTGGCCCTAATAATACAGGCGGGGCCTGAAACCCGAATCCGAGCGGAGCTATTTATGACCTACAGAAGAAGATGAGAGAGTTGGGGAAAACGGTACTGCATAATTTGAATGTTTATATGAATTATGCTTTTGATTTGCTGACCAAAGCTTGCTTGTTTGAACACAGACGTCTAACTCCAGAGCCATGCCGACATCTGTTTTAACTATGCACGACAAAAGTCATTGACCTGACAGTGGATTTACCAGACCTTTTTTTTTCTCCTATTTCTCCGTCAATCTCTCCCTCCTCCTTTTTCATGTCCTTTGCTCCTGTCTAGGGTGTGAGACGACATAGCGTTGAGGCGAACCGCCATTGCGTGTAGATGAGTCGTTGTGCTCTGTACCCGGCTGCAAATGAACATCTGGCCGGCATATTGGATCCATGTGTGAAAATGAGATCTGTCCGAATAATGACCAGACTCAATCAAGATTCAAGGGGGGGAGATGAATGCATGCTGATCCTGATTTGCTCGACAGTTCAAATTGGCAGCACCTTACATAATTAAGGAGCAATTGGCCAAGATTAGGCGGGCTTCGGACCCTGACCGATCATTAATTTAGAAACCCCGTCTTAGGATCTGGCCCCCTGCTTTTTACTACCCCGCCAACCTCCTCTGGAGTTTGCCAAAGCACTATCAGCTGGTAGCTATTTGTCAGGAACCCCCCTCATAACGACCTTAATTGTTTTAGACAAACAAGCAAGCTTGTGGCCTAGGCTTTTTATACAGGAAGACATGGCTTCTTTGATCCAAACTATATTCCTTAGTGAAGCCTCTGAGCTATTTACCAAAGATATTTATCCACCGATAGATAGACAGATAGACAGACTTTCAGGCTCAGAATTGCCACTTTATAACTGTGCCACTTGAGAGATAAAAGAAACCTCAACACATATACAGATTTGTTTTTTCAAAAATGCTAGTTTTACAAAAAATGCAATTGAATTAAATACATATTTTTATTATAAGGATGTAATAATTTCTGAATAAAAATTTACTACTTGATTTTTTTGGGGGGCCGTAAAAACAAAATTGTAAAATAAATCACTTTTGTGTTTGGCAGAAGAAACTAACTAATACAGGTTTAGATTGACATGAGGCTGTGCAAATTACATTTATTTATTTTGTGAACTATCCCTTCAGTCAATCAAGACAAAAAGCTTTGTGCAATCATTTCAGCTTTGAGCTTTGCTAAAAAAGGACTGTAGAAATGTTTATGCACGGTTGTGTCGTTTGTCATATTACTCAGCGCAGGTGGCATTTGAGGCGAGTGTGGCATAATGTTAGCATGAGTGCTGACGGTGGCTGTTATGCTTCATTAAGTGCCATAAATGCTGCCTTTGTAAGGGGGGGAAACGGTTTGCTTGCAGACTATTTGGCAGTCGCATTGTAAGGTAATCTTAAGCGAATCCGCTGACAGCTTTTCCAGGTATCACGATATGACAGCACACCAAGATTGTTTAGAGAAAACACAAGCTGATTTGGCACGACGATTCTCAGCGTGATACGAATAAACAAAGCGCAAACATTCCCATTGTTTACAGGCATCGCTCGGCAACGGCTCCCGCACAGCACAGCCGTCCATCAAGGGCTTGGCTGTGCCGATGGTGTCAGTGATGGAACGGGCGCGAGAGAGGAGGAGACGTAATCAGGAGAATGTGCAGCAGCCCTAAAATGAAAGGGGCAAGTCCATATGTGTGATTCTCTACCCATAAACAGCTCGCAGCCAGTTGCAATTACAAAGTCAGACGTGACTGCAGCTATAATCACAGCAAGATGGACCTGCAGCCGCCCGGCTCTCATGACTTCTCGTTCTCACTCATACTTGTCCACACATCTGCGAGCTGAATCACAGATCGCGGTGGAGATCGGCGCTCGTGTTTTTTGGCTCACTCTCACGCTGCGCAGCGGCGGCTTCTGGGATCGTTCCCGGCATCTGCAGGAAAAACGTGGCAGGGGGGCATCAAACAAACAAGCCGGCGTGAAGCGTGTACGTCTACGTATGCCAGTGGCCTGACTTTATGCCCATTTGTTGCAGATCACTGCCTGCTCTCTGCTCCTTTCTCTTTCATTTTCCTCTGTAATCATTTAATCGCTCGCAGCCTTGGTGCCAAGGTGCCACACCTACGCTTTTCTACCAATTCTTTTTCAGGTAGCAGCATGCTCTGATTGTCTGTCTTTGCGCTTCTCAACAACAGGAAAATGGCCCGTTCTATTTTTCTCTCCCGCTATCTCGCTCGCTCGGCAGCTTTGTTTAGAAAGGGGCCATGGAGACAGGAGAAAGTGGGAAGAAAATGAGAAGAGGGGAAGCACTCTGTTTTTTTTAAAAGATGCTTTCACTGAGGAATGTGTGCATTAGCTGTAGATTGTTTCCTATTAGCAGCTTATCTCCAAGGCTTTTGGCCTGGCTGGAGCTTTTTTTCCAAAGAGAGAGAGAGAGAGAAAGTGTCAGCCTTGATGAGAAAGAGACCATGCAGGGCCTGGGGAATTAACCACTGCTGCCATAGAAACCCTGAAATCCATGACACTGGCAGGCCGGTCTGTGACGTGGCAACACCCTTGGCTGACCAAGCAGAACTTGTGCCCTCACCTTAGGAAGACTGAAAGCACGATAGAGAAAGGGAGAATGTCAGCGTGCTTTCGTTGCATGTATTGTTTGAGATCATTTAATAGTGTATTGTGCTTTCAAGGACACAACAAACTATCACAATATAGACGCAGCTGTCCTTGAAGGACATTGTTCTACTTCTTTGTGACACTTGATGCATCAAGACTTAATTAGCCTTCTATTTAAATTGATTTTAACAAAACAATGCAACAATGCAATCAGTAAATTATTTTTTTAACCCTATGTTTGCAGAAAGTAAAAATGATATTACTGTTTATTTACTCTGTCCAATACAAATCTTTTTTTTTGTTTGTTTTTGTTTTTTTTTGTATTTAAGAAAATATACCATGGCATTCTGTTGAAATCCTACCATGACACATAAGTATGATAATTATTCAGTACCATAGTGTGTGCAGTGGAAAAGTTTGAAACCACATTTAATTAAATTAAATAAAAAAAGCAAATGTTTATGGTTAAAGTAAAAAATACAAATATGTATAAGTTGCTTAATGTTTAATATTAATATATTATAATATAATTTATTATTGTTGTTGTTATTATTATTATGATTAGTAGTAGTAGTAGTAATAATAATTTATTACTATATAATAAAATGTGTAAATGATGATAATAACAATAACAATGCTTATTTTAATTTAGATTTTTATTTCTTCAGTTTTTTTCTTTGCTCATTTGTGTGCTGATAAAATACTTTGTAAATATTTAACATTTAATTATAAATGCATTTTAATTTCAGTTAGAAGCATTTTCTCTTGTATTCCCAATAGATTTCCTTTAGTTTTAGTTTTATGATGCCAGAATGTGCACAGTAAACCTTTTATGCTTTTATGTCTTTTAGACATGGCATCTGCCCCCAAATGTGGTGTGTGCTGCTTAACAGACTCTGCAGTGAACTAGTTTTGTCTCTGTGTTTCAGAATACAGGAAGCCAGCTTTAACAGTCCCACACTTTCAGCATGCAGATTGGTGGCGTCCAACAGAAGTTCTTAGAGAGCTTGTAAAACCCATTCCTGAGCAAATGTGCATACAATTCTCAGCATTCCTCTGCCACTGAATCGGACGGCTCTGGAAAGTACGAAAGTTCGAAAATGTGGTGTTCATATTCACTTTTATAGAGGCCTAATTAGGGATTTGTGTGTTTTCACAAACAGGTTGTTCATGGCTACAGATGTTAAGCTTCCTCTGTGTTTGCTGAGCTTGGCCCGTAGGCCTGGACTACCGCAGACTATTTGCTCAGGGATAACTTCCTGCTCGGCTAGCACATTGCTGTTTCAGCATGCTTGTCTCTTTCTTTTGTGTGCATAGAGTTAGAGATTATATTTTTATGATACATCATAGATAATTCATGAAATGCATGTGGGTTTGTGTTGGCGAGTTGCTTAATGTGTGTTACGGAGATGGGCCCGCAGTTAATGGGACCCTTGGCAAATCCGGCAGGAAAAAATAAATCCGGTTTTGCTCAGGCCCCTCCTGGTCATTGGCTTTTTATTTTTAACTTCATTGTTGTAGAAAGGAGGATCAGCACTGGCAGCCCTCCTGCCAGCTGCACTTTTATCTCCCTGGCCCTTTTCAGATGAAAAATACCTCCAGGAGCTTTGCAAAACAACTGCACTTTTAGCCACGCTAAAAAAGAAGTATGTTTTTGCTGTGCATTCAATAGACCGCCCTTCCTTTTTAATTCTCCAAAACATATAGAATATCGAAGTCCAGCAAGAGATTTCTCTCCACAAGAGGGAGAAAGATCGCCTGGAAAGCAGCAAATCCTGAAATTAAATTTGGCTTAATCCTCGTCTTTCCTCTTTCTCAATGCTAACTCCCTACAGATGTCCCTCTGCCGTCTCCCTTCCTGCATGGAAAAGTGACTGGAGGTCGCAGACACGTGCTACCCACTGATAAATCTCAAACAAAAGGTTCCATCGCAGCTGAACTCTGGTCAAAGTGACTGCGCCACTGTAGACTTTTTAAACCTTGTTGTGACTGCTATTGATTAGCAGCTGTGTCGCTGCCCTCTTCAGACAGCACCGCTGGGACTGGCCCTTCTATTTCTGGGTACTCAAGTAGACCAGATTTCTTCCCAGAACGGTTTGTGTTTGGAAAGCAAAGGTTATTTATTGTTTGCGAAACAGAAATGGGTAAAAAAGAAAGGTGTACATCATTAATGAATGGCTTTTCGACAGGAAAGGTACGATGCGATTTATTATTCATGCGTGCCTGGAAGATGTCAGGCATGTGTGTCTGCTAATACACTATTATATATAAAAGTGAATTTAGGCACTGCAGCAGAACACATTAATTATGAATTGGCTTTCTAAGGGTATAGCACTGAACTTTGTTTAGTATTTAGGGACTTTATTTATTTTATTTGACCTTTTTTTTTTCATTCTGGATTCAGCAGACCTGGGGCTAGGTTCATGAAACATTCTTAAGAATCAAATTATTTTTAACTAGTATTTTCTTCTTATCTTTAAATAAAGAATACATTTAAGAATATTTTATATTCCCAAAAACATTTCTTATGAATGTTCTTGTCTTATTTTATAAAGACAAAAATTAAGAATTTTAATTTCTGAAGAGAAAGTTCAATACATCATTTTAAAAAAAATTATTAAAGTTAACCTCCAACCTCCAACTTGAAAGTTAAGATGTTTAAGAAATGTGTTGGGTTGTTTCAAATAAGCATTACAATATATATAACTGTAGTTACAGATAATATTACTGCGACTAAGTACTGTATAAGCACAAGTAGTCAGCGATCAATGTAAACAGTGATCCAATGATCAGTTGCGAGATTATGCTTGACAGGACATCTTTAAAAAATAGAGGGAAAAAATCTAAGATTTTCATGAAACCGGTCCATTTTTCATCTATTTTTTTTATTTTATTTTATTTTTATTGGCTTTACACCGTTTGACTGGTAGATGTTGTGAAATACATCATTTTGTTCCAAAAATCCTCTTTTTTACATTTTGAATGCCAGTTTAAAAGTAGCTGAATATTCTAATAAAATGAATATGAATATGACTCCAGAGTAATTAGTCACAACGCCTCAGGTGATTGGCTTGTATCCAGAGAGCCCATTTTTAACTGTCATTAAGTTGAACGGAAATGCTAACAGATTGCTTTCTCCAGTTATTAGAGACACTTTGCATTTGAAACCCTCGCATTTCTCTTTTCCAAAAACTGTCAGCACTAATGGTTACATTTCCGTCCGTTATCCTTCTGACCTCTTCAAGTCATCAGACTGTCTCAGTTCTGTCGTTTCTCTTCAGTATCTGTGATGTGGCATGTGCCCACTCTTCCCCAGAGGCTCGGGGTCAGTGAATCATCCTCTAGCAGCTTTGTTATGCTCTCATTTGGGAGCCTGGGGAGCACAGGTCAGCATGGGGACAGAATGTGATGAGACTTCTTTAGCTTTGGAGGCAGGCCCATCCTGCTCCCCAAGGACAGATATAGGTATGTCCAGTGGGAGTTCAGCTATATGATGATTTGCAGAAGCCGCTGTGTACGGATGTACCGGTGGGCTTTGTTAGTATGTCTGTCCTTGCTTTTGATGAGTCAGAAACTGTGATCTGTTTCTGCACAACTAGCCACACAGCTAGAAAGATCGCTCTTCCCTCTCTATATTCTCACTCTCATTGTACCATTCTTTTTGGAAAACTGAGACTTTTTGTATCTAACCCCTAAAGGTTGTAAATCATTACCTTAAAGCGGTCATCGGATGCCCATTTTCCTCAAGTTGATATGATTCTTTAGGGTCTTAATGAAGTCTAAAACATACTTTGGTAAAAATTTCTCAATGGTAGTGTAAAAAACACTTTTTTTCCCCCTGTGAATATCAGCTCTGTTTTCAGCAAGCCGTTTTTTAGTCCATGTTGCTTTAAATGCTCGTGACTCTGCTCGTCCCACCCCTCTCTTCCGTGTAGTGACGAACAGACTGTAAACTTCAGCCACGAAACTGGCTAACTAGCACATTACAGTGGGGCAAATAAGTATTTGATACACTGCCGATTTTTCTAGTTTTCCCACTTACAAAGAATGGAGAGATCTGTAATTTTCATCGTAGGTACACCTCAATTGTGAGAGACAGAATATAAAAAAATCCATAAAATCACATTGTATGATTTTTAAATAATTAACTTCCATTTTATTGCATGAAATAAGTATTTGATCATCTACCAACCAGCAAGAATTCTGTCTCTCACAGACCTGTTTGTCTTTAAGAAGCCCTCCTATCCTCCACTCATTACCTGTATTAATTGCACCTGTTTGAACTCATTACCTGTATAAAAGACACCTGTTCACACACTCAATCAATCAGACTCCAACCTCTCCACTATGAGCAAGAGCAAAGAGCTGTCTAAGTATAATTGTAGACCTGCACAAGGCTGGGATGGGCTACAGGACAATAGGCAAACAGCTTGGTGAGAAGGCAACAACTGTTGGCGCAATTATTAGAAAATGGAAGAAATTCAAGATGACTGTCAATCTACCTCGGACTGGGGCTCCATGCAAGATCTCGCCTCGTGGAGTATCAATGATCCTGAGAAAGGTGAGGGATCAGCCTAGAACTACACGGGAGGACCTGGTCAATGACCTGAAGGGAGCTGGGACCACAGTCTCAACGGTTACCATTAGTAACACTACACCGTCATGGATTAAAATCCTGCAGCGCGCGCAAGGACCCCCTGCTCAAGCCAGCACATGTCCAGGCTCATCTGAAGTTTGCCAAAGACCATCTGGATGATCCAGAGGAGGCATGGGAGAAGGGAGAAGGTCATGTGGTCAGATAAGACCAAAATAGAACTTTTTGGTATAAACTCCACTCGCCGTGTTTAGAGGAAGAAGGAGGATGAGTACAATCCCAAGAACACCATCCCGACCATGAAGCATGGGGGTGGAAATTTCATGCTTTGGGGGTGCTTTTCTGCAAAGGGGACAGGACGACTGCACCATATTAAGGGGAGGATGGATGGGGCCATGTATCGCGAGATTTTGGGCAACAACCTCCTTCCCTCAGTAAGAGCATTGAAGATGGGTCTTCCAGCATGACAATAACCCCAAACACACAGCAAGGGCAACTATGGAGTGGCTCCGTAAGAAGTATTTCAAGGTCCTGGAGTGGCCTAGCCAGTCTCCAGACCTGAACCCAATAGAAAATCTATGGAGGGAGCTGAAACTCCGTGTTGCCCATCGACAGCCCCAAAAACCTGAAAGATCTGGACAAGACCTGTATGGAGGAGTGGGCCAAAATCTCTGCTGCAGTGTGTGCAAACCTGGTCAAGAACTACAGGAAACGTCTGACCTCTGTAATTGTAAAGAAAGGTTTCTGTACCAAATATTAAGTTCTATGTTTCTATTGTATCAAATACTTATTTCATGCAATAAAATGGAAATTAATTATAAACAAATCATACAATATGATTTTCTGGATTTTTAAAAGAAATTTGGTCTCTCACAGTTGAGGTGTACCTACGATGAAAATGACAGATCTCTCCATTCTTTGTAAGTGGGAAAACTTGAAAAATCGGCAGTGTATCAAATACTTATTTGCCCCACTGTAGGAAAGGCGATTTGCAAAGATTCATAAAAAATATATACATATATATATACCTTATACTCACTTCTTCTGTAGATGAAGCAGGATCATGAATGATTAGCACGAACATAGATGCATTTAGGCAGATCGGGATCGGCGCATTCCCTTCAAAAACGAAAGTAACGTTAATCTTCAGCGTCTTCAGCAGCTCAGATATCGGGAGTAAATGACAACTGCTATATTCATTATTACATCCAACAACAGAACGCCTCAGTCACTTAATCGGAGACATCTTGTCTTCCCCTACACCAGAGGCGGACAGCTCTCAGCTCACTCAGGGTGGGTCTAAGGTAAGACGGTCTTGTCAATCAACTATCGTGGGGGGGGGCCTGTAAAGAACAGCCTGATTTGAGAAAGGGGATATTAAAATAGGGATTTAATAATAAAAAAAAAACACTGGATGGATGTGTACACACACTTCCAACACACATTTATGTTCAAACAACTTGTAAAGTGAATTTGGAATCCGATGACCCCTTTAAAGTACTAATATGCAGCCTTTTTGTCAGGGGTCAGCAAGTAAGTTTGGCATCGGGCAAAAAAACACATTCACCACTAGATGGCGGGCTAGAACATAGTCAAAGGGTAATTTAAGTTATTAATTGATGAAAAATGCAACCAGAATTGCCTGTGACTGACTGTTACAGTGTATTTTGTAACTGGTAGTGAGCTGTTACTCTGTGTAAAATCCTGCGACAGTCATTAACAAAAAGCCACATTTGTGTGGCGGTGTCCGATCAGAGTATGTGAGCGGAGTGGAGCGTCAACAATTTCCCCTCTGCGCTCTGAGCATTTAATAATTACAACGCGCTCACTGATATCAGAAACACCGCTCCGCATCTAAAGTATTTCACTATGTTTGAAATATAACAGTTCTATGGAAGCCCGTTTCCACCATTGAATAAAAAAAGGTTTTTGCGAAAAGGTTATTATTTATCTCACAATTCTGACTTTTTTTTCCACAGAATTGTGAGATATAAACCCACAATTGCGAGTTGTAAAGTCAGAATTGCGAGTTAAAGTCCAGTTTTGAGGGGGGAAAAAGACTATGTTCTCAGAATTGCGAGTTTATATCTCAGAATTATAACTTTTTAATTCGCAAGTGCGAGTCACGCAATTCTGAGAAACAAAAGTCAGCTGTCAGCTGAAAATATTCAGAAGGAACAAATAAATTCCTTGAGAAATATAACTTCCTGCTCATGTCCACTGCAGTCATCATAGCCTTCACGTTCTATCTGATTTGAGTGATCCTTTTCTATCTAGCTAGCTAAGTATGTTTAACATGTGAATTCTTGCTAAATATGCAGTTATAATACAGGTCGTTGGCATGAATTGTACTCGTGATGGAGCGGTGATGGAGAGCGAGTGAAAACCATGACGCTCCGACTTTTAAAAAATCTGCTCCTCACTCCATTCAAAATCACACCGCTCCACTCACATACTCTGATTGTGAGTAACTGTTATTGTCATGACAGAACCAGGCGCTATCAAAATAATCTGGCTACGGGCGCAGGCCAGACATTATTGCTGGCGGGCCACTTTTGGCTGCCTGTTGTCGACCACTGCTTTATTTATTTATAAGGTATATGTATAAGCTACTAGGTACTGATTTGCAGATTTTTTTTCCCCATGGTGTATACATTTTCATGACTTAATGCAATATATGCAGTATTTCCAGAAACAACAATGTTGTGCTAATGGAATCATAGTCGTTTCTTCCATATACTCTCATTCAAGTGTTAAGATCCAAGGTTTTGTTTATCAAATGCACATCAATACAGTATGGAGCAGCATTTGCTGGCAGTGAAATGCAATTTTCTGCAAGTTCCCTAGAGGAACCACTGAATTAAAATGAAGATATATATGCAATTCAACACGAGCTGAAAGTTGAAGAAAGGATGAATAAAACAGCACACGTACATAGTAAGATTTTTTTTTCATTAAAAAAAGAGAGATTAATACTTTTGCTCAGTAAGGATGTGTTAAATTGATCACAAGTGACAGTAAATATATTTATAATGTTACAAAAGATTTCTATTTCAAATACATTGTTCTTTTGTACTTTTTTGTACTTTTGTACTCTTTTGTACTTTTGTTCTTTTTGTACTTTTTGAACTTTATTCATAAAAAATTGTGAAAGAAAAAATGCATTGCAGTTTAAAATAAATAAAACAAATCAGAGTAGCAAATCAGCATATAAAAGGTCATGTGACACTGAAAAATGGAGTAATGGCTGCTGAAAATTTAGCATTGCCATCACAGGAATAGAAACATTTGAAAATATATTCAAATAGAACTTGCAGTACTTCACAGTATTACTATTTTTACTGTATTTTTGATATAATATTGCAGCCTTGGTGAGCATAAGAGACTTCTTTCAGAAACATTCAAAATATCATATGCGACTCTGGACCACAAAACCAGTCATAAGAGTACATTTTTTGATATTGAGATTTGAATAAATAAGCTTTCCATTGATGTATGGTTTGTTATCATAAGACATTATTTGGCTGATATTACAACTATTTGAAAATCTGGAATCTGAGGGTGCAAAAAATCTAAATATTGAGAAAATCGCCTTTCAAGCTGTCCAAATGAAGTCTTTAGCAATGCATATTACTAACCAAAAATTAAGTTTTTATATATTTACGGTATCTTCATGGAACATGATCTAATATCCTAAGGATTTTTGGCATAAAAGGAAAAATCGGTATCATTATGAAATGAATGTTTTTCTCAAATACACATTGAACACAATTATTGGCACCCCTAGAAATTCTTATGAGTAAATTATCTCTGAAGTATATTCCCATTCATATTCACAATTTTGAGCACTCCAGGGTGATTATGAACATAAAATTATCCAGCCATGGCTTCCTGTTTCACATAAATATAAATAGGAGGGAAAACAAAGCCCACATTCCCTTAATCATCCATCAAAATGAGAAACACCAAAGAATATATTTCTGATGTGCAGCAAAAGATAATTGAGCTTCACAAATTAGTGAAGTGGCTTTAAGAAAAGAGCTAGAGCAGTGAAAATTCCCATTTTCACCATCAGGACAATCATTAAGAATTTCCAATCAACTTAAAATGTTATGAAACTGCCTGGAAGAGGTTGTGTGTCTATATCATCCTAATGTACAGTGAGGAGGAGAGTTTGAGTGGCTAAAGACTCTCTAAGGACCACAGCTGGAGAATTGCAGAAAATAGCTGAGTCTCAGGGTCAGAGAACCTTAAAAAAAATCGTCAAACAGCACCTACATCACCACATGTTGTTTGAGAGGATTTCAAGAAAAATTCTCCTAGCTCATCCAAAAACAAACTCCAGCATATTCAGTTATCAGACACGACTGGAACTTCAAATGGGACTGGCTTCTATGGTCAGATGAAACTAAAAAAATAGCTTTTTAGCAGCAAACACTCAAGATGGGTTTGGTGAACACAGGGATAAAAAGTACCCCATGTGTACAATGAAATATACTGCTGTATATGATGTTGTGGGCCTATATTTCTGCTGGAGGTCCTGGACATGTTGTTTAGACACATGGCATCATCGATTCTATCAAATACCAACAGATAAAAAATCAACAAGTGACTGACTCTGTTGGAAATCTTATAATGGGCCAAGTTTGGATCTTCCAACTGGACAATAATCCAAACACAAACCTCAAAAACAACACAAAAATGGATCACTGAGCACAAAACCAAGCTTCTGCTATGGCCATTCCAGTCCTCTGAACTGAACCCTGTAGAAAATGAGTGACGTGAACTGAAGAGAAGAGAAGAAGCACCAACATGGAGCTGGGAATCTAAAGCGTCTGGAGTGATTCTGGATGAAGGAATGGTCTCTGATCTCTTGTCAGGTGTTCTCTAACCTCATCAGGCTTTATAGGAGAAAATTTAGAGCTGGTAAACTGGCAAATGGAGGTTTCAAAAAGAATTGAATAAAAGGGTGCCGTTAATTGTGGCCAATGTGTATTAGAGAGAAACATATATTTCATAATGATATTTCCTCCCATTTTAAATTCTTATTATTCAATGAAAGGTTAGATTGTTGTGAGTTTTTTTAAATAAAAGATCAAAAGGATTAACAATGCAGATTAATTTTGGTCATGACTGTTTATATTATACATATACATATATATATATATATATTATATTATACATATATATATATATAGAGAGAGAGAGAGAGAGAGAGAGAGAGATGAATTTTATGAACTGTAGGTAAGTAATAGGCTTCTGTTCAATGATATGCATCAATTTCTATTCAAAACATTCAAATATAATTAATTTGAATCATTTCAGATCATGAAATTTTGTTGTTTTTAAATCATTAAATCAATTTGATTAAATTTGCAGCCATAATAAATTCAGTTTACAATAACTCATGTCTCTGACACCAGTTTCCTTTCCTCCCTGCCTGTTCTCCTCTATATCCTCCCTCTGTGTTGTTCCTATGTTTACCCCTGAGCTTTTAAAGAGCACAGAGATGTGTGGCGTTACGCTGTCGAACAACAGCACCAGTCGTCGATGAGCATTCGTTCCTAATGTAGTTTTTCCTATCGCTCGTTTAGCGAGGAATCATTATGATGAGGGACAGAGTGTTCTGCTTTGTGCAAAGCGGTAAGTTCTGCAGGAGGGAAATAATGGCGGTCCTCAAGGCAGCACCATGGCAACGGGTGGATTATCAGGCCAGTGGTGTGGGCTCAAAGTGGGCACAAAGAGCAGCCGAGCAGCAACAAGACTCTGACTGCTTTCATTACCTTCATCTGGCTGTGTACACACACACATATCTCTGTATTCCTCTTCACAAAGCCATACTGTTATCTGTGTCCAATTAACTGAGAAACATCTTACTTTGCTTGTCTGTTTATTTCTCCCTTTCTTCCTTTCTTCCTTGCCCTGACTGTCTATCTGTTTGTCTCTTTTTCCATTCTCTTTCCAGTCTCTCTTTTCTCTCTCTCCATTTTTTTCCCAACAACTCTGACCGCAACTGTCACACACAACATTAACTTACAGCCATATTTTATCATTACAGAAAAGCAGCCTTTAGTCATGAAGTCTGAACTTGATTGATACCAGACGAGGCAAGCTGTTGAAAACGCTGTTTACATTCCCCTAAGAAATCAGATGAGGCCATTCTCTCCCTGCGCTCTGATCTGGAGGTGTTTAAACTCACTCATAACACTGTCGGAATGAAAATGCCCACTGTAGTACATCACATCCTCCAGTCGTGCATCCAAATAAATCTATCACACATATAGCAATGACTTTGTCTCAACTGATAAAAAATTAATGTGATGATTAGTTTATAAATATTATGTATATACATGGTATATGACATCATATATTTAATATTTAATTAATGATTAAAGTTCTCTGTCGCTACGATGGATTTCCGTTAATTGCAGCGAGTCTACGACGGATTTCCATCAATTGCAGGGTTACCACCTGTCCTTAATGTCTTAAATTCACTTTTCATCATTTTAAGGCTGTAAATAGGCTTACATTTCTCAAATTGTGTAATAAATGTCTTCATTTTAGTTTGATTATGTCTTAAATTAAGGAAAGACGAGGTGTATTCAGCCTGCTGAGGTCAGGAGTGGAGCGAAAGCACGTTCCTCTCTCCACTCTAAGCGTTCTGTAATCACTCCACTCTGGGTCCACTCCGGATTTTCCATTCCGCTCACAGAAAAACTGCTCCGTGTTCACTACATTTCAAAAATTGGACAATTCAAAACAATTCTACTCCTTATCGCCCCAGATCGTGATAAGGAGAGTGACAGCTTTTAATAATTATTAAGGGAGTTTGCAAATGTGATATTGATTCAATACAACAGATCAATATACAAATACTGCATGATTTTACTCTATATGATCAACGAAAATAGTTCCTAATAAAGTAACAGCTGAGCCGCTGTGCTCTAAAAGCAAACACAGACGTGTTTCATTCATGAATGAAAGTGTGTTTTTGAACGAATCTAGTGAGTCGGCAATTCATGATTGCCCATGCATAAAGACAGTCACTTGCTTCATTTCTGAATGAATCAGCCGAACGAATCAATTGAATGAATGATTCAGTGATAAAATCAGTGACTTGCAGCCACCTGCTGATGTTTTCAGTTTCATTTTTAGTGTTTAATTTCAGTTATTTAAATCATTTAATATTTCTGTATTCAGAAATGTCATATTTAAAACATTAATCTCCACATGAATCTATGAATTTAATTGCACTCATGCCACCTATGAGCCTCATTATACGTCTGAAAATGTACCTACAAGCCACATTTGTGTTCTTCTGTGCCACCTCTGTAGTACAAATACATTTTTTATTTATACTAATTTCATATGATTGGTAACTTGTTTGTCTTATTCTACTTCTTATTATATTGTTTCAAATAGAAATTTTAAAAAGCTTATAAACATACATTTTTGAATTTGACACAGATGAAAATAATTCCATTGCAAATGTAAAAAGAAAATACCTCTGTAAATCACTTTAAAGTAAAATGTCAATTTTTGATTATTGATTAGAAGGTGCTCCTAAATTGTTTAAATTAGGAGGGCAAGTGCTCCTAATTACAAGAAGAAAAACACGGCTCTTAAACTGGATGTGTGACAGGTATGGCTGTGGAATGTTTTTTACAAAACAAATTGTATACAAAAATACAAAATATTTTTTTTTCTTTATCCATTGGTTACAGTAACTAAATATATTTTTGTTATATAAGTAACTATTTAATTGTATTTTTGATAAATTACACTAATAATAATTCTGGATATAATCATTTAGTTTAGTTTCAACATTTGAAGGGTCTGTAGCATGACTCTGTGCTCTTGTTAAGTGTTGGAAGATAAATAATGAAACCTTTTTACCGTTTGATCCCTTTAACGCAGTACTGAATGAGTTCTCTTTCCCATGAGCCCAGAAGCATTATGGGTATTTGAGTGAAATACTGCTTTTGTCAGGCCTCTCAAGCAGGATATATTACGTATTATTTTCTAATTTTAAAGTTCTTTGTGTCGGTGTCTTTAGAGTATGCATTTGACATGTCAATAGCTTTTTTTTCTCTCTTTATTTCTCTCCAGGCTTCCAGTTTTCAGGTGAAATATATGTTTTAATGATTTTAATGATGATTATTCTGTTCTTTGCCTCTGTTCATTTTTCATTATTATATTTGTAACTGACTATAAATATATGGTGGACATTAATGTGTTTCACTCAAGTGGGAGTTTTGATAATTTTTCATAAGTTCTATGCAACTGTATAGCAACACTGGCTACAATCCACAGCATCCTAGCATTGTGGCAGTAATGCTTTTCTTTTTTTTTTGGTTCATGCTTGGCCCTGGATTACAAGAATAATGCTACAGCAATGTACTTGAGGCAATTCTAAAATAATAACTAAAGAATAAAGCAAGTCCCAGATGATCATTCTTTCTTTTTTTGTATCTTTTTTCTATTTCTTTCGTTCTTTCTGTTTCACTCATGCCCTACCGCCCCTTTCCCAGTCTATCTACACACGTTCAGAGGGGAAAATGAACAAATGAATAATTGAAGAGAAGAGCTGAAATTATTCTCCTTGCCTAGAGCTTGTTTCTTTCTTTTTTCCACTGCCTTCTCTTTCCTGGAGTCTCAGGTTGCTTCAGTAATCTTGAAGTTTTATGAGTGTAGTCCACAGGTAATGTCACAACATATTTGCACAATCCATTCTTGATCTCAATGTTTATTAACTTCTTTTTTGAATGTTTTCTTATTAAAGAGTATACCTGTTGCATACAGGCCACTCTGGCAGTCATGTTTGCAGGACTTTAGCAGTTTCTTGTGTTTTAATCCTTTGTGTCAATGTGTAAAATATTTAAATGTCACTGATTCCAGTAACCTACATAGACTTCCGCGTTCAGAGGCTGTGGCTCATAACCCATTGTCTTGATTGCTTGCTTGGACGACATTTCTGAATGTCTTAGATGTGTTTGAATGTTCAAATTGGATGATGAAGAAACCACCTTATCCACCTTATTTTTAATGTAAGAGCAGGTGCGTCTGTTTTTAACTGAATGTAACAAGTCTTCCAGTGTCAAACCTCTTGCAGTTATTTTAGCTGTACAAAAACTGGTGTCTGTTGCTTGATGTTGCACACTGTTGTTTATTATCATATTATTTAATTAATTTAAATCTTAACATGGGATATACTGGTTTGTTGGGTAAATAGTTTTTACTGTTTTCTGCACTTTGTTACTCTAATTGTTTATGGCAGCTAATGAATTGGAAGCACATTTACAGAAAGTACTGTAACTTATTTCTGTGTTGGAAAATAAGGTTGAAATGATGGATGGAGGCAATTATAGCATTTTTTTTCTCTGTAACTTTTAGACAACTACTAAATCTACCAGTCAGATTGGTGTAAGAACATTGGGCCTCATTCATAAAATACGAGCAGAATTCATTTTTGTGTAAATCGTTCGTAAAGCCGTTCTGACGTAAACTTTTGAAGTCATGAAAATGTTCGTATTTTCAAAATGTTAGTTGGTACGAAAGAAATGTACACGTGCTCCCTACCACGTGTAAATGGTGCATAAAACTTTGTTTTTTTGGCAAACTGATGACACTGAATTTTGAAGCACTGCCATAATAATTGCAAGTTCATTTGCCCTTGTCCTCTTTTTGAATTTTAAAAAATATTTGCAGCTGAGTTGATGAGGGACAAATCGCGACCAACCATCCTACTTGTACAATGACTGCCTACGACAATGGAGAAGTCAATATTACTGGTTACTGCTTTTTTATATTTAGTAAAATTCTTAAAAATTTGATACTAGTAATACGTTGCCGACATGGATATTCCAAATCATAGCAACTAAAGTGTCTCAGCTGGAAAAACGCTGTGCCACCAAAATGTTTTCAAGCGCCACCAGCTGGTCATTTTAAGAAGAGCACCTGACATTTTTTCAGCTGGCTAAAAACTAGCCAGAATTTATTGTTAGGCATGTGGCCATATGCCCTCTTTTTTGCATTTATGCAATATACTGGAGCCAAACCTGAGAAAGTAGACCAGAATATTCCACTGCGTTCCTGGAGACGCAATTTGCGTAGCTGTAATTCATAAATGGGGATTATGCTAATTGAGAATGAGCGTGCACGAACGCCCTATTTACGAATGATTGGAATTCATTAACACACACGTTTAACTATCAAATCGGACGTTTACGATGTGTTTGTGAATCCGGAGGAGAGTTTTTGGGAAGGTCTGTTTTACGTGCAAATTACTCAGAATTTACTCATATTTACGCAAGTTTCATGAATGAGGGCCATTCTGTGCGTATTCATTTTTTATGTTTTTGAAATAAGTCTCTTATTTATTTGATCAAAAATAAAAACATATAATATTATGAAATATTATTACAGTATAAAATTTTTTTTGTTTTAATTTATTAATGTAATTTATTTTTTGTAAATGTAATTTATTCCTGTGATGACAAAGCTGATGGCCAAATTTTCAACAGCCTTTTCAGTCTTCAGTGTCATACTATCTTTCAGAAATCATTTGTTGTATAATTGTAATATTTTTTCAAAATATTTATTTTATTTGACTGTATTTTTAATCAAATAAATGAAGCCTTAGTGAATGCACTAGTTTCAAAAACGTATTTTTTTAATTATCTTAATTATTTCTAACTTTTGAGCAGTTGTGTGTCCACAGTTTTATATATATATATATATATATATATATATACATATACATACACTTACTGTAGGCACACTGCACACTATTCCATTATATGTGTTTACATATGCATATTTACACACACACACCCCGAAATAATGCAGTATGGTATAGAGTGCCTACATGGTCACAAAGTCTGATTCACTCACCCACCCACCCACACGCTCGCACACAAATGTAAAACCTGGCCTCCATCATGCTCAGAATGAATCAGCCAGTGTCTGTAGATTGATGGAGAGATAAGGGAGGCTTTTTTAAGAGGAGAGCTGGGAACATGTGTTTTAAATAAAAGCTTCAAGGCAAAGCCTCATAGCCAGTGTTACATTACAAGAAAGAGAAGATTAAAACACAGAGAAAAACATGCTTCAGCATTTTTATATCATCCCTTATCGGCTCTACAGCTGGAAGTCTGTTGCACTTAAACTCTTCAACGTGAAACCATCCCTCTTCCCTAATCAGCAGAGAAATGATACATGTGTGTATGAGCTCCGACTGGAAATTGGGAAGGCCCTTGCTCAATGGAAAGACTGTACGTTCGCTCTCCGGTGTTCCGCCTGGCTCATTTTTTTCTCTTTAAGCTCCTGTGTGTAGATGTGGTGCCTGCAGGGCAGCTGAGGGTAATGTACAGCCCACAGATGGATGGAAGTTAATAGGCTTACATACTACTACTTTTCTTCCTCCTTTTTCCTTGTCATTTTTCTTTTTTTGTCCCGTTTTCCCTTTTTTTTTTTTTGTTCTTTTCGAGTCTGTCAAAGTAAACTGTGGGAAGCATTTTGAAGACGGGAAAAAGGACCGTTGCATTCAGAAACTAAGGGTGGCAAACTGACTCACTCATTCATTCAATCTTTCTCTCACAATTCATTCCCTCAATTCGGCTCTCACACCCTGGATTTATTGTTAAGCAGATGTCCCTCAGCTGTCACCAGATGTCTTAAGCAGTTTTTGCAGTAGTCTGGTAACGCATACTAAAAAGTGTGCGAGGCAGCAGCTTCCTAGTGTTTGCGAGGAGCTTTGTGTGCACATGAAACAGCTGTGCGTTGTCGCCTAGATGCTTTTTCATGTTCTGTGTACTTTACTGGAGGTTCCTCCATGCCATCCATCTCAAAAACGGAATATCGGAATATTAAAAAAAAAAAAAATCATACAGGATTCATGGCAATTGTTTGGTTTTGAGTTCATATCCCGACCGCTAGGTAGCAGTCTTCATCTCTGAACTTAAACAGTGACAGGAAATACTAGCATTAGAGCACACCACTAATGTTAGCGTTAATATAGTTCGCTGCCAGTAATGGAGGATGAAAGAATTGTTCCAGCTCTCGTGTCGGTGTACAAAGCTGAAGTGTGGCATCATTTGGGCTTTTGTGGTAACGTCCGCTCCGGGACTGCGGCGCGGGTGCCACCTCGGTCCCGCCGCTTGCCGCATCCCATGTGAAAAGCCATGGGCGGCAGGGTCGCTGTGCGGCTGCAGCTTTCTCTCATGTTGGGGGCGTTTTGTGCAGTTGGGCGGTGTTCGCGTCACGGTCTCGGCGATTCCACGCAGAACATAGATACAAACTGAAAAACCTGTGAAATCCAAGTTAAAAGGTTCTGAGAATGTTCAACATCTGTATTTGTTTTATTGTTTTACAATTGTTTTGTTTTCAAGAATCCAGCAAGCCCTTTATTTTTCATTAATACTAAGCAGATGTAATTTTTTGTTCAGATCAAAATGTTATGACATTGTATATTACAATTGTAAACTTAAACTGTGAACCTTTTAAAGCAGGGTCTAAAAATATATATGGTCTTTTTTATAAAATACATTTTATACATTTAACTAAATAATCCTACAAGCACTTAAATTTTTCCCCCTTGACTCGTAGTACTGCACAAAAAGTGGTTCAATAACGTTGAATGTTACAGGGACTAATAATTGCAAATGCAGATCCCAATGTGTTCCGGTTAAACAGTTTTTATTTATTTATTGCTAAGGTTTGCATATAGTGGTGTGCTCTTAATGACAGCTTTCCTAAAAACATATCCTATTCCTAAAATAAGAAATATCCCAATATATCGCCTTGCTTACAGTATCGCAATATATATCGCAACCCCTGTATCGTGATGCGTATCGTATCAGCAGATTCTTGCCAATACACAGCCCTAATGCAAAGGACTATAAAGTACTGTATGTGGTGTTGGGAGATTTTGTTAAAAGTAGCTACATTTATCGCTTTCTCTCTCTCTCCTCATTTCCCTCTTTTTTTTTTCTTTTTTTTTTTTGGACTGCTATTTAGAACTTCCTTAACCCCAATTTTTGATTTGGCTGCCGTTCCTCACAAACTGAGGGAGGCTGTCTGCTTTTTGTTTTCTACTAATGAAACACTTGTTCTTAAATTGAGCTGTAAAACCTGCCGCCCGAATGAAAGGCAGTGCGTGTGAAATCAGCCCTCTTTTGGCGTCGCCTCTTTGGAAATGGCAGATTATTCTTTAAAATAGGAGAAAATTCAAATAATAAGCCTTATTCCCAGTGATGAAAGAAAATATGGACAACAACACAGAAGCTGCTGTCCATCAGCATTCAGGTCCGCTCGTTTTCATTGATTCAACAATCCAAGTTTGCTTCTCAAAGGACTGTTTTTCATTTAATGTCAGTTTGTTGCAGCCGTTCACTCAGGTTTGTATTTACCAGGAGGGAGAAGAGACTTCTTTTGGGTTTAAGCCTGTAATCCTCCTCGGATGGCGGAAGTTAACCAGAGAGGACTTTGAAAGCTAGTGTATGTCCGCAATAGAGTTGCTGTATTGAGATCTAGTAAATGAAGGTCAGAAAGGTGATTGGCGTCAATCTTGACGAGCATCTCTTCCTACAAGCCCAAGGGTATCTTGGAAGTTTTGTGGTATAAATGAATCATTTAGATTTATTTCCTTTTGTTGGATCAGTGAAAGGTATAGCAGAGATCGTAGCAAAGGCCGGCGCAGCGAGAATTAACTCAAATCCCCAGCGAACGTAAGCTTAATCTGTATTTAATGATAAATAAAAGACGAAGGAAAAAACGATAAGGATATGCAGAGTCGGTCTGTTGTGATTAAATTGGAATTTGGAGCAAATCCACTGTTGCATGGGGAGTCAAAAAAGTGCTATTCCAAAAAACATTCAACAAAGCATACTTAAATGGGCTTATGGTGTCGTTTGTGATTAGGCATGCTATGCTAATAAAAACTCATTATCACATAACGGCAACAGCCAGGCTGTTTTCACTCACTTTTTAAGCAGACGAACAGAACTATACCCCAGTCGGAATAGACTTCCGCATTTCGCTGTCAAATTGTGAACAATTAACTTTCTTTCCAAAGACTTGCAGAAAGTTGGAAGCCTGTGTTGTTCACATGGGACATAAGCAAATCGTCAACCAGAGTTTACACCTGCAATAGCCTGGAGGTCTATTTTTTTTTTCTTTATTTCCCTGTTGTATTGTGGCTTTTGGCTTAGCTATTTCCTAATTATTTCAAGATTCGCACTAAATAGAAATGGAAGCAGTTGTATGTACGTTTGGATGTAGCAAGCGTAACAAGATAGACAGTTTGACAGAAAGTCAAACTGCAACCTATAAATATCGTTTAAGTTTATATTGACTTTAGTTTGCGGTCGAGAAACAGCGATATCATCACACACAGATGACTACCTGTGGGGTGGCCGGGCTAATTTCACAGGCTGTTGAGTAGCTCTCGAGCGTAGAGACGTATCGCCGCTTAGCATGTTCTGTTAGCACGACACCTCGTCTTCCTGTGAGGCAACGCGGTAACACCGCTCACCTCCCCTCTGGAGATCGCTGCGGATTCCTTCATGCTAAATCAATTACGGTAACTATTATTAATCTATCATGCTGTTTCTCCATGCTGCCCTCCCTACCCTCCCGAACACCAATGACTCCCATTTCCTCTTTTGAAAAATGGCCATTTTGTGTTGTTTTTCTTTGTGCTGTGTTAAAGAAAAAAAGACAACAAAACAAGGCTATTGGTAAAGTGATAACATCTGTTTGGAGGCGCTGGATGCCAGGAGTAAAAATGGTTTCCTCTTGTCTGGGCCAGTGAGAGCCTGATGCTATGCAGATGTGCAGCTGGGCCCCAACTGTAAAAGTTATAAGTATTGTCATAACATTGTTCGACTTCTCCAGTATTTCCTGTCTTCTGCTTAGCACTTTATTACAGATCCTGGACAGTGTCCAGCTCAGGAACGCTCGGAGAGGGTAAAAGAGAGGGAGAATGTGAGAGGTGATGGGGGGAGAGTGAGAGGCTCTCGGACATCTTTGCTTGGCTGATCAGCAGCATTCACTGACTTTTATTCTTCTTTTGATAGCCCTCAAGTTGTTGGTTCAATAGCATTGCAGGAGCTGAGAGGAAGTGGGGGGATGACGTGTGACAGGAGAGATAGAGATACTCATGTACAGGGAAGAGGACAATGAGAGGCAGACAGGTTCACAGAGTTGTCAGGGGAGGGAAAAGATAAAAAAGTTATTTCTCGGTACTTTGTTAAAAAACCTAGTGAGCTGCCTGCATAGTAGACAAACGGAGGGCATCTTGATTGTGCTGTCTCTTCAGGGAAATTGTATGGCTAAATTTGAATGCAGCACTACCGTTCAAACATTTGCGGTCTAAGATTTGTTTTATGTTAATTCAAGGTGTATTAATTTGATCAGAAACACAGTAAAAAAGTAATATTGTGAAATATTTATTGTTTTGCATTTTAATGTATTTTAAAATGTAATTTATTCCTGTGATGGCAAAGGTGAATTTTCATGTCTTATCATTCAGAAATCATTTTAATATGGTGATTCTAACTTCTTATTATCAGTATTTAAAAAGTAGTGCTGTTTAATATGAACTTTCTATTCATCAAATAATATAAGAATTATTTGATGAATAGAAACTTATTTGAAGTAATTACTATTTAATTTTAGTTACAGTTTTCCCATTTAAATTTATTTTATTTTTTTAAACAAATTCAGTTTTTGTTACCATTTATTCTTCTTCATTGTTAGTTTTTATTTTAGTGTTTTAGCATTTTTATTTTATTACATTTTGGAGCCATTACTTGTATTTTAGTTTCAGTTTTTCCATTCGTATTAGTTTTCATTTTTATTTCAGTTAATGGAAAGGTTTTCATTTAGTTTCCATTGATGGTGACAACAGAAACTGTGTTTTATGCTTATTTAAGTATTGTGCAGTCTATGATTTCCATTGAAATTAATGGTGAGTCTAATGTCCCTTGCAGAGGACCGTTTCTGTGGTGCGGCAGTAGAAAGCGAGGCAGCTCACTAGGTTTTGGAAAAGAGCTCTTGTATCCTCTTGTGAGAACAGAAAAGCAGAGAGTGGGCATGAGCACCAGCTGATTCAGTCAAGGCTTGTGTTCATTTCCTGTCGAAGATGCCGTCTCTAGACAAGAAGAGAAAAGGGCCTTTCTTTCTTACTGAGCCTGTCCTGAACTCTGTCTCCCTCGCTTTCCTCTCATATGGACACGGCTCACTATCTCCGGCTTTAAAACTCACATAAATGTGCTCACACAGTCAAAACCCAACCTTTTCTCTTTTGCTTCCCACTTTGGCCTGGAGCCATTGATAAAGAAAAGACTATTAACACACTTGTATTCTTTGTGAGTCTCCATCCACAGCACAGTTTTCTGCCCCCCTCTGACTATCGCCTGGAGGTCCGCGGAACTCGACTCTCCATTCTGGCAGATATTCCAACTGGCCTTTTTCCACAACATGTGCTTCAGCTTCTTTGAGTGATCAGCATGGTAATCTTTGATTTCCATGCAGATTCACGATCTTCCCAGACATTATACTTAACTAGCGTGCCACTCATGAACGTATCTGTCTAGCTGTCAGTCATCTTTCATGCCGGCAGACTGCATTCGCAACACTTTCAAACAGAGAATAGTTATAAACCGGAGCACATCGCTGGAACCAATCCCCATTCTGATGCTCTCCATGGGCCTCACTGCGCAAAGGCATCTCTTCAATATTCAGTGTTTGTGTTGTTTCATGGAATTAGCTGATAAGGTCGTTTAAAAAAAACATGCACCTTCCATCTAAGTTAACATTTACCAAAACACAGATGGAAGGGCTGTGTCATGGGAAATTGGCAAAGTGCGAGTTGATTTGAATTTGAATTGGAATGACATTATCTACCTGTCTGTTGTTCTATCTATCTATCTTTCTGTGTCCATGTTTGCTTATTTGTTTGTCGTTCTATTGTTCTGTCTCTCTTTCTCTGTTTGTTTGTTTGTTTGTGTATTTGTTTGTCTTTGTATTGTTCTGTCTGTTATTCTATCTATCTGTCTGTTGTTCTATTTTTCTGTTGTTCTATGTTGCTTATTTGTCTTTGTATTGTTCTATTTATCTGTCTTTCTGTCTGTCTGGCGTTCTATCTCTCTATCTGTCTGTCTGTGTTTATCTATTCATCCATCTATCTAGTGTTCTATCCTTCTTGATGTCCATTACATTTTTAAAGCTTCCCTTTTTTTTCTTTCAAATGAGGCTTTATCATTCGATGTTTGTTTGTTTTGACAAATTGTTTGCTTTTCTTGTTTAAAAATTATTTTGTGCAAGTTATTTTGTTTCTTTGAATTATATTTCATTTTGATTCTAGTTCCTCACATTCAAATTTGAATTACAATTCTGTATCCTGTTTGCTACCTCAGTTCAAATACAATTTAAATGGAATGGAAATTTAAAAGGCAACCCAATTCTATTCTGAATGACGCACTACTCTTGGTGTGAGTGTTTGCACACGTGTGCATGCATCTGTGAACCCCTTGTGAATGAATCACTGAATTACAGTTTCACCATTTCACAGAACTGGAAAATGGAAATGAGAATAAACAAGTAGAAGAAAGCTGTGTGTGGGGGATTCCCCTCCCTCAGAAATGCTGAGTCACTGTGGAAGAGGTGAAGCACTAAGCTTGTACCTCCTGTCCAGGCATTTACTTAGATGAGTTCAGTCAAAACTGTGTCGTATATTTACAAGTATTTTGTCATTTAGAAGGTCAATCAGCAGATGTACAGAAACTACTGCTGTGTTTTTGTCTCTATATGCGCATGTTTGGGGTGAGGCAAGAAGACGGGCAAATCATTGTTACCCTCGTCCCACCCCTGGCACATGATGGGAGTGGGTTGGCCACCCACCCAAAGGGCATGACCTAACACAGCTGGCGGTGATGACGAGTACAAACCCTAATGAACACTTTTCTTCCTCTTAGTGTGTACTTCAGTTGGACTTTTTTCTATTTTTGCTAATAAAGTAAGTCCAAGGAAGGGAATGGATGCACAACACAGGAAGGAATCAAACTTGTGGCTTCTGCATTAAAAGCCTCTGTTTTACATGTTTAGAACTGTAACTGCCAGCCCACAGCCCAACAAAGTTAAATAAAAGCCTTTCTCAGACGTGTCAGTTGCTATCCCACTGCGTCAGACGTCACTCATGGCCGCAGCATGCGCATATGCGCCTGTGCCTTCATAGCTCACAGCTCGCCCATCATTTGTCATCATCCCAGTGCATTTGTATGCTGTACGAGTGCTCCTGTTTTCCCAGCGCAGGGCGTGTAGGAATAGGACATTAATATCGGATGGGTTTACCATGTCTGATACTAGTAAGCCCCCTCTCGCAGTGACACAATGCTTTCTAAATAGCACTGCTGCAGCTGCAACCCTCAGCTCTCATTTCTGAGGGGTTTTTCTTCTCCCTCATCCTCTCCTGCTTGAGCACAGTCTTTATTCTCATGAAGTATATATCACGGGGGATATAAAACAATGGAATTGAAAACCGGAGACTCTGGTTCTCTCCCAGATCTCTCTCTCTCTCTTCTGTCTCACTCTCATTTTATATCACTTGGTTTAATTAGCAAGTATAAGTTTTGTTCTTGACTTAACAGAGTAGTTGACCAAAAACTAAAATTCTGCCACTCACCCCTATAGATGAGCTTTAATGGGTAAGCAGACAATGCTTTAGGATAAACAGATATAATTTATTTAGTATCTGATTTATTTTTAAATCATAATAATGTTATATAATATTTAAATTTGTATGTGTTGTTATATATTTTTAAATGTTAATACTTACCCATTTAGCTGAGCTACAGAGGCCTGAGTTGAAATGTACTATTTTTTGTATCTTATTACATATTGTGCAGTGCACACACACACATAAATGTTTCTATTATGTAATATTTCAAAAAATTAAATTAAACTTTTGGAAAACAAATTTTCATTAGCTAAAAAATAATTAATTAAAGTACAATTTCAGTTCACTTTACATTTGAGGTTGGCTTTATCCTTCCTTCCATTGCAACCCAAAAGCAGGTGTTCCACCAAGTGCTAGCTGATTTTTACAAAGAGAGTCATATGTTATATGGGTTTGGAACAATATGAGCGTGATTAACCAATGAGTATTTTCAGTTCTGGGTGAACTATTCCATTAAGATGAGGTGTCAGCACTCCTGAGGCACTTTTTAAGAACGCGTCTCTCTTACTCACAGTTTCGTAGTGCCTGCAAATGTCAAGGTGGCCACCTGCGAGAAGCAGAAAATCTATTTCTCTTCTCCACTCTTGCATGGGCAGTGGCCTCCAGAACACTTAAATTGATTTTCCAGTTTTCTGCCTATGCTCTGGCATCTTAGCCATGCTCTGGAGTGATCTGTTTTTGAAACCGTGCGTACCTTTTGTCAGATGTTGGCTGACATCAGCACAAAAGGTATCAGAATTTTGCCAATGTGGCCTTGGTTGTTGTCAGTGTTTTACTTGTTAGAAACATTATTTTAGAGAGGTTAAAAGAATCTGTAATATAAACCAGCGCTACTTAATACACAGCCTTCAAAGTATTTTTGAGTGTAGAAAAGGGTGGACTCTTCCCGCGTACATCCTACACACACACACACACACACACACACATCAACAAATAGACCAAACATAATTACTTATGTTACCCTGTCTGTCAAACTGTCTGGAGTAGACACACATGCATGTAATTGCTCACAGTGGGATATCCAGCAGGGCAATTGAAAACACACAAGTCACATCTGAGCCAAGCAAAATAACAGGAATCAAATTAATAAATGGTTAAAGCTTTGCATACCCCTTTATTTGTCTTTTAGCATCCCCGTGAAGTCCTCCTTCTATAGACCTTGTCAGATTTGACCAATGATGCACAGGTGTGTGTTTCCTTAAGCGTTTATAAATACCTGAAGCTTCATTCATTCTTGCTGATGTCATGTGGCAAATGTTCCTCTCGCTTTAAATACCCATTCAAATTCGTACAGCAGGTCAGCTCTGGTAATTAAGTATTGAATCCTGCTCAGAGAGGCCACACTGACCTTTCACTCAATTATCGATCGAGTTTGGCATTTTGACAGACTCTAGTTACAAAGGTGAATTAGGTCCCTCGAGTCCTGTGATGTCACAAGGTCTCTAACCAGTGGCATCAACAGCAGTGACATCTGAAATGAACTGGTCCCGTGTGTTTTGATTGGTCCGTCGCGTCCACCTTTTGCGTAATGTGCATCAGAGACATTCAGACCATGTGTCTGCTGGGTTTATTATGTCTGAAATAGTGCTCATGTCATAAAGGAAATAAAGTAGGTGTTAGGTTAATAAAGCTTGTAAAGTATTTAAGACTGTTAGCAGTTTTATTGATCTGACTGAAGAGAATTCTGTATTTCACATACATTAGCCACTTAAGTTGATGGATCCAACAAGGGGTTGCTTAGTAGAAGGACATTTTGGCAGACAAAGTTAAACTCTTGCCATTTATTCAAGGATAGGTTTGATGTTTTTCAGGCCATTCGAAAAAGCAACAAGACATTCAAGGTCTTGAATTGCACTGATTTTTTTTTTTTTTTTTTTTACCAAGGTTAAGGGGCCTTTTAGTCATGATGCGAAGCCAAGTAATTTAGTTCATTAGCTTAACTGTAGGTGGTTTACAGTTGCCAAGCAACTTGGAATTTATATATTTATTCATTTTATGTATTTTGATTGTCTTTTCTTTTGAGTGAGTAGCTTTAAATGAAAAAAAGTAGCTTTAAATGCTGCTCATCTAATCAGGAATTTAAACTGTTTTACAATTAAACCATTTAAAATAGTTTTAAATATGTCTAAGGTTATCAAACCACATATCACATGTAGCATTTTTTTTTATGTAAAAAAAACTTGGGAAAATATTGGCTGTTTATTAGTACTTATAAAGCACATATTAATGCAAGACTCTATTTTACATCCTTTACCACTACATAACTACTACAAAAACTACCTTAGTTGCTATCAATAAGCACCGAATTGGGAGTTTGAGGTAAAGCTCTTAGTTAATATTGTACATTTGTTTCCAAATCTAAAGTGTTACCAAAAAATGTTTTCCTACATAAAATTTGTAAAAGAATGGGTATGTCTTAGTTTTCCATAGTGCATGTTTAGATGACATTTACAGCATTCAGTGGTCTCTGGTATTTTCTTCCACTTTGGACTGCCAACTGAAATAGATCAGTAACCCGATCCCTCTACGCCCAAATCGAGGGTCATCTTATGCATCGGAATTCAATAATTAGAGCAGAAATCTAGTTCTGTAATCAGTAATTCTTTTGGTTCAAAGATCCACTGTCATAAGACTTCTGTGAAAAAGAACACTGTGACCCGGCACTCCACTTCCATCAATTCCCTTCACGGCTGTTTTGATCACTGCCCACGCTAGATAGGCTTCGATCCACTCAGCCACCGACGCGCACCGGGTCATGCTCAAGCCTGCACCTGTTTGTTGTAAGCCCACTAGCATAGCCCAACTCCATGCATGCAATGAGCACGCTCTCCCCACAGTGTGTGTTCAAGAGCAGAGAAAAAAGAACGAAATTGTAATTCATGTATTGATCACAGCTGCTGTGCTCATCTCTATAGGAGAGATACTCAGAGAATGGCCATCTCCCATAATACTCATCAGCGACATTCAGTAACCACAGAAAACAGCTTGTGGTCAAGATTTACCTCCTATAGAACATTCAGACCTTCCAGCTGTAGTTTATATAAGTATTTATAAAAATAAGAAATTAAAGTTTAACTTTATGCATTTATATAGTTTAACATGTTTATAAAAAATATAAGGATATAATATATAAATTATATCAAAATATTAATTGCAGTTATATATAAAGTGATAGTTCATTCAAAAATGAAAACTGGAATCAATTACTCACCTTAATGTCAGTTTTCCATTCTGTGGAACAGAAAAGCCAAGTCATCTTTGTTTTTGTAGTGATTTTATACAGTTGATTTTGTTTCAAATCAGCTTTACAGTATTAAACAGGAAGCCAACAGAATCAATTATGAAAACTTCAAAAATGTTTTTTTTTTTGTGTGATCTATATTCATCTATAAACACTGAGCCAGCACTGGTGGGTCACACAGCAGCTGCACAGCTAGACTAGCCCCTTATAATGAAACAATGGGTTCAATGGTTCAAGTTCAAGTTCAAGTTTATTTGTATAGCGCTTTTTACGATACAAATCGTTGCAAAGCAGCTCTACAGGAAATTAAGTTTCCACAATATATTTATATATTGCAGAACCTTAATATATTTAATTTATGGCAAAATTTGGTAATGTTAGGTATGTTATTAGGTATGTTGCCTGAGCATTGGCATCCTCTGAGGCATTATCATTTCACAGGTGTTCGGTCATCTCAGATCATTTAAGACATAATTAACATAGCTGCTGTTCCATCGAAGCAAAAATTATTTGTTCAACCCAAGCTAAAGAATAATAATAATGTACATTTGAACAGATATAACTGCAGTACAAGATTATAAGATGCATTATGAGAATGCTTGGCTAAAGAGATGTGTCTATAATCTAGATTTAAACAGAGAGAGTGTGTCTGAACCCCGAACGTTATCAGGAAGGCTATTCCAGAGTTTGGGAGCCAAATGTGAAAAAGCTCTACCTCCTTTAGTGGACTTTGCTATCCTAGGTATTACCAAAAGTCCAGAGTTTTGCGACCTTAGGGAGTGGGTTGGATTGTAGCGTGGTAGAAGATGAGTTAGGTACGCAGGCGCTAAACCATTTAGGGCCTTATAGGCAAGTAATGATATTTTGTAAATGATACGGAACTATAATAGGTAGCCAGTGCAGAGACTGTAAAATTGGGGTAATATGATCATATTTTCTTGACCTGGTAAGAACTCTAGCCGCTGCATTTTGGACTATCTGTAGCTTGTTTATTGAAGATGCATAACAACCACCTAGCAGTGGATTACAATAGTCCAGTCTAGAGGTCATGAATGCATGAACTAGCTTTTCTGCATTAGAAACAGGTAGCATGTTTCGAAGCTTGGCAATGTTTCTAAGATGGAAGAATGCTGTTTTTGTAACATGGGAAATATGATTTTCAAAGGACAAGTTGCTGTCTAATATAACACCCAGATTTTTGACTTTAGAGGACGTAACAGTACATCCGTCTAGTTGCAAATTGTAATCCAAGAGATTCTGTGTACTGTTTTTTGGTCCAATAAGTAATATCTCTGTCTTATCTTAATTTAATAGGAGGAAATTATTGGTCATCCAATCTTTAAAATTTTTTACACAATCTATTAGCTTAGTTGAGAAGTTTCATCTGGTCTTGTTGAGATATATAGTTGAGTATCATCAGCATAACAATGAAAACTAATCCCGTATTTTCTAATAATATTACCAAGGGGCAACATGTATATTGAAAATAGCAGAGGACCTAGGACAGATCCTTGTGGTACTCCATATTTTACTAGTGATAATTGAGATGACTCCCCATTTAAGTGAACAAAGTGGTAGCGATCGGACAGGTAGGATCTAAACCATCTTAAATCCTGCCCTTGAATACCAGTATAGTTTTGTAATCGATCTATGAGTGTGTCATGGTCTATAGTGTCGAACGCAGCACTAAGATCAAGTAATACTAGCAATGAGATGCAGCCTTGGTCTGAAGCAAGAAGCAAGTCATTTGTAATTTTAACAAGTGCAGTTTCTGTGCTATGGTGAGGCCTGAAACCTGACTGAAATTCTTCATAGAGGTCATTTTTTTGCAAGTAGGAACACAATTGAGCAGACACAACTTTTTCTAAAATTTTAGACATAAACGGAAGATTGGAAATGGGTCTGTAATTTGCCAGTTCATTAGAATCTAGTTGTGGTTTCTTAATAAGAGGCTTAATAACCGCCAGCTTGAATGGTTTTGGGACGTGACCTAAAGATAACGATGAGTTAATAATATTGAGAAGCGGTTCTTCTGCTACAGGTATCAACTCTTTCAGTAGTTTAGTGGGTACAGGATCTAATAAACATGTTGTTGGTTTAGATGCACTGATAAGTTTATTTAGCTCTTCCTGTCCTATAGTTGTAAAGCACTGCAGTTTTTCTTTGGGTGCGATGAATGAAGCTGAAATACTAGACACAGTAGAATCTACATTTGATATTGAATTTCTGATGTTATCTATTTTATCAGTAAAGAAATTCATAAAGTCATTACTATTAAACTGTGAGGGAATATTTAGATCGGGTGGCATGTGTTTATTTGTTAATCTAGCCACTGTGCTAAATAAGAACCTTGTATTGTTTTGGTTATTATCTATGAGTTTGCAGATATGCTCTGCCCTGGCAGTTTTTAGAGCTTGTCTATAGCTATACATACTGTTTTTCCACGCAATTCTAAAAACTTCCAAGTTAGTTTTTCTCCATTTGCGCTCAAGATTACGAGTTTCTTTCTTGAGAGAATGGGTATAACTGTTGTACCGTGGCGCACTACGTTTTTCTCTAACCTTTTTCAATTTGAGGGGGGCAACAGCTTCTAATGTATTAGAGAAGATAGTGCCCATGTTGCTAGTCATTTCGTCTAGTTCATGTGTATTTATGTGTACACAGAGCAGTTGAGATAAATCAGGCAGGTTATTTGTGAATCTGTATTTGGTGGCTGGAACAATAGTTCTGCCCGGCGATAATGCGGAGCCATATAATTAATATCAGTAATACGCAGCATGCACGATACAAGTAAATGATCAGTAACATCATCACTTTGAGGTACGATATCTATATCGGTAAGATCAATTCCATGTGATATAATTAAATCTAGCGTATGATTAAAACGATGAGTGGGCCCGGTGACGTTTTGCTTGACTCCAAAAGAGTTTATTAGGTCAGTAAACGCAAGTCCTAACGCATCATTTGTATTATCAACGTGAATGTTAAAATCTCCGACAATTAGCACTTTATCAACATTAAGTAATAGATCTGAGAGATTGAAAAGTAATAGATCTGAAATCTGCAAATTCTTCTAGGAAATCTGTATATGGCCGTGGCGGTCTATACACAGTAGCCAGAGCAAGAGATAGGAAAGATTTATTTTGCATATCTAACAGTGTAACATTAAGCAGAAGTATTTAGAATGAGTTAAACCTCCTGTATCCTGTTTTCTGAGTAACATTGAGAATATCACTATATATTGTTGCCACACCGCCGCCACGACCAGTCTGACGGGGCTCTTGTTTATAACAGTAGCTTGGTGGAGTAGACTCATTTCGACCAAAATATTCATTTGGTTTAAGCCAGGTTTCAGTCAGGCAGAGTACATCAAAATTATTATCTGTGATCATTTAATTTACAATAACTGCTTTGGGTGCGAGTGATCTAATGTTTAGGAGCCCAAGCTTTAAAAATTGTTTTTGTTCATTTATTTTGCGTTTTTCTGGTTTAATCACGATCAGATTTTTTCTAGATCCTGCATTAAATTTATATTTTGACCTCGCTATTCGGGGAACAGACACAGTCTGTATAGATTGGACAACGCAAGTACTTCTATCTTTTAAGTGGGTAGAACAAAAGTCATCATAGTAGTTATTTGAGAATTGGCTTACTAGTCAGATGGAGCGTAGCGTCCTGGAGATGTTGTCCGACAGGAGTTCCGCTCCAACTCTGCTGGGGTGCAGGCCATCAGCGCGGAAAAGCCTAGGACGCTCCCAGAAAATATTCCAATTATTTACAAAGATCAGTTTCTGTTCTTTACACCATGACAATAACCATTCATTTAAAGCAAAAAGTCTACTGAACCTTTCGTGTCCTCGTTGATACGTGGGAAGCGGTCCTGACACGATGATCGTCGTCGCGGGCGATGTGCTGCATACCGTCTCGATCAGGCTCCTGAAGTCCCTCTTCAGTGTCTCCGTCTGCCGCAGCTTGGTGTCGTTAACCCCCGCGTGCAGCACGACAGCACCAATGCTCTCGTCGCCCTTCAGGATCGTGGGTATCTGCGCAGAAACATCGAGAACACGAGCACCGGGGAAACAGTGAGTGTGCACTTTACCTTCAGCTAACGTAGCACGGACATGCCGGACGATGGAGTCTCCGACGATCACAGCATCGCATTCCATCTCGCGGAGGGGAGCGAAGCGGTTCCAGGTGGAGATCTCGAAGACCGGAGGCAGAGAGGTCGTCACCCGGGGCCTGGCTCGCATCTTCCGCTGCTGGTGCACCCAGGGTCCGTGGCGTCCCGGCGCTGGAGTGAAGGACATCTGGGAAGATCGCGTCCTGGGTGCACAGAGTCTGTGCAGAGAAACATACGGAGTAGAGGTGGTGGGAGTGTTAGCAGCGTGCTGTATACTTACCCCGGACTTGCGAGCGTCAGCCCGGGATGTTTCTCTCCGCTCTCTCAGCTGGGCCTGCTTCTCCACCAGGTCGTGGATCTGCTTCTCGATGGCCTCCAGCTCCAGCTGCACCGAATGCAGCTCGAATGTGTCCTCACCTGCACTCAAAGGTAGACACAAATCTGCCATTTAAGCAAGTAACAGTGAAACAATGGTAATGTGTGTGTATAGAGTATTAGCAATCTAAGCGAGATTAGCGGCAGCCACGCTACCGATGCTAATGGGCTATAAGCTAAAAGCAGACTCGAAATCAAAATAAAACTAGTGATAACAAGGCGCTCTGATTGGTTTTGTTTTAGAATGCTATAGGGGATATATTCACACGTTATAGAAACGAAAATGATAGTGTATAAAATTGTTTTTAAGATAGAAAATAGACGATAAAGAATCAACTTGATGGAGCTCAAACTCAAAACACAATTCTTAGTTTATATCTCACGGTTGTAAGATATAGATATGCTATTGTCTCACGGTAAAATCACTGTTCCCACAGGCCACATTAGAGTGTTAGTGTCACTGAAAGGCACTTAATGGTTCACGCTGACTTCCTCTGACTGCAGAAGTCACATTTTATAAATCTGTGTGAGTGAAGGAGAGTGAAATGAGTATTTTACTCAGTAAAACACTTTATGAGACCTGACAGCAGTTCACATGCTCGCTCTTTGTTTCTATATGCCACTTTCTATTAGTGAGATTTATCCAGTATTTGTAACTTTTGAGAGGTCAATATCTTGATTATTCTGTGCCAGGTTTATGACAAGGTGCAAACATAAAAGTATATTCAGTGTAATAGATATTGGATTTCATTTACTGAATAAATAAGGGTCAAGACTCTCATCTGTGCTAGACCGTCAAATATTTGTGTGCTTGACTTTCAACACTTTATTAAAAATCAAAGTGTCAAAAAATGCCTACACACTAAACCCCTTCATATCCTGCCTCTGGTGCCCTCAGATGGGATTTACAGTGGCTACATTAATTAAACGTCTGCAAACCAGCACATTTAAGCATTTGGAGAGGTAATTAACAATGTCTTGCGTGAATGCTAGCTAGCAGCAAAGGTCAAGACAGAAAGTGTGTTACAGGAACAAAAAAAAAAAGCTGAATGTGTTGTTTCATTGTTAAGAGGGTCAGTTGCACCAGACGAGAAAGAGGTTGGATGTAGGTATCTTTTAGATATTAGAGTTAGTGTGAAAATCGGAAGCAGGCTAGTCATTCAATTCGCCTGAGGGCAGATGGAGGCCCTGTAGTTCGACACTCTTCCAGATGGAATTGGTAATGGACCTTAGCGCTGCTCACTCCCATTAAAAACACTGTGCTATCTGGATCCTGAGGAACAGTCCAGCACATGGAGTATATAAGTATAATTGTTTTAAATCAGATTTAGCTGTTTCATCATATCTATATGTTTGAGCAGTGAGTTAATGGACAGTTTCTGCAGTTTAACTAGCATTGCATTTGCAACTTTTTGTATTCTTGGTGACTCTGTACAGAAAACTAAAGTATTTCCCGTTCGGAGGCCATAGATTTTGTTCCAGTGACTTTTCAGACATATGAATGATTAAATTTTACTAGTACAGTAAAAGCATAATGGTTGAAAGGAAGGGAACAAATTACACCGTTCATGTCTCCATGTGTCTTTTTGAATGCGGAGGCCCAGAATTGTGTCCTAAAATAGATTCTCCTCCTCCACTGCTGGCCTGTTTGGCAGACACTGGTCTGTGTGACCTGCCTGCTCTGATTAGCTCAGTGGTGGGGAAGGAGCCCAGTGTTGGGAAATGAGCAGAGCTCATCAGGCCAGCGGGGTCAAGGTGAACATGGCCAAGAGGCTGTGACCGACTTCAGAAAAACTTTACTTCCTTATCCTCTATTTCCATATCCTCTTCTTTTACTTCCATTTCCTCTTTTTCCCTTTTTTTACGACTGTCAAATTATTATAAATTTTAATAAAAAAAATTCTCAAATATATTTTGAGTTATGATTAAATGTTAATTTGTCAATGTGTGTGTTTATATTATAAATGGTAACACTTTAGTATAGGGACCAATTCTCACTATTAATTAGTTACGTACTAGTTAATTAATTAGTTACGTTATTATTGGTTATTAACATAAAATAAAGTGTGACCATGAATTGTAATCATTTATTTATACTGTATGTAAATAGTACTCACTTCACTATGTTCATTTTTATTATTGTATTATGTAATGTAATATGTATTACTAAATATATGTTTTATACACTACTGTTCTTTTTTTCAAATAAATCCTTTCAGCAAGGATGCATTAAATTGATTAAAAGTGACAAGTGGAGGCTTTTACATCATTAGAAAATAATTATTTCAAATAAATGCTGTCCTATTGAACTTTCTATTCATTAAACAAATCTTGAAAATTCGGCTTTGCCATCAAAGGAATTAATTATATTTTAAAATATATTTAAATAGAAAACAGTTACATTCAATTGTAAAAATGTTTCACAATGTTGCGGTTTTTACTGTATTTTTGATTCTCATATAGAGGGTGAACATGAAAGAAATCTTTCAAAAACTCTTACTGAGCCCTTACATAATTTTACTACATGACCATATTAAATTGACAGCCCTAGTAATTTTATCTTCTAATTTTATAGTTCGGATTTTTTTTTTACTATGAGTGAGTATTTTTCTCATTGCAAATTATCAGATTATAATGCTGTAATGTTCTACATTGGAATAATTATCGTGAGCTGTTTTGTCCTCCTCCTTTTTGTCCATGCAATCACACTTCCAGGAACTTCCCTCTCAATCAGAGCTTTATAATGACTTGATTGGGTTCATGAGGTTCTCACAGTGGAATCTCAGTCATTGCCTGCAGACTGATGGAGGTGTTGGCCCTCATCCTCTAATATGTCTTTGCCATATTCCAGCCATTTAGCCCAGGATTTAATACAACAAAGTGCCATTCATTACCGCAGTGCCTGAAAACTCCCGTAATTATCCAAATTTAGCACAATGAAATTTACTCAACTACAGTTGGGCAAAAAAGTATTTAGTGCAAGTTCTCCCACTTAAAAAGATGAGAGAGGCCTGTAATTTTCATCATAGGTACACTTCAACTATGAGAGACAGAATGGGGGGAAAGAATCCAGAAAATCACATTCTAGGATTTTTAATGAATTAATTGGTAAATTCCTCTGTAAAATAAATATTTGGTCACCTACAAGCAAGCAAGATTTCTGGCTCTCACAGACCTGTAACTTCTTCTTTAAGAGGCTCCTCTGTCCTCCACTTGTTACCTGTATTAATGGCACTTGTTTGAACTCTGTATAAAAGATCAGTATAAAAGACACCTGTCCACAACCTCAAACAGTCACACTCCAAACTCCACTATTGCCAAGACCAAAGAGCTGTCGAAGGACACCAGAAACAAAATTGTAGACCTGCACCAGGCTGGGAAGACTGAATCTGCAATAGGCAAGCAGGTTGGTGTGAAGAAATCAACTGTGCGAGCAATTATTAGAAAATGGAAGACATACACTGGGGCTCCACGCAAGATCTCACCCCGTGGGGTCAAAATGATCACAAGAACGGTGAGCAAAAATCCCAGAACCACATGGGGGGACCTAGTGAAAGTCCGTGTTGCTCAGCGACAGCCCCAAAACATCACTGCTCTAGAGGAGATCTGCATGGAGGAATGGGCCAAAATACCAGCAACAGTGTGTGAAAACCTTGTGAAGACTTACAGAAAACGTTTGACCTCTGTCATTGCCAACAAAGGGTATATAACAAAGTATTGAGATTAACTTTTGTTATTGACCAAATACTTATTTTCCACCATAATTTGCAAATAAATTCTTTAAAAATCAGATAATGTGATTTCCTGGATTCTTTCCCTTTCACAGTTGAAGTGTGCCTATGATGAAAATTACAGGCCTCTCTCATCTTTTTAAGTGGGAGAACTTGCACAATTGGTGGCTGACTAAATACTTTTTTTGCCCAACTGTAGCTCAAAAGTTTCCCACTCTTTAGCAGTTCATTTTGAAAGCTCACTTGTCCAGGGTTGCTAGGCAATTACAACCCATAAAACTGCTTAGACACTCTACTTGCAAAGCCAGTCCCACAAATCATACACTTTCCGAACATTCCCCAGCCTAGCTGCGCAATGAACACATAGGCGTTAGTTTTATCAAATCATGTAGTGGTTTTGCTAAGCTGTACTTTACCCATTCAAACAGACAAATAGAACAACTTCTCAGTGTAGTCAATGAACATTGTTCATTATGAAATAATGTCTGAAATGTTCCTCATGCCTTTTTGCTCCTTTTGGTTTTCTTGTACTTGAATTTAATGCACAGCCAAACACCGCTGTGCTCTAGTGTCAGTCAGGATCGTTTTGTCTGAGCTCAGTGTCGAGTTGTTGAGCTGATGGGCACTAAACTATAGAAGCTCCATGAAGGCTTCATTAGTGTTAGTTGCTGGCTGATGGTCCCTTCCTGTGTACTGAAGGGTGAATGATTTCTGGGCAACATGATGGAGGATCTCAGTCTGAGCCCCATAGAGTTTGTCACGATACTGCTAATTTTAGCTTAGTGGGGCATTGCCTTCCCCTTTTGGTTATTTTTTCATTTTCTTTACCCCCTTTTTTCTCTCCAGTTTTTCCTGTCATTTTTGAGTTCATCTTCTGTCTCAATGTTCTATGTCAATGCAAATGTTCTAATGTGGTGGTAGTTTTGACTGCTTTATCAATAGCTATATTTCCATCCACCTATTTTCACGTGCATTTTGGTATTTCACATAAAAAACTGTGATGGAAACACCAAAATGCGCATAAATTCTGAAAAATGCACATAAAAAGACATATGCACTCAACTAAGTCGGATAAATTTCTTATCCGGTAAGAAAACATGCACATAAACTACGAAGGAAACACTTATTTTCTCCTGAATGCGCATCAAAAAAGATGTGACTTGCAGTGGCACAGCATAAAATTGGACAAACCAACAGACCGATCTCATTGCACAGCATCTGAAATGCTAGTTTTGTCATTCTAAAATGCTTGAGCAAAGTCTTGTCCAAGTGCTTTGTTATAATTAACTCGAACGTAGGCTCCAAAAATAACCTGACCGTGTTTCGTCTGTGTGCTCTGAAGCTTCTAATTTATTGTATACAAAATATTTTATATGCAGTGCCTTCTCCTACTGCAGCAAATTTAATTTTCTTCGTGATATTTAGCGCAAGTTAATCAGGAAGTGACGATTTTGTTCTCTTCAACTCACTGGATGGAAACGGTGCTTTATTTGCAAATTATCGATATTCCAATTTTGTGCATAAGTTTAATTCGTAACTTTGGATGGAAAGAGCTAATGTTGGCTTTTTCTCATGATGACAAAGTTAGTTTAGCTGCTCCAAGAAAGAGAAGCTGTTCCTGATTTTGCAAGATGTTCCTCGTCAGATGTTACAAAACCTTACAGTTTAATTGGTATGAAACGAATATTAGTGCATTTTGTTTACTGTCACATGCAATAGCAACTTTGTGTTATTGCCTGTAAAAAAATTATATTTGTTAATGTCTTATTCAACATCATATCATTTCTGCATTATGGCATTTACTCAATTATTTCTGTTATCTCTTTAGAGTTATGAAAATATTTTTTTATAACTTATTCTTGTTTACCAAGTGATGAAATTCAGAAAAGCAAGAGAACAAATAAAAGTAGGGCTTTTGAAGTAATTAAAGTACAATCAGGGAAAGGTTCGTTATACACATTTCTTAAAAAGTTGCCAAGTTGATTTCTTCTAATGTGTCCCATTATACATTGTTGTGTAATATAATGATGAAAGACCATTTTAAAAATAACGTTAAGACCATCTGGTGAGTGACCAATTCATAAATGACATGTTGCCGTTAATTATAGTCTGATTAATTCAAATTGTCAGCTTAAGAGAAAAAAATCTGCAAAATCATTCCAAAAGTCACTTTTATATTTAAAATAATGTATGTCGCCTACCCTGAACCCCTGATCCAGGAGCAGCAAGCTGCCTCAACCGGATCTGACCATGTTTATCAAGTGAAATGGTGTCACTGTTATATCAGATCCCATGCAGTGACTGCCTACATCACAAAATCTCTCTCTCTCTCTGCTTTTAAGTGGGTACATTTGTCAGACTGTTCTCTGAGGTGAAGCAAATGAGTGTTATCCTTGTGAATTTGATATTTTCTCTGAGCGCAGTAAAATATTGGGTTCTGAGTTACAGGGCAATTATTGTGATGCTCCATGTCTGACAGTGAAACTGATATGAGCTGAAAAGCTCTGGTTATATTTTCTAGTATTTTCCAGTTGGCTTAATTGCACATAAATGGAAACCGAGAGTTTGTGTGCTTTTGCTAGGTGTGAATACCTCAGTATGTGTGCGTGTGGTTTACTTCTTTTCAGCTTAAGTCATTCTCAACAGTGGTGTTCTCGTAAATTGTTGTTTATTGCAAAGCCACAAACATACAGCAGCCTCACAGCTTACTTTAGAATCAGAATCAGAATGAGCTTTATTGGCCACGTATGTATACACATACGAGAAATTTGTTATAGTGACAGAAGTTCCACAGTGCAACAGAAAGACAGCCACAGAACAGGACACAGATAATAAAAGAATAATATACAAATAGGCAATGTACAAAACAGCAAAAACACAATATAATATAGACAATTATGTGTGTACAGGTCTGATATGTGCAAATTTGAAATGAAAAAATAAGTATGTGTGGTGAATAAATGTATAATAGAGTTGTGTGTTCTGCGTTTATTGTCAAGTGTTCATGAGATGGATTGCCTGAGGGAAGAAACTGTTTCTGTGTCTGGTCGTTCTGGTTCTCAGATCTCTGTAGCGTCGACCAGACGGTAACAGTCCAAACAGGGAGTGTTCTGGATGTGAGGGGTCCAGAGTGATTTTGCCAGCCCTTTTGCTCACTCTGGATAAGTACAGTTCTTGGAGAGTGGGGAGGTGTTGTACCAATGATTCGCTCAGCAGTCCGGACTACCCTCAGTAGTCTTCTGAGGTCAGATTTGGTAGCTGAGCTGAACCAGACAGTTATTGAAGTGCAGAGGATGGATTCAATGATGGCAGAGTGTTTCAGCAAGTCCTGTGGCAGGTTGAACTTCCTCAGCTGGCGAAGGAAGTACAACCTCTGCTGGGCCTTTTTCACAATGGACTCAATGTGATTGTCCCACTTCAGGTCCTGAGAAATATTGGTGCCCAGGAATCTGAATGACTCCACTGCAGTCACAGTGCTGTTCATGATGGTGCAGTGTTTCCCCTTGGTTTATGGCTTTTGGGGGGGCGGGTGTTCGGGTTTTTTTTTCTGGCATAAAATCATTCATTTAATTTATCTTTAATTAATGAAAATTAAACAAATCTTCTTTTTTTTGGGGGGGGGGGGGGGGGGCGGCAAATAAAGGGGATTTAATATTACAATTAAAACATTGAATACATATTTTATGATTATTCCTTAAAACTAAGGTTTTAATCATTTTAGTAGGCTATTACGTACATTCTACTTAACAATAGGAATATATTTCTGCCGCAATGTCTACAATTGAAACCCAAACTTTTATTTTGACGGGTTGCCGTGAATACCTTTAGATTTCTGTTTGTATATGATATGAGGATACTTTTACTCAAATGAAATTGTCAAATGCTCATGAAGTGACTCTAAGAGCAGTTCTGGAGATGTTGATCTGTATTTATGTCCTCATTTAGTGAGGCGGCAGACATTAATATCACCGCAAGCCTCACGCGCTTCTGTATGAGTAGCAAAGAAAACCGCGCATCTGCACCATACACTAACACATAGACAGGCAGAAGTCATATTTAAATAGTCGTTTTGCGGCTTAAACTTACAAATACTAGTGGGAGTGGACTCACTTGTGTGTGCGCGTACGTTTGTGTGTGCGTGTGCTTTGGGGCGGAACTCCGCTGTGCGCATACAGAGCGTGCGAATGTAATGTAACGTTAGAGACAGAAATAAAATGCCGTTGTGTAAATAACGTAAGGCTATTTAGTTTTTTAATAATAGAACAAGGTATAGCCTGTTCTATTGGAAAGGTAACTTTAAGTGACTTCTGTTGTGATCTGGCGCTATAGAGAAAATAAAATTAAATAAAATGAACTTGACCTTCAAGGGGGGCGAGGGTGCCGTTGGGAGGGCGCGCTGCCCTCCTAAGATAATGGCAGGGGAAACACTGTGGTGAGTGGGGGGAGAGCAGGGAGGTTTCTCCTGAAGTCCACGATCATCTCCACAGTTTTGAGCGTGTTAAGCTCCAGGTTGTTAAGACTGCACCAGACCTCCTGTTTGTAAGCAGCTCGTCACCATCCTGGATGAGGCCGATCAGTGTGGTGTCATCTGCAAACTGAAGGAGCGTTTGAAGCATGAGGGGACTTCGCACAGCTCCAGTGATCTGTTGAAGATCTGTGTGAGGATGGGGGCCAGCTGGTCAGCACAGATTTTTAGGCAGGCTGGTGACACACCGTCTGGGCCTGGTGCTTTCCTCCTTTTGTTCTTTCTGAAGACCTGGCACATGTCATCTTCGCTGATCTGAATTGTAGGTGTGGGGGAGAGGGGGGTTGCTGGAGGTGTGAATGGTTCTGTGGAGAGGTGTTCAGGGTGGGTGTGGGGTGATTTTTCAAACCTGCAGTAGAATTAATTCAGGTCGTCTACCAGTTGTTGATTCTCCAAAGTGCTGGTGGATGGTGTCTTGTAACTGGTGATATCTTTCATACCTTTCCACATTGAAGCAGAATTACTGGAAGAAAATGTATTCCTTAGCTTGCCAGAATAATTCCTCTTTGCCACTCTGATCTCCTTTTCCAGTGTGTATTTGGCCTGTTTATACAGGACTTTATCCCCCTTTCTGTAAGCATCTTCTTTGGCCTGACGGAGCTGTCAAAAAAAAACTGAGTTTTGCAGTGAACCATGGTTTGTCGTTGTTGTAAGTTAGATGAATCTTGGTAGGAATGCACATATCCTCACAGAAACTGATATAAGATGTTACCGTCTCTGTGAGCTCGTCCAGACCGTTTGCAGCAACTTCGAAAACAGTCCAATCAGTGAGAGAGAAACAGGCTTGTAAATCCCGCTCTGTTTCATTAGTCCATCTTTTAACAGTTCTTAATACAGGTTTTGCAGATTTAATTTTCTGCCTGTAGGTCAGTATGAGATGAACCAAACAGTGATCAGAGAGTCCTAAAGCTGCTCGTGGGACAGAGTAATATGCGTCCTTTATCGCTGTGTAACAGTGATCCAATATATTACTGTCTCTGGTGGGACATGTAATGTACTGTCTGTATTTTGGCAGTTCGTGGGAGAGATTTGCTTTATTAAAGTCCCCGAGAATGATTAAAACGAATGATTAGAGTCCGGGTGTTTTTGTTCTGTGTCTGTGATCTGATCAGCGAGTTTCTGTAAAGCTGAGCTCACGTGCACTTGCGGTGGAATGTAGACACTCACGAGAATGAACAAACCAATCAATAGAACTGCTTGCAGTTAATGAAGAACGTTTCTAGATCTGAACAGCACATCTTCTTTAACACAGTTACATCTGTACACCACCTCTCATTGATGTAAAAGCACGTCCCGCCGCCGCGCGATTTCCCCATTGATTCCACGTAGCGATCTGCTCTGATCAGCTGGAAGTTAGCCAGATGTAGTACGCTGTCCGGTATGTCAACATTCAGCCAGGTTTCCGTGAAACACAGAGCAGCAGAGTTAGAAAATTCCTTGTTTGTCCGGGAGAGCAGAAGGAGTTAGTCCGTTTTGTTGGGTAGAGAGCGGAGATTTGCCAGATGGATGCTAGGCAACGCCGTTCTAAATCCGCGCTGACGAAGCTTCACAAGTGCGCCGGCTAGCTTTCCCCGTCTGAAGCGTTTGACCAGAGCTACGGTTCCACCAACTACAATGACCAGCAAAATGTCAGAATAATCAAAATTCGGTAAAAGATTTTGTGGTGTGTTCTGCTGAATGTTCAGCAGGTCATCCCTGGTAAAACTGATTGTATTTGAGAAACAAAAAACAGGAAAAACAAACAAAAACAATACAAACACTGAATAGCAAAGCACTGTATCTGCCATCTGCGGCGCCATCTTAGATGTGTTAAGATGTTAAGCTTTAGCAAGCTTATGTGGAATTTACAGCAGAGAAACATTAGTTGAGTGGAAAAAGGCTGTCATTGTTAGTGTACGGAGCGGCTCACATTCAGGTGCAGTGTTGTGTAGTATAGACTGTCTCTCTCCCACACATAGACAGCTTCACATGTCTTTGTGGCCTGTGTTTCCCCTTCAGGGCAAGGTGAATTGAGGTTTCTATGTCCTTCTTTCTACACAATATTAAAGCACACACTATTAAAGCAAAGTGTGCCAGAGTTTTGCTAGTGGCAGTTCCCACAGTCTCTATTTTGCGTAGTTTGGGGAAGAATTAAAAGAAGAAGAAGAAGAAGAAGAAGAAAAAAAAAAAACATTTACCCCAGGCCTGCAGAAAATATTTGGAAAATGTTCCACAGTGAAGTCTTATTTTTACAAGATACCTCTCAATCCTTCTATTTATCTGTTTTTCTACAATATTCCTCATTTGGCTTGTGACCTGGCTAAAGGCCAAAACAAAAATAAATACAGGTCAATAACATGCGTGAGTGGTTATGATAAGAAAAATATTTTTTTTCTTAAATATTCTTTAAAACATGTGGCATGGTCTTAGACACATTTATGTTGTATTTCATAAGCTTATAAAATATTTGTAAAAATACAATTAATATAGTTTGTGTTTTGTAATGTTTTCTTATTCTTTTTTTTTTTTTTTTTTTTTTTTACAAATTATTATCTGATTTTTTTAAAGTGACTTATTGACCTTGAGACACAGTCATGCGGGTCTATTTCTATTATATAATGTCCTCTATGTTTCAGCACTTGGTTAAAGCATGTGACTGCTGACAAATGTTAAAAAGCAGTGAAGCAGTTTTGTTGTTGTATATAATATTTCTAATAATAATAATAATGGTTTGTCAAAATAATGTTCAAGAATTCAATTATTTTAAAGAGATTTTTTCTTATTTTTAAAATCAGCACAGTTGTTCCACTTTGACATTTTTGACTTTGTGCCCTCCAAAATGATCAGAATAAACATGTATAGCAATAAACATTTTTAATATATATATAAAAAAAGATTTGTACCAAAGAAACTGTCATGTCATCTATTTTATACTTGAGTATCATGTTTCCCAACTTTGAAAACCAGCATTTAATTAAAGAACACAAAGTAGGTCATTGAATTTTTATGATGAACATTGATACTGAAATACTGATTCAAGACCAGAATTTATTGTTTTTGTCTCAGTAGATGTTGATTTGTAGATCCAAGAAAATGCTTCTAGATCAGCAGGCACCCTTTCTGTGACTGCCAGTAACCCCACTGGCCTCTGTGACACATGAGCAGGTGTGCTGGTGAAGTCATGCCTGAACTCTTTGCTCTCTTTCCTGCCCATCATTGTCAGTCACTTTAACTATTGTTTTCGGGTCAGCTGGCCCCATGTTATGACATCCAGGACGAGTCGACACAAACAGCATTGAAGAGGACCTTATGGAGGTGACAGATGACACATTTAGAGGCCAGCTGCGACGTATCCGGATTTCCTCTCCTGTCACCGAGACAGGATGTGTCCTCGGAACTGTTTCTCAGAAGAGGATACCACATATCTAAGGAAGACCTCGATAAGGGATACGGGTGTAGTGATAGTGTCAAAAGGCCTAATGCCTTTGTAGCGGTAAGGGGAGACCAGAGCATTGTTCGGCCTCTGGAATAGATTATTCCAGAATACATAAAGCCGCCTTCTATTTGCACAAGAAGGAGGGAGACCTTTGATTTTTACAGTACAATAGACTACTCTCATGACTACATCCATAAACCCTATGAGTGCAAAGGGATATCTGCGCTTCACACTTTCAGATAGAGACCCTTCTGTCTTTGATCATGTCCTCCGATTCAATCTGATTTGGATAGAAAGCCAAGGCTCAGATAGTCTTGTGTATCAGCAGGGTACGCTGCGGTGTGATGCAGGGCAGAACAAAGGGGGTGGATGGGGATTTGGATAGAGATAACAGAAGGGTTGTCTTTGAACGGAAAGCTGAAGCCCATCTCCTCAGAGAGTTTTGGTGGCTTGAAATTGGGCTGAGGGAACTGGTCAGCTGTGGCAGTTTGACAGTTTCCTCCATTTCTGTCTTTCATTTCCTGTAGATGCATTCCCATTCCCACAATTCACAACTAATATATTTAACATATGGGATATTGGGTCTAGTTGGCAGTCTAGTTTTTTTATTCTAATACCTCCCATTGTCCGCAACGATATTTAAAGGCCGACATTCTCAGGCTCCGTTCCACTCCACTTTTAGACACGCACTTGCCTAAGCACTTCACCTCGGGAGAATCCCCGCTACCATTTTGAAGTGCTTTCCACTTTGTGAAGTGAATGAGGGACGTTTATACGGACAGACCCTCGACCCCTCGATTTTGACTGAGGGACCGAGTATGCTTCATATGCACACTTCAGGCCACTCCACAGACCACAATGCAACAAGATTGTGATGTCATCACAGATTGCGTTTAATTTATCCCCACCCCAAACAACTCTATAATATATGATTTTTTTTTTTTGACATTTATAACAGCCCAAGTATACCTATATACATATAGAATGCTGCTTCAAACTAATTTGTAAAGGAAAAAATGTAAACAATAAACCAACTCCATAGCAGATTCTAAGTGATCAAGGGCTTAGGACGTTCCAATTCAGCCCATTCCAAGGGTATCGCCAGAAGTGGGCACTCATGCAATGTAATCAATGATGTACATCTGAGTGAACGAGACGGAGGGAAGTTTGTGGGAGAAAGGCATAAAAAATGAACTGGAACACAGCCTCAGTTTCTGTACATTTCAGAATTCCAGAAGTTAAGTTAAGACTACACTTTATACCCAATGAAATAAAAAATAACATAACTTTCCCAGTAGTTCATGATTTACTGGAAAAGGATTAACCATTAGGATTAAAAAAAAAAAAAAATCAGTTCTTACAATTTCTACCTGATAAAATATGTTACAGCATAAAAATGGGTTTAAATGTGTATTCATTACAAAAATTATTTTATTAATTTACATGACTTTCCAGGTCTAGAAATCACAAATACATCCATGTCTTCCCAGACAGTTAAAACCCTGGTTCTTCAAAGAAAGAACCAGGAGGAAGTGAATCAAAATAAGAAATATCTTGATTTTTAGTTGTTTTCGTTTTGTTTTAAGTTAAATAAGTCATCTTGAGAGCCCCTTGGAGGTTTTCCCCCTATTGGGCCTCAGGCCACTGTTTGAGACGCACTGCTATGAGGTATCTCATCTCATACGGACTTTAAACTTTCAGAAATTAAAATTTTAAAGACTTTCAAAAAATAGAACCCTGAGAAATATTCCTTGTAGTAAAAGAAATGTGACAACTGTTCTCCGACATGTAAAATGCTTAAATAACCTTCTGATTGACTACAGATGATTTGAGACCATCCTTACTGCTTTTTAAAGACTTCATCCTGAGGTGAAGCGTTCCGAGAGGAACGTGAAGAAATGTAAAGTAAAGTCGTGACGTATTGTCAAGTATGGTGACCCATACTCGAAATTGGTGCTCTGCGTTTAACCCATCCAAGTGCACACACACAGCAGTGAGTAGTGAACAAATGCACACACACACACACACACACCGTGAACACACACCCGGAGCAGTGGGCAGCCATGCTGCGGCGCCCGGGGAGCAGTTGGGGGTTCGGTGCCTTGCTCAAGGGCACCTCAGTCGTGGTATTGAGGGTGGAGAGAGCGCTGTACATTCACTCCCCCCACCTACAATCCCTGCCGGCTGGGGACTCGAACCCGCAACCTTTCGATTACGAGATGTGAATGTGAATGGGAATATTACCCTGAACCGTGGCCTCCCAGGTTCCAGGAGAAATGAAGCTTTCACAGAATATATTAAACCTTATTTATCAAACCGAATTATATAATTACGACTCTGTTTCAGCAAGAGACTTCGGATTTGCGTAAACCCGGTATTACATCCACCTAAGATACGACTTGATGGTTCGATATATCTGCAATTGTATCCAGATGTTTGCCGATGGCGTTTCGATGGTCTCGAAGCCTTGAAAAGTTGATGCAGGATTTCTGAAATTGAAATTGTCAGTAGGGGTTCACCTAATTTCCCTGCAGCTGATTAAATAATTGTTTATTTAATGTAAGAGGCCCTGCGGATTGCCTAAGTGAATTACATGTAATTTAATTTCACTGACTCTGTGTGCAAATCGCCCCCTTTAAACCAAAGAATCCTTTCTTTTACATCCACACGCCATGCCAAATGCATTATTAGCCTTTATTTTCAAATATTACATCTGTGATTTGTGTCAGTCTCCAAGCATCCCCTGCTTCCCCTCATCATTTTAACTGTCTCTGCTTTTAGGCACAATTTTGCTGTCCACCTCACCAAAACGGACTATAGGATTGACGTTGCAGAGGCCTTGTAATCTCCCTGATGCTGAAAGCTATTATTTTCACCTCTAACACAGACATTTTTCATAGACGCCGCATTGTTTAGAACCGCAAGTCGACAGTGGCTGCAAAACCGGTTGCAAAACCTTGAGAGCAGCTGATTACCATAATAGGTTTAAGACAGAATGGTGTGATGTTTCTTCCCCACCTCTTTCACCTGAGACTAGAAGCTTTTAATGGAGAGCTTTATGGGATTGTGGGAACATGCTCGTTAAATAAATAGATGTAATTAGGTCCTGCCTCTAATTACTTCAGATTCCTCTCACCAGGACCGAATTAGTCCGACTCCCTAGAGCGCCTAGTGTTAGGCATGCGTAATCAATCACGTACAAACAGAATGCACAGGCTACACCCAAAGAAAGTACCAGAGTGCAGCAGGGTCATTCATCACAGCCCGCAATGCAAACAAGAACAGCCATCTTGTTGTTTACTGCGAGTACCTCTAACCTCGCACTACCTGTATGCGTACCATTGTACCCAAAAAATGCATAATCCAGCCTATTATTACACCTCATCCCGAGTGCAGATGAAAGGTAGTGCAAAGTTTGTTTTGATTATGATTAGTGGTGTTTTAACCAGTGACGGTGCTGCGTGATAATGCATGGCACCTTGTGAAGGCTGTGACGGATACCAGATAGCAGGAGCAGCGCTGAGAGCAGATACAGTGATAAACTGGAGCAGGCCAGGAAACAGACAGGGACTGGGCTCTCTGTGGCCCCTCTAGCCTGCGGAAAAAAAACAATGCATCACCTCACAGCACGGCCAGACATGGCAGGGGAGAAAAATCGCCCCACACTTTGGGAAAACAACGACAATCAGGGCTTTCTCTCATTCGCCTCCCCTCCTTTTCCTTTGGTGAGCAGCTGCAGCAAGCCAGTCAAATGTGTTGCTTTTTTTTCTTGCTTTTTTTCTCTCGCCAACTTGTCCTTTTTTTGAGATGTAATGGAAAAAAACAGTACTTGGCAAGGCAAGGTACGCATTCATTTTTACAGATGGCAGACTGGTCCAGTTGATAATTAAAAAGGAAGTCTGGGATTGTGCGCCATTCAACAGGAGAAGGCTATTTCTTGGTTTTCCTGTGTAATTGACCCATGACCCGCTTCCAAACACATTCATATCTCAACGTATTGACACTCCCACGCTTATTTGATCCCGCCCTCCTACTTCAAATGTAATGGGCTGTCACTGTAGCTTGCTTATTTTGTGTATTTTTTCCTTTAGGTATTTGTTGTCGACTTGTTTTGGAAATCGCTTTGACCAGATATCAGTCCAACAAGTTGTTCTTGCAATCCCGGCAATCTTGTTTGTGTATAATTGATTGTTTATTAGAAAGATCATGCATTTACTGTGATCCAGCACACCAAATGCCACCAAAGTCAAGCAGACATGGTCAGCCTCTCCATTTTATATTTTATTTTGCAATTTTGTTTTGCTGTAAAAAAAAAAAAAATCACTTGCATCTTTAACCTAATATATAAAACCTTGTCTTTACAATGAACATAAACCTAACGACACTGAACATTTGATTGCAATAGTTTATCATTTATCTTTTACTGTTGCTAGTCGAAAATGTTTATTTATTTATTTATTTTACTATACCTGCTAATGGTGGATGAATTGAGTGGGCTTTGTCAACCATACATTTTTATTCTCTGAATTATTATTATTATTATATGAATTTTTTACATTTTTATTTTGATGTTAATTATATAATTTTATTTCTTTAATAATTTTTATTTTTAATTTCATTACATATTATTTATATATGTAATGTTTTTACCTTATTTGAAAACACACACACACACTATGGATAGAATAAAAAACACCTTTGCCTTCTGATGTTTTTTTTAATTGCTCCATTTATTTTCCCTGTTGATCAAAATAGTCTTTAAGATTACATAATTTAAGAGTCTAATTAATCGTTATCACAGTCAGTGGACACCAGAGTCAGATGCAGATACGATCAACCTTTCATTCTGATTTAGTTTTGGCTCTAAGAGTCAAGCGCTTTTGATTTATATTGTTTTAAATACAAAGCTTTTGACCCACTGTATACATAACCATATAAGCTTTCTCGATGGCTAAACAGGAGGCCCAGCACAAATGAATGATTTGACCAACAACATAAATTATCAGTGGTGTTCACACTGTGTGTAGGTTGTATGTATATTAACTCTCTGCGGCTGTTGTACGATGAAGGTCTGCGGGCCAGGCGGAGGGAGCACATGTGAGTGATTTGGCTCTGGAGCCCAGAAGGCCAGGGAGAGAAATCCACAAAGCTGATGACGGACACTTTGTTTGGCTTGTAACGCTAGAACTGGATAGGAAAGAATAAATCAATCAATCATGTCTAAACTGTCAGGACTAGCATGTGGCCCTCTAAAAACCCCACTGAGATCAGAAAATATATACATTCTCGATTAAAGGTTGTAAGAAAGCACTGATTCTGACGTAAATGAGCCATCATTTAATATAATCTTCCAGCAAGGTATTGTGGGTTTGTGTTGTAGGACATGCCAGACATCTTGCTGTCTTAAAGGGACAGTTTACCTAAAAGTGACACATTCAAGTCAATTCCATTCCAAACTATCCCTTTAACTCGTAGGCCTACAGATTCGGAATTACACATTTAAATATTTAATTGAAGAACCCATAGAATATTTAAATGCATTACCATCTAAAGGCATCAACATAATATGGTAGTACTACAGTACTTTTTGTAAAGGATAAAACTATTCATTTTTAATGCTTAATGTAAGCATAGTAACATTATTGTTGCGGCAAGCTATTAGAAAGGTGTTTATGCACCTTCAATGAGTTTACCTACCTTTTTATGGACGCGATAAGGACGCGAGATTCCTCCCTCTCGGCCTGAAATGCTGCGCGCATCAGAATGATGCTCTGTGGTTGCAAAGGGCAGTTGTCAGAGTGACTTTGCATTTGCTGATAGCTCATGGAAAACATTGCTCCATCTCATTAAGTTATTGCCATCATTTTTATTCTTTATGGTTGTGTGGGCTACCGTCCCTCATTCTCTTTTCACATTAATTTTCTACGTATATATGATTAATAGGAGATGTCGAACCGTAGAGTGAGCAAGCATCAGCGAAGGTGAGATCATAATTAGTTTAGCTGATGCAGGGCCCTCCAATGGCGCATCTGGATGGAAAAAGTACCCTATAGGAAGCTGGCGGCGCCCCAAAACTTTTACTGATACGTTGTGAAACACCCGATGAATCAAGTGCCCTTTCCCTGCCAAAAAAGCTCTACCGACTCAAAGCCAAAATTATGTCTGCAGAAAGCTTTCCATTCTAAATGTATTAGAGCACAATTAGGAGCATTGTACTTTTCTGGCAGGAGAATTGTGCTCCCTGTTCAAGCCGTCTGAAGTTAGGTTAAATAAATTGTACACATTGTATAAGGCTAAATGAGTTTTACAGCGACCATAATCGAGATAATTCCTGTGATTTGCCCCGGTTGACTCTCAGGATTCACTTGTAGTTCTGTCCGTTCCCGGTGGATGATTCATGTGGCTATATCTCTCTCCTTTTTTTCCTACTTGAGTTTATTTTTTTCCCCTTCTCTCACAGTAGAGTGCAATATTTCAAGCTAATAGATATTCTGAGTTCCAGCCATGCATTTAAAGGTTCCTGTCATACATGTGTTCGAGATGAGATATTTATTGAAAGATCAAAATATTTATGTCAGTCCGGTGCGGGCGACCCAGTTTAAAGTGGGTGGTGTGTTGTCACTGACGCAGTGGTATCTTACAAGGCCTATAAATCACGGGAAGGTTAATTAGTGTTAGAATCAGCTTGGTTCTATTAATTGTGCCTCATCCTGGCTTTCTGATTGGACGCATTGTGTCCCTCACCATCAGAGCTGCCATATCCAGCTACACCCTGCTGAGTCTTGGGATTTTTCCCCCCGCTTTTTTCCTCCTCCTGCCTCTCTTTCTTGCTTTCTCTTTTACATTCACCTCCCATCTCCATGCTGAGCATGAATCTCCATCCCTCTTTTTCTCAACAGCCTGCTTTTTTTTTTACTCATTTTGGCTCTTTCTTTTTTATGATTTCAGAGACGGCGGGGCTCGGGGGTCTTCTGCGCCAACTGTCTGACCACCAAGACCTCGCTGTGGAGGAAGAATGCCAACGGCGGCTACGTGTGCAACGCGTGTGGCCTCTATCAGAAGCTGCACTCGGTAAGGGGGGAACTAAGAAAACATCAGTGCAAGGGATGGCGAGAACGCCTCGCCAGCCCACCCACAAATCGCAGAAACAGAGTTCAAAATGAACGGAGAGGTGACAGCGTAGCAGCTCCGGTTTGATCGCTTCATTTCCGCGCTGTCAGACGAGGACCCCGAGGGAAGAGCCCTTTTGGCCTTCCTCAGCCCTGCAGCCAGCTAATGGCCCTATGGAAGTAATTTTGCACCAGCTGGGAGCCCCACTTCCCACAGTCCTAACAAACACCTGACCTTAAAACTTGAGACACAATGCCTACTGGCACAACCTTAAAACCCAGTCAAGTGGAATCTTTCTTTAACATTTTTTCACCTTCATGTTGTTCCAAACCCGTATGAATTACTTCTTATTATTAACCTTTATTTAACCAGGCAAGTCACTTAAGAAAACATTCTTATTTACAACAACAGCCTGCCATGGAACACAAAAACAGACGTTTAGTAGTATGTTTAAGCTGCTTTTTTCCATACGATAAAGTCAGTGGCAACTACAGGTGTTTTAGTGCCCATCCACTTTCATAGTATGCAGAAAAGTAGATTGGGAATTGTTAAATATCTCTTATTGTGTTCCAAAGCCTACAAGTCTATGAAAGTCAAAGCATGGAAGGGAGAAAAATTATGACAGAAATTTTGTTTTTAGTTAAACTATTCCTTTTAAGTTTTTTAAAACCTCCTTAATGTTATAGAGTGTGACATTTTTGTTCTTAAAGTAAAATTCCCATTTATTTTCTCCATAGGGGTATTGATTTTTTAATGATAACTTGTAAACCTTTAAAGAGAACTTCTTTGAGCTCCAAGGTTTGTAATCAATGGCAAATGCTTTTGCTGAAGCCATCAGCCTGCTTTTTTTAATGATCATTCAATTTTACAGCAGATTTCTTTGTGAGTGAAAAACTGCATTACCCATGATTGTGCAAAGAAAGAAAAAGAAAATATAATTTTTTAATTTGTTTTTATTTCTTCACTGATTTTAGTTTCTTTAACAGTGCGTCATTAGATTGTAGTTTGTTCCCTCATTAAGTACACAGTCTGTAACCTTGTGTTTTTATCCAATTTTAACATTTTTTCCCATTCAAATCAAAGTTTGTAAGGTTGTCATTTCTTTAATAGCTCATTGGTTTGATTCATAGCTTATAAGTCTTTAACAGAGACATAAATGGCAAAAAATACATTTTATATATGATATTTATAAATGCATAAATTGTGACTATACAATGACTTTTACTTCTTCAGTCTGTGTGACATGTGCACAGAGAAATGAAACTACTCGTTTCTGGACTCGGTCACTAAATGACTTAATTTGATTTAAGTTGAAGAGCTCAGTTCTCTGCTCTCCCAATTTAATTTTGATTTGAATTAGCTTTTTTTTTTAATCTGCTGTCGTACCTAAAGCTTTGTCTGTAGCCTTGAAAGTGTTCTAGTGTTCTTCTATTTCCTTTGTTTACCTGTCATGTTTATCCCGACAATATTTCAGTCTCGACAACATGAGTAATTAAGCCGGAGAAACAGAAAAAGCATTGTGCTCGGGCCTGTTGCTGGACTTAATGTTGATTTTGCATTCTAATCTTTGGAGCTCCTTCAGAATTGGGTCAAGTCTGTGAGTGTTACGGTTTCTTCCTGTCTTGATATATGCAATGTTGGAAACGCTCTTTGCCTCGGTGGCCTCGGGCTATCGGGACTAGTGCCTGGGTGGCACAGGCTTGGAAACAGGGGGCTGACTGAATCAGTGTGGTCGGCTGGGGTAAGGCGTTTAGGCACCACAGCACCCAGACCACAAGAGGCTCTTTCAGAGGCCATGCCACCTGGTGGCTTGAGTCGTGCTAACTTGACCCGGCACAGACACTCACATCTGCCCGTCTGTCCGCACCGCTTCATCAGAGAGCTTGCAATCAATGGGTGCTTCACAGCCGAGCTTGTGAAATACTGTATGCTCTATTTACTGCCCCACATTAAACACTGTCTGGAGTAAATAAGTTTCCTCATGCTGGAAGTTTTTCTAACTTTGACATTTATGTTGGAGTTCCATCATGCATTGATGCAGCAGCTGTACTGAAGCTCGCATCAGTCTTTGCTTTGGCTTCCTGGGACAGAAAAAGTGGGGTGGCCATGACTTTAAGGGAAATGGGAACAATTCTTGACAGTTTTACTACTAAGATCACACTGATATTAAAAGCCGAGGGGTGATGAATTTGATGAGAGTGGAACACAGTGGATTCAGTTATTCTTCAGGCCTAATCAGACACACAGGCGATAGCTGGTTACAAGTGAAATATTATTACAATTTCAAATTGTGTCCTATTTTAAAATATATATATTTTTAAATGTTCCTGTGTTGGCAAACTTAATTTTCAGCTGCTATTTACTCCAGTCTTCATTGTCACATGATTCTTCAGAAATTATTATTTGCTCAAGAAGCATTTATTTTGATCATCAGTGTTGATATCAGTTGTGCTACTTAGTATTATTGTGGAAATCTTAATACATTTTTTCAGGATACTTTGAATAGACATTTCAAAAAGAAATGTTTTGTAAAAAGCATTTTTTAATCAATATAATGCATCCTTGCTGGATAAAAGTATTCATTTCTTAATAAAAAAAAAAAAAACAACTCAAAATTTAAAAATGTAGTGAATAATAAGTTCTACAATTTATTACACAATTGTGTTGTGTTGCATAACATGTTTACATATATTGCACAACCCGTATCTTGTATTTAGCTTGACTGAGGCATGTTGTGTGCCCCATGTCTGTGGGAAAAAAAAGTGTGCAGAAGTATTTCCAGTGCACAGGCTATATGGAAGTGACATGTAAACCACTGAAAGCTGTTCAAATGAGCTTTATTAGCACAGGAAAGAATGAATAATGCATTTAAAATGTTATTTTTGATAGCTGACAGAAAATAAGTCAAACTGATCGTCTTGACAATGGCAAATTTTAAAGTGGCAAAGTGGCACTATCATTATTGGTGAAAGAATTTTGTAGACATTTCAGAACCTTTAATGAACCTTAAACCTATTAATGAGAACTGCTACCTTTACTCTTCTTGAGCTTATCTTTTTATTTACATTGACTGCATACAGTGCTGGTGAAATGTGCATTTCCCTCATATTGTATACAAAACTAGCAATAGCATAGATCTGTATTTTATTAGTTCTAGCTCAGTGCTCACCTTTGATGATACTTACAGCTGTGTGGTGCGATGATCTAAAACCTGTACATTCCAGCGGTGGGCTGAATGACCAGTTGGGCATAGTCTCTGTGTTCTTTTACTGTAAAGTAGCTTCTGCAGTGGACCATCAGGTTGTGTACACGTCACACTCCACTAGAAGCTAATAAACAAGATGTGGAGACGTCTCTCCGAAGCCCTCGGGATCACTGCCGATTGGCTACAGGATTTGTTTGCCTGATGTTTCTGTTTTTGGTTTCTGCTATAAAATGCTGAGTCATCTACGGCAGTTTCATTTCTTGAGCAGAGTAAAGGCAGTGGGGAAGTTTAGTAGAAGATATCTCGTAGTCTTTCAGGTTCTTGGTTTGATAAATAATCGAGTGAATGTTTCACTGATGGGGCGCTAACGCAGTCCAGCGGAGACTGTGTCCTTCATGTCAGCCTGGCAGTCAGTTTCCAGTAGTATTTTTTATATTTTTGAATAAAATCTTTTATATGCTGTACAGAAATCATTTCATAATAGCACCTCATAAAACCACACTGTAGAGAGCCCTAAATGGAGGTCTGGGTTCCTCGTGCCAGAACACATTGCAATAATAAATGTCTCTCAGATTTTATCTTCTAATAATAGGACCTGACATGCGCCGTAGCCGTGCGTCAATGCCCGACATAAAACTTCCGGCTGCCTCCGTTTTTCAGATTCACCATCATGGAACTTTTTTATGTGGGACGCAGAAAGAATATGTCGTTTGTTTTCAAAAAAAAAAAGGTTCTCACAGCTTCTGAACTCTGACCACCCATTGGAACAAGAAAGCCCAAAAGGTAGAAAGAAATAGCTAGAAAAGCAACAAGGTTTTGTTCACGGACAGCACAGTTGAGACAGGTCTTCCAATCTCCTTTGAGCATTTAATACATTTCAGTGTTTAAAAAAAAGTCTTTAGCTAAGGTACACAAACTGTCAAAAATAGATAAGATGAAATAAATAGAGAGATACCCAAGGTTGCTGAATAGCTCTACAGTATATTATTACGAAAGAGGCTTCTTGTAGAACTAGTCTTCCATTTGTGCTGTATGCATTTATCATAAAAAATATATATAAAAAAAAATACAAAAAATGTCATGCACATTTATTTTATTCCCCCCCCCCTTTTTTGTCATATACATTCTAGTTTATATATATATATAAAAATGTAAAAAAAAATTTAAGAAACACAAAGATAAGTCTTCCAAAATTAACTGCATATTCGGGTTTTCTTCATACTATAAAATGCTTACATTTTAATATTAAATGTGCAGGGACCACCGAACTTAATCCCCCTCTAGTCAGTTGTTAATTTTTTAGTAGGAAGTAGATATAATCAAAGGCTTTAAGAATTTAATGTATCTTGTCTGGTTTGATATTTGAAACAGAAAAGTCAAGAACTCATTTTATTTTTATTATCATTTTATTTTATATATATATATATATATATATATATATATTTTTTTTTTTTTTAAATGATATTCCTTACGAAATTAGACTGAAGAGAAAAAAAAGAACAGAAAAGAATGTCCTCTTTCTGTAGTGTGCAGTGAGGGCCTGACGTGGTCCAGCAGTAGAGGGCACTCTTTCTTTTTGTCTGGCTTTCATCCCCGTCCTCTTTTCAGACCGACAGCCGGCCTGACATGTTCCAAAGAGTGAGCGCTCGCATGTATTTTAACACCATCTATCACAGGGCATTAACTTAAGCAACACAGTAAGATTTGTTTTAGATTGAGCTCCGGCCCCCAGTGGCCAAACATTATTGAAAATATGCATCTCATGTTTCTTCCCCTTGAACATATGGTGTGGAGCCAAAGGCTAGTTTGAGGTGGAGTTTTTTGCATGAATTATTTTTCCAGCTTTTATAGGAAAAATGGGTACCAGAGAAATATTTTCCTTCTATCATAATGAAACACTCTGGTTTCCCAAGCCTCCCCATCTTTGAGAGAGATCGCTTTCCTTAGTCTAGGAACATGACGGTGGATCTGGGTGCTACAAAGGCAAGTGGCTACCATACATGATTGATTTCCTCGATGTGCCTCTACCTCAAAGTCAACAAGCAGTCGGAAGGTGGTGGTAGAGGGGAGCGACATGGTTCTTCTGCCAATTATCTCTGGCTCTGGGTGAGTCGTGGGTGATCTCTGCATCAAGCGAGGACTTGGAAGAATGTGTCTGGCAGTGTAGCTAGATGAGTTGCGTCACCTTACTGAAGTTTTCCCCCCGAGCCACTGCCTACCCGGATGGAATCTGAGCTCAGAAAAATAGATTACAGACAAGTGCTCCATTCTTTCCCTCCTGTTGCAGGTCTGCCACCGAAGGAAATATGCATATCTCACATCTCTCCAACCACCGTAGTTTCCATTTTAGCGTAGACGTAAAGGATGAGAAATGAGAAGGAACATATGTTACTTCGGGCTTTTTCTTGTAAAGTAGCACAATTGATAACAGTTTCACCCATTGATTTCTCTCTTTCTGGTAGTCAAGCTGAAAGTCACTTCTATAATTCACTCATTTATATTTGTGAACTCACTGCTGTGCCTTCATTTTTGAGCTAGGCTTACGTAGTCCAGTGAAAATAAAGCAGTAATTAATAGCCATTTGATGGGAGATTATTATGCAAACCAGCCTAATTACAGGAGTGTGTCCTCTGAGTCCCAGAAGGGATGAATCACTCTACTGAAATCACAATATTAGATCAGAGACCTTTTTATGAGGCAGTAAATAGATCAGGACTAGTCTCACAGACACTTGGGAGAGCGTGTGAATATTTGTTTGTTTGGATCACACACATGGAGATTGTACCCAAATCTGGTATTAAAAACTTTACATTTTTAACAAAGAAAGTCTGGTTGCAGCTTTGTTTTTTGGATTTTTTAAAAACTTAGTTCAAAAATCTGTCTACATCCTTAGAAATGCATTGTTGTTTTCACATGGTTTTGATGGCTGTGGTTTAACTACTAAGTAAATAATAATAATAAAAAAAAACTTACTCCTTGAATACAGTATATACATCATATGAATTGTTCATAACAAAAATGTATTTATTAAGGTAAAACTTTTTTAAACAAATGCAATGAATTATTAATTCCTGTAAAATTTAAAAAAAATGTCAAACCACTAGGTTTTTATTCTTTTAACAAGTTTTTTGTCTTCATGATATCAGGACGTTTTAATTGAAATAAAGCTTAAATAAAATGAAGTAGAAATATTAGATGATGTCAAATGTAAATTAAAATGCATAAATGAAAATAACTAAAGTAAAATAAGTTGAAGTTGTACTAAAATTACTAAAACTTGGACGATTTGAGCATAAGCATCATGTCAGTGACCCCAATTTCAAATTGTAGTAATTTCCATGTCTCTCTTTCAGACCCCCAGACCGCTGAACATTATCAAGCAAAACAACGGCGAGCAGATCATTCGTCGACGGACACGCAAGCGCCTGAATCCTGACCCCGTACCATCTGAGCAGGTGGGGTCCAAGCAGCAGCGTGTCAACAGCGAGGAGCGTCTCAACGGCAGCCCCTTAGAGAGGAGGACTGAGGAAGCAGGATCTGATGGGTCTTTATCACGTGCCGAGGCCCAAGCACAGTTGGGTAAATACGAGGCTTACGGTCCCTCAGGACTCAAAAGTCACCCAAGCCCCCGCTCCACTCATGCGTTCCTCGTCAACCAGACGCTGGAGATCCATAAGCACATGCCACCCCTGCATATGCACAAGAACCCTGTGGACGGCGGGGCCGAGGGCAATGGGCTCAGCGCAGGACCCCAGGGAGGGGACGGTAAGGGTTGTTCTGAACGGGGCAGCCCTATCGAGAAGTACATGCGTCCGTCAAAGCAGGCCAGCTACTCCCCTCCTGGAAGCCCTATCGAGAAGTACCAGTACCCGTTCTTCAGCCTACCCTTCCTCCACAACGACCTGCAAAATGAAGCGGACTGGTTGCGCTTCTGGACTAAGTACAAGATGTCTGTGCCGGGCAATCCGGGCCACTACCTGAGCCCTGTGACTGGCCTTCCCAGTCCTTGCCAAAGCTTTGTGCCTTACCCTACCTTCGGCTTACCGCCTCATTTCCCCCCACCGAACCCATCTGGACCCGAAAGCGACACGCCTCTCGACCTGGCCATGAAACATTCCAAACCCAGTCCTACGCCCAACGGGACCCTCGTCGCCAAGGAGAAACGGGTGTCACCCACTTCTGAAAGGGAGCGGGAGACGGAACGCTCAGAAGAAACCGGAGAGGAGCGCTCTACTTTGCCAGTGGCCCAACCGGAGAAGGTTGATCAGGCCACGCAAGATGATATCTCGAGTAAATGCGCCCACTGTGGCATTGTCTTCCTGGACGAGGTCCTGTACGCCCTGCACATGAGTTGTCATGGTGACGACGGGCCCTTCCAGTGCAGTATCTGCCTGCATGCTTGTGCCGATAAGTACGATTTCACAACACACATCCAGCGAGGCCTCCACCGGGCAGCCCCCGAGGCGAACGCCAACCCCTCAAACCAATGAGCTTTACGAGCCTGCAGTCTGAGCACAACTAGAGCAGCAGGGAAAGCGAGCGCTTGTACGAATGAATGCATTGAACTTTTTTTGCTTGAATGTGCCAAGACGGATCATGGTGCCTAAGCAGCCAATGCAAGAAACTTCAGTCAGCATAGCATTTCTGTTGGAGCTCACACACACGTACACTTAACGAACAAAGACTGCTTTTTGAAGACATCGGTACATGTAGCTACTCAATCTAGATATATTTTCATTAGTCCAGATACGTAATTTTCGACAAGGCAGTTCAGCAAGCAAGGTACATCTACTCCAATTTAATGCTTCATTTCTTGTCGTCTTGTGTATTCACAGATTTATGGAAAGTTCTCTTACCTGGTTCTGATAAAAATGAGGATGTGTTTCTGCATGTGTGGCTCAGTGTAGGAAAATGTGGCAGTCGTCTGTCACTATGGCAACAGCATAAATGACTGCCGTCCTCAAACAAACATCCAGCATCCTCAGGGAATGTGTATGGCTGAATAGGCAACATTAGTTTATAGTCTGTCTCGAGTTAACATTATATATATATATATACTAAATGTCTTATGGTTTTCTGTTTGTTCTTGTCATCTTGTCTTTTTTTGTGTTGAAGTTATAGGGTTAGGTAACTCAAGTCACAGAATTCCATCAAAACTTTTAAGCTGCTGCCTTAGTTGCTGGGATGCAATTCTCTACTCTAGAAATTTGGGAAGGAATAACAAAAAAATATTTTTTTCTAGGTTGTTAATAGTAAAATCATATTATCAGTGCCTGATATATTGTACAAAGTATTTTATACATGAGATGTTGATATGCAACATTGAACTCGCATCTGAATAAGGGCCTTGAGTTGGGCTCTGACAAACGTTTACATTTGCAAATGTAGCAAACGTCGTAATGAAGCAACACCTGAACTTTTTTTTTTTTTTTTTTTTTCACGAAAACAGTAAGACAATTCAATTTCCTTTCCTCCAAAGGTGGAATATTAAACAAAAGTACTATGTTTTTTTTTGTTTTTTATTTTTATTTTATTTTGTTTGGTTTTGGCCACAAAAGGGCACTATTCATTCCAAGCGTTGTCATTTTCTGTTGCCTCTTCTTACCATGTACTTACTTGTGCTTTGTAGTTGATGAAGAAGCTTGTATTGGACTGAAGTCTTCCTGTATTTTTCTCCTGCTCTTCTGATACCGAACATTCAAAGGAAACTGATGAGTCTGTGCTTTATTTGGTCTTTTTATGGGAGCCAGTGCTCTGTAATGTAAAAATAATAACTTTGCCAGTCTAAATTCATTCTGTTCCACCTTTTAATTATAAAGAGCAGTTGAAAACACCTTTGACTTTTCTTTTTTAACAATTTTATTCAGTGTACTGTTGATGAAACTTAACTGCAGGTGTTTCTGGTGCCTTTCGATGGCAGTTGTCTCAAAGAGGCTTAACATTATTTATATTGTTGTTTCACCCAGCTGTACTTTGGTTTTTATGATCCTTTTGCAACTTTTATCATGTGGAGTGGACAACTGTCTACCTGAGCGACCGAAAAACATGTTTTTAACTAATAATGAGCTCAGAAATGATCCAAACATCAAGCGCTTGATATATTTTACACATGTTCACGTATCTTCACAGTTTTCCATTTTATTTGAATAAGAAAAGCAAAAACATTTGAACCTCCCAGATTCTGTTTTTGTTTGCTAGCAACTTTGAGATGTCTGTTTTGTTGTTGTTGTTGTGCTCCCATGTGTACTTCTCCACACTAGCTCCTTTTCATGGTCACAGGTTCAGTGAGTTGGGTCTAGCCTGACTTCATACAGACATTATTTATATGAACTGGGGAAAAGGGGGAGAGATTGAGACTCAAAATGTGTAATTTGTTCTCTCTCTCTGTTTCTCAGAAACTAGCCTTACAACGCTGCTTAACTGCAAATGCCTCTTAAAAATAACTGAAATCAGTATAGACCATTGCTTTTCAACAAACCATTTATACAGTTGGGTAAATAACATAAGATTCTTTATTTTTATTTTTTGTCTAAATTTTCATTTTAATTTGAAAATGTTAATGCTTGCACTTCAGTTACTCTATTGCAAAAGAAGAAAGATGAAATGTGTTATTAGCATGCTAAGTACAGGTACTGCGTTATAATAAATGAAAGAGATCTTGCCTATGTTTGAAGGTCTTAGCAATATTGAAACAAGGAGTATTTGATGGAGCCTGGAAGCTTGTTTGGCCAAGGTCAAGGCAAAGGGCATAAATATGTAAATGTTTTAACCATTATTCTTAGAATGTTATTGTTTTTACACTTGCTGCATTTAAAGTGCATAGATGATGATTTTAGGAATTTTTTTTTATCTTTTCAGCTGCCACCTTAACTTTTATTATTATTATTTTCTTTTTTGTGTGGTAGGTTTTTACATGCAAAAAGATTCAATAAAGATGGCAAAGATGTCTGTTACATCTAAACTTGAATAATAATGATGACGATGATAATAATAATGATAATAAAATAAAACATTTTAGCAATTTTTCTGTGTACCTTATTGTCAGAATGTTTTTGTTTTCTTGTAATTTAAGATTCATTGATTTTATTAACTGCGACTTGAACTGCACTGATGGAAGAAAATGTAAAAACAACATTGTGAAATATTATTACAATTTAAAATAACTGTTTTCTATTTTAATATATTTGTAAATGTAATTCAAAGCTGAATTTTCTGCAGACATTACTCCAGTGTCACATGATAATATATGTATCACAAGTGAGATATTTACACATTAACGTTTTCTATTTCAATTTAATTAACATTTTCATAATTGTTTCCCTGTTATTTCAATCCAGTGGCCAGCAGGCCAGCTCTATTGATTATTCGGTTCAATCTGGAGAGCTAGATCTACCCTTTTGACGGTTGATGAACTTGAGTCGCAGGATTGTAGTCCTTAACCAACAGTTGTCCTACAAGACTGTTGGTTAAGGACTCATTACATACAGTCAGGGCAGGGCAGCAGGATGTCAGTTTGAAGTACTGCAGAAAACAGATTTGTGTAGCTACATAACTTAATTTGCATTTATTTTAAAATGAAGACTCGTGTATCGAAATCTTTACAGATAAGGGTGATAATTTTATTTTTCTCTCTCAGTAAGTAGTGAAGAATTTCAGCCTCTTCTTCACTCAAAGAAATTATAAAACCTTTCCTCATGAGGTAGATAAAGCTTTTTGCCTTAAGTTACTAGTCGGAAAGGCCATCTGACATGAATAGTGACTTCTCTTTTGATTTTGCTTTTTTGGTGCAAGTTGATTCCATTTCAAAACACTCCTTTGAGATAAAAGTGAGGATGAATGCTATCCACAACGGCCTTAACCCTTTCTCCAAAAGTTCTCTTACAGTGACAGCTGCAAATGGAAGTCTTCATAGCTTCAAATTTTCCTTGTTTTTGTCCCACTAACTGTCCTTACTAGCCTTCAAAGTCAAAGGCCAAGCAAACCTTGAAGAAAGGTCCCTGACCTCCGTCTGCTTGGCCAGTGGATGTTGAAGAGAGCGGACAGAGTGAATCTTTGAAAGCAACCCTCACAGGACTCTTCTGGACATGTAGCTGGCCAGCTCTGCTCACTGTGGGATGCTGGCTGAGTAACTGTCACTCACATGGAGGTGCTTCATAGTCTGGAATTTTATGGCAGAAAGGCTTTGATGCCAGAGAGGTGGTCTGGCTTCTGGACGCTTGGAGTTACATACTTTATTCTATTAAACTACGCTGAAGAATCCTGCAAAGACATTTAGGAAGTGACTTAAGAATGTGCAGTTTGAGAAAATCGCAAATTTACTGGTTATATACAACTCAAGAGTTTATTTCAAAGGATTTCCACTATGTGTGTAAATTGATGGACATAAAATACCATACCTTAAACAGAAAACTAATATAGTTATTTTCCCTCTGCACGTCAGAAACAGTGGGCTTCCACACAGACATACAGTACAGCGGGTCTATCAATATCTCCTATACAGGGTTGCCAGGTTTTCACAACAAAAGCCATACAATTTCTGCTCAAAACTAGCCCAATTTTCATTTCGAAGTGGGTTTCCCCGCATTCCAGAAGCTAAATATCACATTATTGGGGTCGCTTCAACCCGCGAACATGAAAAACAACCTGCGGCAACAGTATTAAAGTAGCCCAATTCTGCGGGAAAACCGGACTTGGCAACACTGATCCTCCCATATGAGAAGAATTTCTTTAACAGCGAGAAAGGTGTGGCCTCAAGGTGAATGAAGCAATAAAACGCCAGCAGGGGTCACTCATAATTCATTTGCTTAAAGAGTTACATTTGCTGAAATACATAATACCTGGACCAGGTGTCCATTCTTCGTGCGTCGCTAACTCAGTTAGCTGGATTTGATTGTTGATGATTTCACTTGATCTTGGATCATTTGGTTCTTCAAAGCTCATCCTGGACCTGCTGTCATAGCAACAGGTCCATAAACTTAAACCTGCTCAGGAGCAGGGGCCTGTACCATGAAGCCAGATTAGCTGGCTAGCCAGGTAAATTTCAGTTTAGTTTGCACCAATCCTGGATTTTAGGTACCATGAAAGTGGCTTGGCTTTTAGCTGCGTTCATTGCCATAGTAAGCTACACTCTACGGCTAACCTGCTCCAGGGCAGGTTATGTTCTGAGTAAAGGTCACGGCACACTGAGCTCAAAATGTTCGCACGTTAAAAAATAAATACAACCTCACGTGTCAATCACGTTTGCACACTGCCTCCGAAACTTTCGTCCGTCAAAAAAAATTCGGATCAGGTTCGATTTTCTGCGTTTTCGCATCCGTTGCATGCATTTTGATAGGAAAGGATGGGGAATACGAAAAAACGGGAAAACGCATGCAAAAATTTCTGACTCGGTGTGCAATGACCTTTAGAGATCTCAGACTGAATTTGGACCAATCAGATGTGAGCAAAGTGACACATGTCTGACACCCAAAAAGAAGTCACTTCCCCAGTTTCTCTTCCTACAAATTAAAGGTCATTACAACTAAAAAAAAAAAAAATGTCTGGCCAAAACCAATTTTTATTTTATTTTATATGATTTATATAATGATATGATTTATATTATTATTATTAATCCATTACACACAAGCAATTTTAGTTTAACAGTTATTATAAATCATTTATTTTAAATGAATGTTAATATATATAGATTGTATATAATAAAATAAGTTGTAGAATCAATAGATAATGCTTTAAAAATGTCTACATGTGACCTTACATGTTCGAGTCTGTATCGCTGTATATTTCCAATTGAACAAGTTTCACTTGTGACTGCAAGATCAAGATCATTTATTTTATTTGCAAAGCAAGTAAGATCATTTATTTTATTTGTCCTCTTTCATGAACAAGCACTTTTTTCATTGTAAATGCATTTAAATTCATCATATTATTCAATCTCTTAACCTTTAGCAAAACCTTTAACCAAGGCTCGTGATTGGATGTTCGCCAGTGATGTCACACATTCATGTGCACGTGCTCCACAAACTCAGGATCAAAGCCTGAGTTGAGAAAGAAAGTTGATGATCAGCATCATGGTACCAACAAAGCCAGATTGGAGTGGTTTGGTTTTGTCAACTCGAAACTAATCCTGTAAGTCTGAATTTGTTCATCTACCATCATGGTACAGGCCCCTGCCCTTTTCAGGGAACACGAGAACGTGCAGTAATTTTAGACAAGTTAATCCAGATATTTTAATCTAATACGCAAATTCGTTTGAGGAACCAAATTAACCAGAGATCAGTTACCACGAATAGAAGATCTGGCATCTTTCAAATCATCTCAGATGTATTCAGCTAGGTACAAAGAACGGACCCCAGTTTTGAGCTAGATTTGTTTGCTGCTAAGGGTGTTCTGCAGTGAAACAAACAGCCACTGGGTGAAGCACATAGCTGTTATTTATAGTGAATAAAACAGCTGTTGACCAATTAGAATTAAGGACTAAAACTAACCGATTTATGATAAAAAAAAAAAAAAAAAATAATAATAATAATAATAGAATAATAATATAAATATATATATTAACAATGTATTATTCTTTAATGAAAAAATAAACATATTTATACAACTTTATTGATGGTGGAAGCAGTAGTCAAAGTTAGCTGACTGTAAATTCGGCTGCTTGAGGCCAGTAGACAGATGATCTGAAAGTGAGAATATCACAATCAGAATTTAATCTTGGCCGACAGCACAAAGATCAAACAGTATCATTCATCTCTGCTTGCTATTGTTGTCCAGGATGTGTGGTCAAGTACTCAGACTGTGCCTTGGGCATGTGTATCTTTGTGTAAATAACAGTTTTGGACAAATCGATTGATATATATATATATATATATATATATATATATATATATATGTATACATCACATTTTCACTTCTTCACCAACTAATAGAAAAAGCAAGACTTGATTTAAAGCCTTGATTTGAGTGTATGGCACCCAAGGCAAATTGTGCTTTTTTCCACTCCCTTGCTTAGTTTTCATCAGCGCCATGCCCTTGGTGAGCAGTTCGATTATCTATCAGCCAAAAGAGGTCGCTTTGCATGTAAACAATATTTCCTCAAAGATGGAGGAAGTCCTTGAATATCAAACATCTTTATCCTATATGCTTCTCCTCAGGTCATCTGGGGTGGAGATAGGGCTGGTTTAGACATATGTTCTTACTGATTTATATAAACTTTTTTTTTTTTCTAAAGTTTGCTTTAATGTCCACTACTTGCAGTTTCAATTTCAAAGTTAACTTCAGGCCAAAAATATTAATTAAACAGAACTTTCCCTGGGCAAAATGTTAAAGATTGGTCTGCAGCCATGTGGCACATTTTGACACTAAAACTGTAATAAGTTCTGGTTGTGGGCAATTATCCCACTCAAAGCTTATTCAAAACACCAATTAAGAAATAAATATTGTCATAAGTCAACAACATTGCAACTAATATTATTTTTCTCTTTATTTTTGCTTCTTATTTGTGTCCTCTTCCTAACTCAGTCAGTACCTATCAATTAGCAGGACGGTGAGGACATTGCTCCTTTCACTGATAAGAAGAAATAACTTTGAGATCCCTTAGTGTTTTGCCTCCCTCAAGTGCAAGTGAAGATATTCCTATCTTCTGCCTTTTTATAATTTAAATCACGATGGACAATTGTACACAATGGACTTTATCATAACAGGATGATTATGTACGCTGTGCACAGGCCTTTATCTTGGTGAAACACGGTTACTCAACTGCCCTTTGTCCGGCTGTGCAGGCATCCTAAAGTGCCATTGCTCATTGATACACAATGCACCTTGTTCAGTGCCCTTCAGGTTTTTTTTGTTTTTTTTCTCCAGCTGTACTTATTCCATCAACGTTCTTTGCAGCAGACTAGCTAATTTCACTCAGGCCGTATTCATCACTAGGCAGGTCTGGAGAGGTAGAACACTGTGGAATGAACAACAGTTAGTTTTGTGAATATATTGGAAGATTGTTATTACAAACTTGGCCAGAGCTGCAGCCTTGGCCTTAAACACCTCCATTACAATTTTATTTTTTCAATTCAGTTGATTTGTATTGCACTTTTAACAATGCATATTGGTCCAAAGCGGCTTTGCAACCCCAGTTAATAAGCTAAAGGTGACTGTAGCAAGGATAGACTTTCTAAAATGTAAACTTTAGAGAAGTAGATTAGGATGAATTTTTTAAACAAATTCGCACAAAGTATGCATATTCACAGACGCATGGGTTAATTTGACCGCATCCATCTGCACTGTTCAGGACTCAAGTTTATTTATTTTTATTAAAGAACATTTTCCCAGGCTGGTCCAGTTGTTGCAATTTACTTTACCTTCATGTATTTGACAGAAGCATTTAAGGTAATTCACAATGCATTCACATTTTACGTGTTCATCCAATCCTGGGAATTAAACCTATAACCTTTTGTTGCAAGCTGCATGCTTCTATTTGAGCTACAGGTATGCAATCTTGCACTACTGAAATATTTACAGGGCCTATACCACAAAAGATTGATCAACTTTCATTTTTAGCAATTATATATATATAATTGCTATATATAATATATATATATATATATATATATATAATACTTATATTTTTAATTAAATGTTACATTTTATTATTTTATTAACTATTATTACATTTACATATTTAATAAATGTAAATTACTGTATATTGTAATATCTTTTTAAATTGATCAAAAGTCAGCTCTAATACTTTCAAGACTCACACAAATTTTTATTTGCATTTTTGCAATTATTCATGTTAGCTAGATAACATTATGTTTGAGACAAGTCAGCAGAATTTGCATCGGTAATATAATACATCACAGTGTTAGCAAAGAATAGAAAATGAATGTAAAAGATTAATGAAAAATTTAAATTGCAACACAGTACACTAAATATTGTGATCATAATGGTTTCTAATAAAATAGGAACCCATGTGTATGACAGACACTATGGCTGGCATTGGATGACACTCCATGATGGCAGATGGGGCACAGGTGTGGGGTTGATGGTGGCCCAGGGGTGGATCCGGGCATGACAGGAGCTAGTGAACCTCGTGATGGGTGTCTTACGGTGTGAGTAGAGAACAGAAATGGAAAAACTGTCGTGTTTAGAGCAGCATACAGAAACAGAAGAATTAATCATATTCAGCAGTGGCAGGACCCAGAAATGACAGGACCCATCTCTTTTATGCATATACAAACAGAAGATTTGGAAGCAATTTTAAGCTGTTGAAGAGTCATCTGAGATACAGAGATAGTTGGTTGCACAATTCAGATATTCTTTGGAATGTTCTCTTTCAATTAAAAAATGTATAATGTCATTGCTGCTGTGCTATAATAGAATACCAGGTTTCATCAATGTCTGGTTAATCCATGCTTAACAAATGCATGTGCATTATCTGGTTGATTCCGCTGAAAAATGTTGCTATTTGCGCTGCTGGAGACACTGTCAACCTCAAAGCTGGTTTTTCATTATAACTGTGGCTGTCCATGATGCCTTATTTTCTAGGGTTGCAGAAAAAGTTTCACCTAAGTGCTAGGTCATTGCCTTCTCAAATGTTTGGAGTAACTATTGTACCATTATAAAATTGAAGGACGGGGTTGTACAGTTACTTGTTTACTTTATAATAAAATAAACATCAACATCAAGTAATCATGACAGAACTAAATCTAATTATTTGTGACAAACAAAACATTATAAATTATCAGTGACATTATAAATTATTCCAGTAGTGTTAAGATGCCAATACATTTTAAAGTATCATTTTCATTATGTGAATCCCGAGTTCTCCAACAGTATACTCCAAACAATTCATCAGAATCTCTAAATTAAAAATATACATTTTTATAAAGTCTATATCCACCTAACTTTTTACATTTTTTTGTGACCATGTGAGATTTCCGATTCATTAGCTGCTAAAAAGCCTAAAAGTGCAGTAGCCTAAATGCTAACATAAATTCAAGATTCAAGATTCAAGAGTTTTATTTGTCACATACACAATTATACAGAGTATAACCAGCAGTGAAATGTAGGTCAGGTCCGCTCCAAGGACAGTGCAATTATAAAGTATACAAATATTAAGAGAAGAAAAGTAGAAAAAAAAATAAATAAATAAAATAAAATAAAAGAATAAAATAAAAAGATAGATAAAAAATATAAATATAAATGTGCAGGTCAGTATGTTGTTGACTTAAATAGTACTAAGAGGAATGTGCAAAATAATGTGCAAAAAAGTTGTACAGGGTATATAATAGCAGCAATATGAGGTAGAGAAAAATTATGAATAGCTTATTGATATGGTGATATTTACATGGAGTCATGTGATGTTATGACACAGAGTTAGAGTTTAGGAGCCTGATGGCCTGGGGGAAGAAGCTCCTCCTAAGTCTCTCAGTTTTTGCCATCAGGCTACGGAAGCGCTTACCAGATGGAAGCAAAGTGAATAGCTGGTTACCAGGGTGATTTGAGTCCTTGATTATTTTGACAGCTCTATTTTTGCAGCGTTTGAGGTAGATGTCCTCCAGAGAGGGGAGAGCAGACCCTGAGATGCGCTCAGCTAAGCGCACAACTCTCTGTAGTGCTTTGCAGTCCTGATTGGAGCTGTTTCCATACCACACTGAGATGCACTGAGTCAATACACTTTCTATGGTCCCTGAATAGAAAGTTTTCAGGATTGCTGGTGAGACCCTGAATTTCCTCAGCTGTCGCAGATGGTACAGTCTTTGCCTGGCTTTCTTTACCTGTGTTTGGATGTGTGTAGTCCAAGTCAGGTTCTCGGAGATGTTTACACCGAGGTACTTGAAGCTACTCACCCTCTCCACAGGGGTCCCACTGATCATAAGAGGAGTGTAGGGCTGCTGCTGTCTCTTCCTGAAGTCCATGATCAGCTCTTTAGTTTTGCTCACATTCAGAGAGAGACAGTTGTCCTGGCACCATGATGTGAGTCTCTCTACCTCGTCCAAGTATGCGGTCTCATCGTTGTTGGAGATGAGGCCCAGAACCACAGTATCATCAGCGAATTTGACAATAGATGTGGAGCTGTGAGAGGACACGCAGTCATGCGTGTAGAGAGAGTAGAGCAGGGGACTCAGGACACAGCCCTGTGGGGCTCCTATGTTCAGAGTGATGGAGTTTGAGGTGAACTGGCCAACTTTCACCACTTGAGGTCTGCCGGTGAGGAAGTCTTGAATCCAGTCACAGAGTGAGGAGTTTAGGCCGAGGTCTGTGAGTTTAGATGCCAGCTTGATGGGGACTATAGTGTTGAAAGCTGAGCTATAGTCAATGAATAGCAGCCTTACATAATTTCCATTGTTGCTATCCAAGTGTGTGAGGGAAGAGTGGAGAACGTGAGAAATGGCATCGTCCGTGGATCTGTTTGGGCGATAGGCAAACTGAAGAGGGTCCAGAGTATCAGGGATGGAGGAGCAAATGTGGCTCTTTACAAGTCTCTCAAAAACCTTCATGACTATAGATGTGAGGGCAACTGGGCGATAGTCATTCAGGCAAGAGGGTTTATTGTTCTTTGGCACAGGGATAATGATGGATTTTTTGAATGAGGTGGGAACCACGGCGGTAGCAAGGGACTCATTAAAGATAGAAGTGAACAAACCAGCGAGCTGATCGGCGCAGGACCTCAGAACACGGCCGGTTATCCCATCAGGTCCGGCTGCTTTCCTGACGTTCACTCTCTTTAGCGCCCTCCGAACCTCATCCTCCGACACGGTGATTACAGGATCATCGCTGCTCTGCCTGTTGCTTCCAGACGCGCTGGTCGGCAGAAACGCGCCGCCGCCGTTGCCATCGAAGCGGCCGTAGAAGATGTTTAACTCGTCGGCCAGCAACGGATCTGCTCTCACCTCCGCGGAGGATTTGTTTCCGAAGTCACAGATGGTCCTCAGTCCCTGCCACATCCGTCGAGAGTCGTTGAGCTGGAAATGAGACTCAATTCTCTCTCTGTATCTGTGTTTGGCGGCTCTTACTGCGCGTCGGAGAGCATAGCACGATGCTTTGTACTCTCTCGTATTCCCAGACAGAAGAGCCTCATTGTAAGCGGCGGTGCGTGTGTTAACCGCGGCACGGATTGTTCTGTCCACCCACGGTTTCTGATTGAAGAATGTCCTTATCGTTATTGTTTCTGTAGCTTGCTCGGTTAGCGTGTTTACGAAGCTTAATGCTACATCCGTGAACTCGCTGACGTCAGAAGAACTCGCCCGGAACATGTCCCAGTCGACGTCATCAAGCGCCGCCTGCAGCATAGTCTCTGAGTGGGAGGACCAGCGCGTCACTACTCTCTGCACCGGAGGTTCCTGAACGAGCCTTTGTTTGTATCTCGGTGTTAGAAAGATGGCGGCATGGTCCGATTTGCCAAAAGCCGGTAGTGAGCGGGCTTTGTAGGCATCCTTGAACTGAGTGTAGCAATGATCCAGTGTGTTTGGTCCTCTAGTTGGACAGGATACATGTTGATAAAAGTTCGGCATGACCTGCTTGAGGTTGGCTTTGTTAAAGTCCCCCGCGATGGTGAAGGCAGCGTCAGGATGTTTGTTAATGTGGCCGCTGAGCACATCGTGAAGCTTAGACAAAGCCAAGCCAGTGTCCGCCTGTGGTGGAATGTACACAGCAGTAACAATGATCGATGAAAACTCCCGGGGCAGATAAAATGGGCGGCAGATAATGGAAAGATGTTCCAGATGAGGCGAGCAGGAACGCGACAGAATGGAGATATTCCTGGGGTCACACCATTTCTTGTTGATCATGAAACATACTCCTCCACCCCTGGATTTACCGGCCTCTGCTGTTCTGTCCGTCCGAAAGACAGAGAAGTTATCACTCGGCATTACAGCAGTGTCCGGGACCGAGGACGAAAGCCACGTTTCTGACAAACAAAGGATGTTACAGTCCCTAATGTCCCGTTGGAAACTAATCCTGGCTCTAAGATCGTCCATCTTATTCTCCAAGGATTGGACATTAGCGAGGAGAATGCTTGGGAGAGGAGGACTGTGAGCCCTTTTCCTGAGTCTGACTCGAATTCCAGCGCGCTTCCCGCGGTGTTTCTTGATCCGTCGCCTCGGGGGGGTGTTGTTTATCTCCGCGTTCCGAAGAATCTCCAGAGGCCACGCAGGATTCGTGGATAAAGTGTCCTGAAACAGGTTGGTGTAGCGGTTTCCAATGTCCAAAAGTGTTTCTATGTTGTAGGTGATCAGTGCCGACGTGAGATGTGTAAAAAGAGAAAGTAAAACTAAGTAAAAAGGAAGGTAGAAGCAAATTCTCAGTGGAGCGAACCTAACGGCGTCCGAACACAGCGGCGCCATCTTGTACATAATTTGTAAATATAAATTATGATCATTATTAAGTTTAATGTCAGTATTTTTTTCCCCTGCTTGTAACGATTTTGCAGAATCTTAAATCTTAAATTCATTATTATACACTAAAAGGACAGCTGAAACAAGTTATAGGCTATGCATGAAAATCATAATACAGCACAAAGAAAAATGTAGTGAGTAGTGTCTGAGATTCATATGTTAACTAATTTCTTAAAATGAGTGTGGAAATAATACTCCAGCGCTTGTTACATCACTGTGAATTAGATAAGCACAAAGGAAAAGAGTGAATCATGCCACTGATCAATTTTTTTTAATCTGCACTGTTTTGACTAAAATAATTATGCCCTGAGAAAAGCACACCACTTTAAAATAGCGCTTAAAGCAGTTTGCATGCCGCGATTGTGCCCGGCACCATTCGCCCTTTTTGATACAGGTTTATCAAAGTGTGCAATTAAGCTTTAGATAACTCTGTGACACTGGGTCACTGGATGTCTTTCTTCTTCATCCTTGCTTATGTTATGTAATTAGCACCTCATTAGCGTTTTTTTTTTGTATTCATGAGAAACCATTAGCGGTTGTCATGGGTTATGGAGGAAGGAGAATCTGAGGATGTGCACTGCTCTAATGTCACGAGTCACCAGCCGGCCACATCGTCCCCAGAGACCGAGACATCTGAACATGTTGGAGCAGCCACACCGCTGCCACATTAATGATTTATGAGTGACCTGGCTCGCCCTGAACTCCCAGACAATGAATGACAGGCGTCAGCAGGTTGCTCACTAGACAGAAGACTGAAAGGTAACCAGCTTCGAAATCATGTACACTTAGATTTGTTTTTCCTCTTCTCAAAAAGGAAGAGTAGGCTACTTTCTACCTGTTCTAATTTTCTAAACCAGTTCATTGGCAGAATGCATGGGCAAACCATTAAATGCCAGACCAGCAGGGGGCGAGATGTACTGTAGAAACATATTTAATAAGCCAGTATTTTATTTTTTTAAAATAAACTCGTTTGATTAAATATAAATAAATATGATTGGATAAGCCAGCAAGTTATAAAACCACAGCCGAAAGGATCTATTAAGAGGAAAATCAACTCGTTTTCTTTAATGGCTGTACATAATACCAGCTGTTGAGAAAACTTAACTTTAATGGGGTACTATTATGCTCTTTTACAAAGTCTTGATTTTGTTTTGGGGTGTACTAGAACATGCTCATATGCATTATTTTTCACATAATTTACATTATAATAACAATACCTTTCTCCCCAGCCTGGCACAAATGGCTTGATTAGTTTCGGGTTTGATGAAGGCCTGCCTTCCGAAAAACTAAATGAGTTGTGATTGGTTAGCTGTCCCAGTGTGTTGTGATTGGCAAACAGCTTACATAGACATATGTGTGTGTATATATATATATATATATATATATATATATATATATATATATATATATATATATATATATATGTCCCGATTGTGATTTGTATGCGGTTACAACTATTGTTAATATGGATAACTAAGACACTAAGCAAAAGGTGAAAGTTACAATGCTGATATATACTGGTAAATAAGACAATAATATAATCAAATGCCTACTTTTTGTAATTATTTATACCACAAACTTCTCTAATTTGACGTTGCAGTGTAGTCCGAATGAATGTATTTTGTCAAGTGGACTTCAACAGATGCCTCAAGATCAGTTAATAGGAGCAGTGAACACTGCTCAGGGATCGTGCAAGTTTTACAGAGGTTTATTTGCACATTTTGATTTTCAATACTTGGCACTCTTAAAAAAAACTTGTTAATGGGTTTAGTGTGCTTTTAGGGCACTGAACTTGGGCATTCATCAGATCTGGAAGTGCATTTCAAATACAAAGGAGATACACTCAATTAAGTGAAAAAACAAAGAGAGGATTGTTGGACACTTACACATGACTGTCACAGCTTTCCTTATGAAGTGAAGGGGGTGGAGCTCCAATGACAAAATAAAATTATAAAATTCATATATTACATGGTTGAGTACATAGTGCATGTTATAGTGTGTCATTTTGGATGCAACTTTAGCATGTGTTGCGCACTTGCTTTCTGTATATGCGCTCTCAAGTGGCCAATACAGCAAATGTGGGTATTGGGACAGGCCCAAACGATGGATGACAATACTCATAAATGAGTGTAATCTCCAAATGCTTAGTAATTAAATAGCAGGAGAACAATTTTAACTTCATGCAAATATGCTTATTGATATAATTTGCATTGCATTGCATTTCTGTAAGATTATATGATATTTAATATACAACCTAGTTTTGTTGCATCCTGACGTCATAGTCTGTCCTTGCATTAAATACTTTTTTTTGTGTGTTACCCTACAAAACATTTTTACAGTATATATCGCTTTGCTGCAGTAATTTGACTGCAGTAATTTTGTGGAAGGTCATGAGAAGAAAAAGCAATTGATACTTTTAGAAGGAGAAGCCTACTCATTCTTCAGAAGTATTTTCTTTCTTTTTATTTATTTATTTGTTTCTTTTTGAGTACTGTTATTTATAAAGCTCTCAGAGAGGTAATAAGCTCTTTGACCTCAGAGATGAAGGAGCCGGCCCGGATGAGATGATGACCCGTTTATCTGGGATTCCAGAGGCCATGAGCGCACCAGTGAAACACGACTGGTAAGCGCTAGTGACACTGCACAGTATATAGATTTGACATTTGTGAGCTGAGCTAATAAATAGTGCACTGACAACGTCAGGGTCTAGTTGTAAAAGGAGACAATGCCCCCGATACATTTATCTACAAGTGGTGACTCAAATTTCCAGTGCTATTTTTCATTCTTTCAAAGGATGTGATTTCACAATGAAACCAAACTTTGCAGCAAATGCCAATTTATCATGTAATTAAGCTATTAAATGACATATTTTTAGACATAGGTCTGCTCGCAAACAAGGAGTTAATGTCCTGTAGCAGATTTTGTCATGGCAGCCCTTGTTCCCTGTAAAGTGTAACTGGTCTGTCACACAAAATGTGATGACAATAGATTCAGGTGGGCTAAAAGAAGACAGTGGTCCACCTTGATTGCGAATACAGCTTGTTAAAATTCGCCCCATTCAGCTTATTATAAAGCTAATAAAATCATACTATTCTGTTAACATCTCTGCATATGCTGATTTTATTTTTTTTAAAGAAGTGTCTTATGCTCATCAAAGTTGCGTTTATTTGACCAAAAATACAGAAAAAAGTAATATTATGAATTAATATTTTAATATACTTTAAAACATAATTTATTCTTGTGATGCGAAGCTGAATTTTCAGCAACATTACATCTTCAGTGTCACATGATCCTTCAGAAATCATCCTAATATGCTGATTTACTATCAATGTTGGAAACAGTTTTTGCTGCTTGATATTTTTTGGAACCTGTGATACTTTTTTCAAAAATGTTTGATGAATAAAAAGTTAAAAAGAACAGCATTTATTCAAAATAGAAATATTTTCTAACATTAGAAACATTATATTTTCTAACAAGTCTTTACCATCACTTTTTGTTTATTAATTTAACACATCCTTGCTGGTGTAGAATATCAGAGACTGAATCAGACAAACTTAAGATGCTAATAAACACGCTGATGTGCGTCCATACAGATTATAATCATGCAGACACGGCCACATTCCCCACACAATACACACACACACATATAAAAAATGTAGAAGAAAAAAAAAAACAGTTTTTTATGGATAAAGCAGATCGCTAAATTACGCCCCGCTCAGATGACAGTTGCGTCACTGCCGGCAGGAGGGAGCGCCAAATTCAAATAATCTATATTCCGCTTTTCTGAGACTTTTTTTTCTGTAGACGGTCTCATTATGTTTGTAAACCGTATGTTGCAACACCGTGTTGTTTTTTTTACCACCAAGACGCTGTTTTTGAGCGTAATTTATTCCATAACGGACGCGAACAATAACTCTCTGAAGAAATGAAACGTAAACAAAGGAATATTCATCCTTATTACAACGTTATTGTTTCGCTGGACTAAAAGTGCTCCCTGGGATGTTGTTCTGTGGACCCTTACCTCTCTAACTAAACTGGGATTTCAGCAGTGGACGCGTTTGTGGCTCGTTATTACAATGATAAAGGTACGTACTGATTTTTTACTCTGCGTGTTTGGATGTGTACTGCTTACACAAATGTAGCAAATACATTCCTTATAAGCTTTCCATCGAAAAACAGCGATCTGTCGTCGATGCTTGAGGCTTAGACCCTCAGAATGATATATAGTTTGTCAAGATTAACTTTGTCCCGTTTCATTTATTCTATTAGAAAACAATGACACATGCAAACAAAGAGCGTTCAGTGCGAGGTTGCTCTGGTGAACGGTAACAGGTCAGGACACCGTCAAACTCTCTCTTGGTCCTCTCTCTTCTCCTTTTCTGATCTCTTTTGTCACCGCATTTTGACGCTGCTCTTTGAGCGTGCTCTGGCCCACGTGCCAGCGGCTACCACAATGAGAAGAAAACCAACCTAGTCTCTTTACATCCCTTTATTCGTTTACTTTAATTTATTTTATTTTCCGTTGTGAGTTTTGTGTACTCAGTTAAGTTTTGCCGCCACGGCTCGTCTCCGAGTTCAACTGAAGTCTGACCGCCTCAAAACTTCTACCAGTCACAACTCCATTGGCTTCCCAAGACCTCAATTCACAACTACTGAACTCTCAACCAATCAGACACTTCAGGGAACCCCTTTCCTGCAACTACGACGACGACAAAAGGGGTTCCCTTAGCAAAGCAAGCAAGTAACACCTCCAGGTTCTAACTGAATCGGTGCAGTTAATATAAATTTTAGCCTCATTGAGAATGAATGATGCATTTATATAGCGCTTTATTGTGTATTGCTGTACACCCAAAGCGCTTTACAATCATGTGGGGGGGGGTCTCTCCTCAACCACCACCAGTGTGCAGCATCCACTTGGATGATGCGACGGCAGCCACAGGACAACGGCGCCAGTGCACTCACCACACACCAGCTACAGGTGCAGAGGAGAGAGAGTGATAGTGCCAATCAAGTGTATAGGGATTATTAGGAGGCCATGATAGACAAGGGCCAGTAGAGGGAATTTGGCCAGGACACCGGGGTTACACCCCTACTCTTTACGAGAAGTGCCATGGGATTTTTAATGACCACAGAGAGTCAGGACCTCGGTTTAACGTCTCATCCGAAAGAGAAACTCAAAGCGAGGGTTAAATAAGTGATTGATGGTTGTTCAGGTCTATGCAATTGAACATATTGCTATAAACTTGGGATTTCACATTTCTATTCTCTTAAACTCATCCTTTCCTTACTTTCTCTCTTTCTGCAACGTGTGAATGCTTGTGTTCATGTGTTAGATTAGTTTATGTCTTAGGTTTATATAAATAAAATCTTATTTATATTGAAAAGAAAAGTATCTTGTGTTTTGTGCTCACAAGTTAATGTCTTAATCTGCCGATCTTGTTACTGTGCTATTAAATAGTGTTTTCACTATATTTTGGATTTTAATATCCAGTGCAGAGTTGATGTTATACAGCTCGTTCAGTGAATCGCCGTAACAGTCATTCTGTTCAAATCCCTATAATCCCTTTGAGCTAAATTAAACTATTTCTTTAAATTACATATTAATATTATGTTTATTTTTTGTTATTACGTTACACTGGAATAAAATATTAATTTATTTAAACAATTATAATAATAATAATAAAAAAAAAATACTGACCCCAAACATTTGAATTGTAGTGTATATAATATAATAATAATAATAATAATAATAAGGATTTGCAGCATTTCTCAATTTGCATGTGTTGTGAGCATTTGCAGCGTTTCTCAATTTGCATGTGTGTTGTGAGCATTTGCAGTGTTTCTCAATTTGCATGTGTTGTGAGCATTTGCAGCGTTTCTCAATTTGCATGTGTTGTGAGCATTTGCAAGCGCATGTGTTGTCAAAATGATGATGTTTTCTTGATTTGCTGGTGTTTTGTCTATTTGCATGTGTTTTCTGAAGTTGCAGCGCGTTGAGCTCTCTCGGCCACCATACATTTGGGATGTTTTGTGCCATGATTTTAGTGTTGCCACTCGATGCCCGTGTAAAATCTGTCTCCAAAAAGCAAATCCACCAGAGAACCACTGCATTACAACATAACTGAAAGCAGTTCCAGATTTCCGCACATTTTTCTTGTCCTGTTACATTTGCAATAGTTGCATTTACACTAGAGAAACAACAAGAAACATGAAGCAAGCAGAAGCAAAATTACTTTGTTGTAAGTTTTGAAATATTCATTCCACTAGGAAATGCCTTTATATTCTTGATGTACTACAAGATTATTCAACAAGGCAAAGGCATCAGCCGTGTTTGTAGTGTAACTCTTTAACTCCTTAAAGATGTAATGGAACATCTTTACTCCTGTTGCTAAAATGTGGCTGTATCTTTTTTGGTGTTAAGGGAGATAAATAGTTGTGCGTGATCTTCTGCCAAATCCATGATGCTTTGCAGTTTTGAGAGTGTTTCAGCTGCACATTTTTCATCAGGTGTGCGTAAAGAGGCAGTGGTGTAATTAGTGGCTCCCGTGCGCTGAATGCCAGCATTAATTACGCAGAGTATTAATGAGAAGTTATCATGAACAAAGTTTCAAAAATCCACACCTCATTTATCTCCGTGGCATCTCGACAGCCTGACTAATGCAGGATGTCACCAGGCTGGAGTTTAATTAAATGCTTAATGCAAGCTTCTGTTTGCTCTGTGAGTCCCTTCTCAGTCACCTCATGTGCTAGCCTGACTGCTAATGTCACTGCACAAATAGATCTCTTTGCTGATTTGAGTCCAGTGTTGTGAGTTTTTTTTTCCCTTCACCATGTACAATAGGCAGGTTAGTGGAGCCAAGGATGTTACATAAAAGCTACAATAAAAGATGAACCATCAGCAGTGTAGATCTGCCTGAAGCGATTATCCACTGTAGTATTAACTACCAACATACAAATGCTTTAAAAGAGGACATTTATTTTCATTCATTAGTGGTTGACTGATGCTGTTTTTTTCATGACTGATACTATGATTTCTTGAGTTTCCGATAACTAGATTTTTAATTATTATTTTGTTTCTTTGAGACTTTTGACTAAATAAATACTAAATAATCTCTAAGGTGTAACAACAAACGTGTATGTATTTAAATACATATATGTATTTCATATGCATGATATATTATTACTATTTTTATACATTATTTTATGTATAATAAAATAGAATAGAATAGAATTATCTTTGTTGTGGTCTATGTATAGGTTATTATAATTAACTAAAACTGGAACTATAAATAAGGCCATAAAAATGTTTTTGTTGCTTCAAAAAAAAAAAAAAAAAAAAAGTTAACCGAGACAAAGTAAACTTTTTATTAAATTTTTTTAGGTTGCTTTTTCTTAACGTGTATATATATATATATATATATATATATATATATATATATATGTATGTACAGTGCCATCCATAAGTATTGAAACAGTAAAGACAAAATTGCTCTGTTGGCTGTGGAGTCAAGACATTTGCAAATATGATTATAAGATGAATATGAGACAAAACTACAGAATGTCACATTTTATTATTAGCCGTTTCAACACATATATGTTTTACCAAATAAAAAGAACAACAATTTTAGAGTTCATCCCACGCATTGACGTGAGCATATGTATTGGGACAGTTGAACTTAAGGCAGATATAAAAGATTAAAAGCTATTATTTAGTTGCAGATCTCTTGCGCACAATCACAGCAGTGAGCCTGTGACCCATAGACATCACCAGACTCTTGGTCTCATCCTTTGAAATGCTTTTCCCAGCCTTTAATGCAGCCAATTCAAATTGTTGCTTGTTTTGGGGAGTTTCTGCCTTTACTCTCCTCTCCAGCTGGTGAAATTCATGTTCAGTCGGATTTAAATCTGGAGATTGACTTGGGCAATCTACGACTTTCCATTTCTTTGCCCTTATAAATTCCTTGACTGAACTGGCACGGTGTTTTGGGTCATTGTCCTGATGCAATATGAAGCACTTCCCAATGAATCTGGTGGCATTTTCTTTAATATTGGTTGTCAAGATGGTTTTGTACCCTTCCAAATTCATTCTGCTACTGTCATCATACATGGTCATCAATAAAGATGAGAGGGCCTGTTCCAGAGGCAGCCATGCATGCTCATGCCATGATACCAAGTCAAGTCACCTTTATTTATATAGCTCTTTTAACAATATCTGATCCGGACATGGACTGAGAAACAGAATAAGAAAAAAACAGACAAATATTTGCGTAGATGCCATTCTTCTTACGATGTAACGAGTAACTGTGTTATGGGGAGTGTTCCCGGTTCCGGTTGATATAATTAATGCAGCCTAACAATCCTTTGGATTTGAATAATAGAAGCGTATTAGTGTGTTATGTGTAAACCAGGTTAAAGAAATGTGTCTTTAATCTAGATTTAAACTGACAGAGTGTGTCTGCCTCCCGAACAGCATTAGGTAGATTGTTCCAGAGTTTGGGCACTAAATAGGAAAAGGATCTGCCGCCCGCAGTTGATTTTGATATTCTAGGTATTATCAAACAGCCAGAGTTTTGAGAACGCAGCGGACGTGGAGGACTATAATGTGATAAGAGCTCACTCAGGTACTGAGGAGCTAAGCCATTCAGGGCTTTATAAGTAGTTAACAAGATTTTAAAATCTATACCATGTTTGATAGGGAGCCAATGCAGTGTTCACAGAACCGGGCTAATATGATCATACTTCCTGGTTCTAGTAAGAACTCTAGCTGCTGCATTTTGGACCAGCTGTAGTTTGTTGATCAAGCGTGCAGAACAACCACCCAATAAAGCATTACAATAGTCTAACCTTGAGGTCATAAATGCATGAATTAGCATTTCTGCATTTGACTTTGAGAGCATAGGTCGCAATTTAGATATGTTTTTGAGATGGAAAAACGTAGTTTTACAGATGCTAGAAACATGGCTTTCAAATGAAAGATTGCTATCAAACAGCACACCTAGGTTCCTAACTGATGATGAAGAATCGACAGAGCAGCCATCAAGTGTTAGATAGCGTTCTAGGTTATTACATGTGGGGTTTTTAGGTCCGATAATTAACACTTCTGTTTTTTCAGAATTTAGCAGTAAAAAATTACTCGTCATCCAGTTTTTTATATCGACTATGCATTAGTTTCTCAATTTGGTGTGTTTCACTGGGCCGCGAAGAAATATAGAGTTGAGTATCATCAGCATAACAGTGAAAGCTAACACCATGTCTCCTGATAATATCTCCCAAGGGTAACATGTAAAGCGTGAACAGTAACGGCCCTAGTACTGAGCCTTGAGGTACTCCGTACTGCTCTTGTGATCTATATCATACCTCTTCATTCACTGCTATGAATTGATGGCGGTCAGATAAGTACGATTTGAACCATGCCAAGGCACTTCTACTAATGCCAACAAAGTGTTCTAGTCTATTCAAAAGAATTTGAAGGTTTTGGGGACATATCCTAATGACAATGACGAATTAATAATAGCCAAAAGAGGATCTATGACTTCTGGAAGCAGCTCTTTTAGTAGTTTAGATGGAATAGGGTCTAACATACATGTTGTTGGTTTAGATGATTTAACAAGTTCCTCTCCTATAGTAGAGAATGAGTGGAATTGTTCCTCAGGGGATCTATAGTGCACTATCTGATGCGATACTGTAGCTGACGGCTGCATGATTACAATTTTATCTCTGATAGTATCGATCTTGGAAGTAAAGTAGTTCATAAAGTCATTACTGCTGTGCTCTTGGGGAATGCCAACACCTGTTGATGCTTTATTTTTCGTCAATTTAGCCACTATATTGAATAAATACCGGGGGTTATGTTTGTTTTCTTCTAGAAGAGACAAAAAGTAATCAGATCTAGCAGTTTTTAATGCTTTTCTGTAAGATAGGGTACTCTCCCGCCAAGCTATACGAAATACCTCTAGTTTTGTTTTCCTCCAGCTGTGCTCCATTTTCCGGGCTGCTCTCTTTAGGGTGCGAGTGTGCTCATTATACCATGGAGTCAGACTGTTTTCTTTGATCTTCTTTAAGCATAAAGGAGCAACTGTATCTAAAGTGCTAGAAAAGAGAGAGTCCATAGTTTCTGTTACATCATCAAGTTGTTCTGAGCTATTGGATATGCTGAGGAATTTAGATAAATCAGGAAGATTACTTACAAAGCAGTCTTTTGTGGTAGAAGTGATGGTTCTACCATACTTGTAACAAGGAGTAGAATTTACAGTTTTAGCTATATGGAGTTTACACAAAACTAGATAATGATCTGAGATATCATCGCTTTGATGCAGAATTTCAACACCACTAACATCAATTCCATATGACCGTATTAAATCTAGAGTATGATTTCGACAATGAGTAGGTCCTGAAACGTGTTGTCTAACCCCAATAGATTTCAGAATGTCTTTGAATGCTGATCCTAATGCATCTTTTTCATTATCGACATGGATATTAAAATCGCCAACGATTAAGACTTTATCTGTAGCCAGAACTAACTCAGATAGAAAATCAGCAAATTCTTTCTGTATGGTGCCCTCGTGGCCTGTATACAGTAGCCAGTACAAACATCACAGGGGATTTATCACTAACACGTGTTTCTCTAGATAATGTTATACGCAGCACCATAACTTCAAACGAGTTATACTTAAAGCCTGCCCTCTGAGAAATACTGAGAATATTGCTATAAATTGTAGCAACACCTCCCCCTTTACCTTTTGGACGTGGCTCATTTTTATAGCAGTAATCTTGGGGGGTAGACTCATTTAAAGTAATGTATTCATCTGGTTTTAGCCAGGCTTCTGTCAAACAGAGCAAATCTAGGTTATGATCATTGATCAAATCATTTACAGTGCTTTTGTAGAAAGGGACCTGATATTCAGTAAGCTAAGTTTTATAAATTGTTTCTCTGTATTGCAAACATTTTTTATTTGTTGAACATCAATTAAATTGTTACTCTTAAATTGGTTTGGATGTTTTCTGTATTTTCTAGTTCGGGAAACAGACACAGTCTCTATAGTGTAATATCTAGGTGAAAGAGTCTCTATGTGCTGAGAATTAACTGATTCTGTGACGTGAGGTGGCTAGCAGACGGTTGGTTTAGCCAGTCTGTCTGCTTCCTGACCTGGGCCCCAGTTAGTCAAGTACGAACTATAAGACTATGTGCCATATTTCTAGAGAGAAGAGCGGCACCACCCCAGGAGGGATGAACACCATCTCTTTTCAACAAGTCAGGTCTGCCCCAAAAACTTGTCCAATTGTCTATAAAACCTATGTTATTCTGCAGGCACCACTTAGACATCCAGCCATTGAGTGACGACAGCCTGCTATGACTCTTATCACCACGGTAAGCAGGGAGCGGCCCAGAGCATATTACAGTGTCTGACATCGTACTTGCAAGTTCACACACCTCTTTAACATTATTTTTAGTGATCTCCGACTGGCGAAGTCAAACATCATTAGCTCCGACATGAATAACAATCTTACTGAATTTACGTTTAGCATTAGTCAGCACTTTTAAATTTGCCAAGATGTCAGGCGCTCTGGCTCCCGGTACTCTCCCGCCAAGCAATACGAAATACCTCTAGTTTTGTTTTCCTCCAGCTGCGCTCCATTTTTCCGGGCTGCTCTCTTTAGGGTGCGAATGTGCTCATTATACCACAGAGTCAGTCTGTTTTCTTTGATCTTCCTTAAGCGTAAAGGAGCACCTGTATCTAAAGTGCTAGAAAAGAGAGAGTCCATAGTTTCTGTTACATCATCAAGTTGTTCTGAGCTATTGGATATACACTGAGCAACTGTCCCAATACATATGCTCACATCAGATAGAGGGATGGAACTCTAAAAGTACTGAACTTCTTAGCTGGTAAAATATCTATGTGTTGAATCACCCAATAATAAAATGTGACATTCTGTAGTTGTGCCTCATATTCATCTTTTAATCATATTTGCAAATGTGTTAACTCCACAGCCAACAGAGCAATTTTGTCTTTACTGCTCCAATACTTTTGGAGGGCACTGTATGTATATATATATATATAAACAAAAACTATAAAAAATGACCAAAATACACAAAAAAGGCTAAATATTAAAATAAAAAAGACTAAATAAAATATATATATATTTTTAAAATAAATTCAGTGCATAATAAACATAATAAAATATAATATTAATAAAAACTTTAGTAGTATCTTGATGATTTTAAAATAAAAATGTCCAATATTAAGCTTAAAATACTGTGTGCTTCTCACTTGAGAATACGTTGCGTAAAGCGTAATTATGCAAACAGTATAAATATTTAATTCTGAACATTGTTGTTTTCTACTAAATAAATTGTAGCAGGATTTTGGGGGCTTTAATTCAGAGATAAACCAAATATGAATTTATCAGTACACTGAATATTAAAGAACTGATGAGTAGTTTAATATATATTTAAAAAAGAATAATAATGTAAAAATATTAGCTGACCGGATTTTCGGTCTATCTCTTCTAAGATTCATTCATACATGCACAGGTGCACACACACACACACACACACACACACACACATATGTTGTTATGAATTTGTTTGTTTAGGCTTAGTCATTTGACCCGCTGAGACTGTTTAATTTTGTCTTTCATCTAGAATCCTCTGTATCGAATTCAGACACTTTTTTAAACATTTATAAGAATGTGCTCATGAAAGTCAAGTAGGCCCAAAATTAGTGGGGAATTGTATTTTCACAACAAATAAACGGTTAGGGTGAGACTGTGTAATTTGACTTGCTAAAAGGAAGTTCCTGTCTCTACCAAAGCTAATTATTCTGCTTATCTGGGTCGTGGCTCTTTAAATACGTGTGTAGTGGAGTTTGACTTTGGTCCCTCTGGCATGAGTAAGTTTTCATTATGCTCAAAACATGAAAATGATGAGCCATAATAAATTTGCACTGAATTTACTTAATTTGTCTCTAGTCAGACACACACACTTTTGCAGCTTACTGTGATTTGCTTTTGTAGATTCTCATGAAATTCTGCTGACTTCCAGCATACTCACTCAGCTGTCTTCTTCTGCCACGGTTTCATTCTAAACAATGATAATGTGAGCAGACTCGAGTTGTTAAATTGGAAGAAAGTTTGTGCATGACTTTCCATGCTCACTTATATAGGACATGAGTCTAACATATTGAACAAAACAATACTTTCCGTTTCCATACAGACCTTTGTTTTGCTCATCAAAACTAAATTTTACACTATAACATTGTAGTGAACAATGGTCAAGATGGGAAGACTCATTTCCACACAACACGTGGAAAGTTATGTTCTGATGAGATTAGGCGTGTTGACAATAAAAGATGCATTTTGTTTTAACATTACACTACCTCTTGTGGAGAGGGGGGTTAAGATTAACATACAGCAACCCCCCAGGCAGGAACTGCCTTAGTCTCCCTCAAACTTATAATTCATGGAAGGATAAGGACATCAGCATTTCATGTATTAAAGACTGATCCAATCACCATGCGGTCTTTCACTGATCACAGTTCTTCATTCTTGAGACCTAAGTGTGAACAATCGCTCGCTACCTCAGACTGACCAAACCAGTTTTACCTTGTGGAGATGCTGGTTAACATTATCATGCTTTGTTCTCCCTTACCCTTACAAAGTGTGAATGATCATAAATCCCCTCACAGTTTTGCCATGTGGCCAAAGCCACAAAATGGAAAACACATCGTCACATGCATTCACACAGAAGGGACACAAAAGAACTTTAGATACTTAATGAGTGCTGTGTGTGATACAAACAGGT